>NW_024426663.1:64826458-64935438 GCF_017311325.1 Ursus maritimus
AACGGAAGGGGGAGGGAGCCGCCGCGTTCTGGTGCCGGGAAGCGGCAGCCACTTGCACGGGGGAGCGGGCGGGCTCGAGGTCGGCACCCGCAAAACAGCAGACTGAGACCGTGAGCCGGGTGCACGCGCCACCAGGCATCTCGCGGATCACCGGAATCCCGGTGCGCTCACTGGATCCAGACTGAGACCGGGAGATCCGGGAACGCGCGAGGGGCGGCTGGCGGCTGGCGGCATTAGAAACACAAAGGACAGAGACACCGGCCCTGGAAGTGAGGGCTGGGACGCCGGGCAATGGGCGCACATCCGGGGCTGCAGGGTTGAGCAGCACCAGCAGAAACAGAGTTAAAGTGGCCAGAACATTAGTAGAGACGGGCACAATCCCTCTGTTCTGTGACAGAGGCTGAGAATCGGCCGCTGCTGCTCTGACTCTCAGAAGAGGCACAGCAAACCGCCAGGGCCGCCAGAGAACAAAAGCCTGGAAATACCGGCTCAGGAGTGCCCATCCCATCCCCCTCGCGGGGGACAAGGAGACTCTACCCAAACAGGGTTGCCTGATGTCGGGCGCAGGCCCCTCCCCAGAACACAGAAGGCAGGCTGAAAAATCAAAAGCCCACAACCCGGGTGCCTGGGTGGGCAGTCATTGGCGCCTGCCTTCGGCTTAGGCGTGATCCCGGCGTTCCGGAAGGAGTCCCTCGCGGGCTCCTCCGCTGGAGCCTGCTTCTTCCTCTCCCACTCCCCTGCTTCTGTTCCCTCTCTCGCTGGTTGGCTGCCACATAAATAAATAAATAAAATCTTTAAGAAAAGCCCACATCCCTAAGATCCCTATAAAACAAGGGAGCACGGCCTGGGACCCAGTCAATAATTTGGCTCTGGAAACCCCGCAACCTCTCTTCATCAGAATGACAGGAAGGAGCCCCCAGCAAAGAAAGAACAGTGAGTCTGTGGCCTCTGCCACAGAAATAATGAATATGGATGTAACCAAATTATCAGAAATGGAATTCAGAGTAACGATGGTCAAAATGATGAGTAGAACTGAAAAATCTATTAACGAAAAGGTTACTGAGAATATAGAATCTAAGGACAGAAATGAGAGCGAATCTGACAGAAATTAAAATTCTATGAGCCAAATGCAGGCAAAACTAAGAGGCTCTGACGGCCAGTGTCGCAGAAAGCAGAGAACGGGTTAATAATTGGAGGATGGGTTAATAGAGGAAAAATGAAAATAGAAGATGGTCTTAAAAAATCACGCCACACGAATGTAGGTTACAGGAGATTACTGACTCAATAGAAGCGATCCAATAGTTAGAATCATCGGCATCCCGAGGGTGGAGAAAACAGAGTCTAGAAGAGATATTTGAACAAATTGTAGCTGAAAACTTCCCTAATCTAGCAAGGGAAACAAACATTCGTGTCCAAGAGGCGAGAGACCCCTCCCAAGCTCAACCATGACAAACCTACGCCACGTCCGTCATATTGAAATTACGCAAATATTAGATGCAAGGATACAGTATTAGCGGCCAGGGCAAATTTCTCACGTACCAGGCAAGCATCAGAATTCTCAGACCTTCACACAGACCTGGAGAGAGAAAGGGTTGGGAGCATTATTTAAGCTCTTTCAGAGAAAAAAGCAGAAGGATCTATCCAGCAAGGCTTCATTCAGAATTGATGGAGAAATAAAGACATTTCAGAATCGCCGTCACTAACCATTTTGTAACACGAACCAGCTGAATATACGGGGTTCTAAAAAGTAAAGGCCAAGAGTGAACAGAACAGGTCACACAATACAAACAAAGACTTTACTGGCAACATGGCAACAGTAAAATCATATCTCTCAGTAATCAGTCTTAATGTAAATGGTTTGAACCATCCCATAAAGCGCCACAGGGTTGCAGATTGGATAAAAGAAATGACCCATCCATTGCTGTCTACAAGAGACTCATTTCAAACCCAAAAGATGCATTCAGACTGAGTAAGAGGATGAGTACCATCTTACACACGCAAATGGACCTCAAAAAGAAAGCTGGGGTAGCAATTCTCATATCAGATAAATTGGATTTTTAAACCACAGACTATAGTTAGAGATGCAGAAGGGCACTATATTATTCTTAAAGGAAATTATTCAACAAGTGGATATGACAATTATAAATATATATGCCCCCAACGGGAGCAGCAAGATACACAACCAACTCTTAACAGAATAAAGAGACACATAGATAAAAATACATTAATAGTAGGGGACCTCAACACTCCACTATCAGAAATAACCCAGAACACCCTGGCAAAAACTAAGCAAAGAATCAAAGGCTTTGAATGCCATACTCGGAGTTGGACTCTGAGATATATATAGAACACTACACCCCAGAACCAAGAATACTCATTCTATTCTAATGCCCATGGAACATTCTCAAGAATAGACCATGTTCTGGGACACAAAACAGGTCTCAACCGATACCAAAAGATTGAAATTATCCCTGCATATTCTCAGACCACAACGGCTCTGAAATTGGAACTCAACCACAGGAAAAATTTGGAAGAAACTCAAACACTTGGAGACTAAGAACCATCCTGCTCAGGAATGTACTCGATAAACCAGGAAATCAAAAATCAAATTAAACAATTTATGGAGACCAATGAGAATGAAAATACAACAGTCCAAAACCTATGGGGATACTGCAAAGGCGAGTCTAAGGGGAAATACATAGCCATCAAGCCTCACTCAAAGAATAGAAAAATCTAAAATGCAGTTTTTATATTCTACCTCAAGAAGCTGGAACAGCAACAGAGGGACAGGCCTAATCCACGCACGAGGAAGCGGTTGACCAAAATTAGAGCTGAAATCAATCAAGCAGAAACCAGAAGTACAGTAGAGCAGATCAACAGGACTAGAAGCTGGTTCTTTGAGAGAATCAATAAAATTGAGCAGACCACTGGCAAGACTTATCCAAAAGAAAGAGAAGACAGATTATTAGATATGAATGAAAAGGAGAGGTCACGAGCACCATTGAAATTGGAAGGATTATTAGAAATTTTTATCAACAGCTATATGCCAATAAACTAAGCAATCTGGAAGAGATGGAATCCTTCCTGGAAACCTATAAACTACCAAGATTGAAACCGGAAGAAATTGATTCCTTAAACAGGCCAATTAATTATGAAGAATTGAGTCAGTGATAAACAACATTCCAAATAACAAAACTCCAGACGGACGGTTTTCTACAATTCTACCAGACATTCAAAGTAATACCCTATTCTCTAAAGCCTATTTCAAGAATAGAAGAAAGCTACCAAACTCAGTTCTATGACGGGGCCAATATTACTGAGTC
This sequence comes from Ursus maritimus, assembly GCF_017311325.1. Classification (NCBI taxonomy): domain Eukaryota; kingdom Metazoa; phylum Chordata; class Mammalia; order Carnivora; family Ursidae; genus Ursus; species Ursus maritimus. The sequence continues at coordinate 64,829,782 of NW_024426663.1, forward strand.
CCAAGGCTCCAGGCCAAAGCCCCATCAAAAGGAGAATTACAACCCGATCTCTAATGAACTATGGAGTCAAAATCCTCAACAAGATACTTCTAATAGAATCCAACAACCTTAAGGATTATCATCACGAGTCAGAGTGGGATTCATTCTGGGGATACAGCGTGTTCATATGCAAATCAATCAGGTGATACATCATATCAACAAAGAAAAGACTCAGAGAACCTATGTGATCCTCTCAATATGTGCGAAAAGCATGTGACAAAATACAGCATCCTTTTCTGATTAAAACCTTAGAGTGTGAATACAGAAGGTACATTTCTCAAAGCTCATTAAAAGCCATCTAGAAGAAGCCTACCATGCAAATATTATTCTCAATGGGGGGAAAAGCTGGAAGGCTTACCCTCAGAATCGGTAACACACAGGATGCCCACTCTTCAGCCACTCTTATTCCACTAGTACTAGAAGTCCTTGCACACAGCAATCAGACAACAAAAAGGGATCAAAAGGTATTCAAAATTGGCAGAAGAATCAAAATAATATATTCTACGGATGACATGGGAAATACTCTATATGGAAAACTAAAAAGACCTCCCAAAGCTGATTGAGAGTTATAGAGCAATTCAAGTAGCATTGGCAGGATACAAATAAATGCTCAGAAATCAGAGTTGACATTTCTATACACAACGAATAACGAAGAACCAGAAAAGAAGTCGGGAATCCATCCATTTACAACAAGCACCAAAAACACATACTTACCTTGGAATTAGCTAGCAGAGGCGTGGGACACCTATTCTAGAAACTATAAAATCACTCTTGAAAGACATTGAGGAAGACATAAAAAGATGGAAAGATATTCCAGTGCTCATGGATGGGAAGAATTAACATGTTAAATGTCAGCCATACTCCCTAGAGCACATCCACTTTCATTATATCGATCAAATATCAGGACTTTTCAAAGAACTGAGAACAAACAAGTCCTTAATTTGTTGGAAACATTGAAAGGCTGAATCTCAAGAGACTGTTGAAAAGGAAAAACACAAGCTGGGGCATCCAATGCGGGTTGTAGGAACTGTACTACAAAGGCTGTGATCACAAAGAGCAGCATAGGTACTGGCTAAAAACAGACACATAGACCAATGGAACAGAATAGAACCAGAAAATGGACCCTGAGCTCTTTTGAGCAACTAATATTTTGATAAAGCAGGAAAAAGAAACATCCAGGTGGTAGAAAAAGGAGCAGTCTCTTCTAATAAGCATTTGCTGGGAAAATTGGACACTATGCAAGAAGAATGAGGAAACTTGACCACTATCTCACACCATACACAAAAATAAACCTCCAAATGGATGAAAGACCCGATGTAGACAGATCCATCAAAAATTCCTAGAGGAGAACATAGGCAGCTAACCTCTCGACACTTCGGCCAAAGCAACTTTTCATGACACATCCCCAAAGGCAAGAGAAACAAAAGATAAAATGAATTAATGGGACTTCATCAAGATTAAAAGTTTCTGCACCAGCCAAGGAAACAGTCAGAAAAACTAAGAGGCATACGGGAATGGGAGAATATATGTAAATGACACTACAGATAAGGGCTGGTATCCAAGATCTACAAAAAAGAACTTCTCAAACTCAATACCCAGAAACAAATAAAAAATCAAAAAATGGGCAGAAGAAATGAACAGACACTTTTCCAATGAAGACATACAAATGGCTAACAGACACATGAAAAAATGTTCAAAATCTGTCAGCTCACAAGGAAATTCAAATCAAAACCACATGAGATACCACCTTACGCCAATTAGAATGGCAAAAATAGACAAGGCAAGAAAGCAACAATTGTTGGAGAGGATGTGGAGAAAGGGGATCCACTCCTACTATTGTTGGTGGAATCTAAGATTAATTTTAAGCCACTCTGGAAAACATTGGAGGTCCTAAAGTTAAAATGAGCTACCTATGATCCAGCCATTGCACTACTGGTATTTACCCAAAGATACAGCGTAGTGAAGAGGGCCATATGCGCCCAATGTTCATAGCAGCAATGTCCCACAATAGCTAAATCGTGGAAGGGCCGAGATGCCCTTCAACAGATGACTGATTAAGTTGTGGTCCATATATACAATGGAATATTACTCAGCTATCAGAAGACGAGTTCTCCATTTGCTACTAACATGGACAGCACTGGAGGATACATGCTGTAAGAAATAAGTCAAGCAGAGAAGACAATATCATATGATTTCTCTCATCTATGGAACATAAGAACTAGATGATCAGAAAGGGGAAGAAAGGGAAAAGAAAGGGAATCAGAAGGGGGAATAAACATGAGAGACTATGGACTTGAGGAAACAAAACTGAGGACTTCGGGGAGAGCGGGTGGGGGATGAACGGTGATGGGTAGTAAGGGGAGTATTGCATTCATGGGTGTTATACAACTAATGAATCATGAGCCTACATGAAACGGGATGTACTGTACGGTGACTAACATAATATAATAAAAATCTTAAAAAAAAAAAAAAAAAAAAAAAAAAGAAGTTGAAAAAAAAAAAAAAAAGAAAGAAAGAATGGGGTAGAAAATTAGAATATTGGCCAAAAATCCTACCAAATAGTTGAAATCTTGAGAAACATAAATGATGAAATCACATCTCTTTTATCTCTCAAAACCATCATTTTGGTTTTGTCCCAATGATTTATTTCCATTCACTTTTCTAAAGACTTGTGATTATGAGACTGTATAAAAATATAATAGATATGATGTTATCTGTTTTAAAAAGTGAAAGGGTAATAATGTTACATTTTGCTAAATAAAGAATTAACATTTGAGATATCAAAAAAAAAAAAAAAAAAAAAAAAAAAAAAAAAAAAAGAACCATCTCAGGAAACCTCCCCATTTTAGGGAATCACCAGGATGCTGGCACAATCGCAGGTGAAATTTAATTTTGTATTCAAATTAACAAACCCATGCAGTTTGCTTGCGGAAACCAAGTGATTAGGCACACAGCTCATCCATAATATGGATATTTTTCCATTCTAAATTCTGTTTTGTTTGGAATACAGTGACTGTTGAGACATCGTGAAGACTTGCCAAACATCTGGGCCTCTCTGACACTCCTGGAGTCCAAGAAGCAGTTCTCAAGTCTTTAAATTCCACCATAGGTTTGCAGCTTACTGTTCATATTATAAACAGCAAAATCTAGGGCACATAAGTTTACTGGTCTATTTTTCTTTTGGCAGAATTAAGATGTTCTGGTTTCAAGGAAATAGCATGCAACTTGCCAAATACTCCCTTCAACTCCTCATGAGAAATCTCTCTGCCTCTAAGAACGTTCTGCCTGTGCTGACCTTATTTACAAAGGTACAGAGTGAAAAAGTAAAATTACTACTTCAGAAACAAAGAGTGTTAAATTGTCAGGTGAAGAAAGTTGTACATTTAAGAAGGGAGGTGGGGAAACGCTGAAAGGAAAGCAGTGGAATAAACTGTCTTCAGACCTGTCCCTTGACTTTTCAGTTGCAGTTACAGTGGTACTAACTCTGGTTTCTACCCACATGCCACTTTTCAGTGGGTAAACTAGTATATTTAATAGTTACCCGATGCCTGCATTGGAACAAAGAATTATCAGAAGAGAGATGATGTTTATAAATATATCAGTTAGAAATATAGTTAATTCCTGTGCTGGTTATGTTACAAACAGGGAATTGGTGAATACTAAACCAGTGCTCCCAGAGGAGGTACAGGGTTAGATTCCAGTGAGCTTCTGGCCACAACATTTTTGTCAACTGATCAATACGTAACCTTGTTTGGCGTATGTTTCTGTTTGAAGACACTGTATTTAATATATATATTTGATTCATTAATATCGAATTCATGGCCAACAGCGCCATATCTCAGGCCTGAACAAAGTTTATCTAACACAATATTTTCTCCATGAGGCACATTCACAGCCTTCTTATGCTTGGAAACACTACACAACACTTCGGCACTCTGACTGGGGACCATTCTAAATAGCAAAACCAACAAAAAGCACAAAAATGCAAAAAGCATGGCACTCAGCAGATCATGAAAGGATACCTGTTGACAGTGTGAGACGTGAAACAATAAGGCAGATCATTGTCTTATTCAGCCTCTGCTAGGAATGTGCACTTTGGGTGACTCAGATTTTTCACTGCTGTGTGCATGTCCTCGAATGTCTGTGAATGACCACAAAAGTGCTACAGATATTGATTTTGGGGTTACAAATAGGTTTTAGTGATAGGGAAATCTGCAAATAAGAAAGCCACAAATAAGGATTGACAAGTACAACTGTACTTGTTTTCTTATCCCTAACAGGAGTTTTAGGCCATAGCTATTTAAAAATTTTAAGAGCTTTTCCCCCTGAAATTTATAACATAAATATCACTTATTTCCTTTTGCTAGTTAACATTACTTTGTGTGATATATAATCAAAAAAAGAAAGAAAGCACAGGGTAATAGACTTAACCTTAGTAAATAATACTCCCAATTCAAGCAAAAAAGTTGTCTTGTTTAATACGTTTTTCAGATTTCAGGCATTTTAGCAATCTGAAAATATCTGATAGCTGTCTAATAACAAAGTTTAAAATAGTTTTTTAAAATTGAATTTCTTGTTGAGAATAGTTAATCTAAACTGCTTTTCATATCCATAAGTATATATTGCATTGTTGGACATTATGGAATAAAAATAATTCATCATCTGCGTCTACATATGAGAAATGTATATAAGAATTAGCCACAAAAAATAAAATAACAGCCCTTAAGGCTAGTGGCACTCACTCAGCATAACTATTCTGCATTATTTTTCAGTTTAAACAATAGCCAAGTTAATCAAAGACATCTGAAAAAAAAGCCACACTCATCTTCCATTTAGCTTAAAATTTGTACTGAATCCTTGATTTGTGTCATTAGGCATATAATAAGTTTGGCCAATCCCTAAGCCATTCGTGGCCAAGAGGGATAAGATGCACTGACTGCCTCAGCCTAAGTCAAGTGTTCTACCCCTTTTGTTCAATGATTCAGTCAGCCACACGCTGAGAGCAGTTCCTCTGAGGCAAAATCACAGCATTCCTGCTACCAGAAGGGGGAGTGGGATGGCCAACCCAACAAATGTCCATTCTATTCTAGGGATAGAGTAGTACGTGCTCTACTAGTGCCGTGGAAAATCCTAGAGAAGGAGGTTTGAATGGTCCGGACCACTGGGTCTTATCCTTTTTCAGTTCATAGGCCTCTTTAAAAGTTGATGAACCTTTCCTAATAAAAATACATATACACAGGATAATTTGCAGCGACGTCCATGTTTACAGAAACAAAACAGAAAACGTGATCTAGGTTCAACTGAAGTTTTTTACCATAAAAGCAAAACATTGGTATATTTGGCACTTCTTCAGCTTGTTCTTGTTCTAACAGCTTTTGCTTTTAAAATCTTGTTGACTTTTTGAAACTCTCTTAGAAAATTTCAGTGTGATTATCTTAAAACATCACAGACTATCCATAATCTGTTTCTTGATGATGCTTGTAATAAATGACGAGCCTAATTCTCTGAACCAGGAGGTTGGGGCCAAAAAGACCCTACTGAAGAAAAACTGCCTTTTGATGATCTGGGTCCCTATTTCAAAACAAGCTGGGAGTTGAGAAGGGGCCTTTCTTTTACATAACAGCTCACCTCTTCCTGTCATGTTAAAAAGCAGGTTTTATATAAGCATCAGTAATGGTGAGTCTATTTTGAGCTCATGCAAGAGAACCTATAGCTAGTAGCTCTTCGTAGAGTCTAGGGCTGAGAAGACTTTAAAATCTGCCAAAGATCCACAGCATTCTCAAAAGGCTTCTCCACTAGATGGTTAAAGAATACAAACAACCGGCACTAAAACTTGCTTGTTCCTTGGGTGGAGAATTAACCTGGGAAGCCTACTGCTGACACTTGCAATGAGAAAACAGGCAGACCATTAAAGAGTTGGTATAATCATCACCCGAAGTAAATAGAGATTTCTGCCTTTTTGATGGTGGGGCAATCACTATCTAACTTCATCTCAATGAGTTTATTCCTGTGGACTGATGAGGAAAAACAGGCAGGCAAAGCTCAGTGCCTCCATTTCAAAACAGACTTTAAGCTATTCTGGTGATGTCAGCCAGGCCAGAAAAGTGTTCCTGACACAGGAAGGACAAAGCCCTAAGACTATAAATCAGTGAAAAATAATCTTCCCTGATATCAGTTAGATAAAGCCACTAACAAAAAATGTAAGCATCTAAACGTAGTATATGTGTATGTATCTATGTATACACGCATGTAATTCATTTAGATGTATGTGGATGTATATGTGATATGTATATACATATATGTAATGTATACACACATACATGTGTAACAGAGGTAAGTATCTAAATTTATTATATGTGTATATACAAATATGTATAAATAGCTTTATTTATGGTGAAAAATCAAAACAAAACAACTAAAAAATGCTGACAGCCCATTTACCATGAAACACTAGCTATTTATGAGATTCTATAGCAATGTTTTGCTTTGGAAATAAAACAGTATAATTAACCTGGTAAAAAACAAGCCCTTTAAAAATAAGTGTAATCTGTTTCTTGTGGTTTTTGTCAGGCTGCATGCCATTCCTTGAATTTAATGGCTTTATTTTTTCCTTCCTGTAGGATCCATGCCCACTTTGTGATGAAGCCAAGGATATACTGGAGCCTTACAAAAACAGGGTAACACAGGTTCCCCCCTCCACTCTCTGAAAGTAGAGCATTCCTAGCCAACCTTCATATGCCCAAGTGGAGTGAAGCAAAGAAGCAATTAACATTAGTTTACAGAGAAAAAATTTTCTATCATTCCTAGACCCAAAAAATAACCTCTCTCAGGCTCTTCTGACACTTTAGGACACCTCTTGTTGACAGATACATAGAATAAACCGAGATAAAGCACAGATGCTCACAGACACAGTTCATAGCTCTAGGGGCTTGGTGTTGAGATCCTGTGTGTAGGTTTTAGGGAAGGAGCTTGGCAGTGCCACTCTGGCTGCTCAGGGTAGGCACTGCCTCCAGCATGGCAAAACAAACACCAAACACTATCTTCACTTTTCACCTTTTTTCATAAAAGCAAAAGTCCTCAGATTTATTTCAATTAGCAAAACAGGTACTAATGGAGGTCTTTCGTAACAGCCAAGTGGTCAGATGCAAACTTTCGAAAAGCAGGAGAAAACTGCATTATACAGTGTGACTTTATGTATGTGAAATGGATAGCATACAAGGTATAGATTATCTGCCTGGATCTTTTCTTTGGGAAGAAATTCAATGATTTTTCATTTAAGTTTTCTTTCTATTCTTCAGAGAGAGATTTCAGTGCTAATTTCCACAAAACTCATTACCCCTAAGTGTTTTTCTCTGAGCAGAACTGGTTTTCTTACTCTGACTCTTAATATGAATCAAAACTAACTAGCAGGTGCAATGTTCACGCTTTCTTTAAACTTTTGTCCCCATTCCTTTTATCTTACTCTGTCATTTCCATGGAAGTGTTTTCCAGTAGCGAACCATGATGGCTTTCCCATCCTTACATGCAAAGCACATCTGTCCTGATTCTCAGTTTCCCGGTTGGGACATATTTTATTTCACCAGGAATGAAGTAGTGACCCGACACTGAATATAATAGGTGTAACAGCAAAATAGCAAAACCGAGAGTTAAGGGATATAATGAAATCAATCAAGTTGTGAAAATCAGGGACATGAGTTCACTTGGGACCTCAGATAGGCAGACAACAGCAAAACCCCTCCGCATGAGAGCTAGTCTGGGCATCAGGTTGGCACTGTAACTGTTGTATCATTTCGTGCTCTCTAAAATACAGAGCTTTAGTCTGTCTCTGTTTCAGTTTATTTTACAGGAGGTGGACATCACACTTCCAGAAAACTCTGCGTGGTATGAAAGGTATAAATTTGACATCCCCGTCTTTCATTTGAATGGCCAGTTTCTGATGATGCATCGAGTAGACATCTCAAAACTTGAAAAGCAGCTCCAGAAACTTGAGCAGCAAGGTGCTGGAGGCCGGAGGACGCCTTCATGATCCTCCACCCACTCTCTCCAAATGGCGTCTTCCTAAAGACATGACCATGGCCTTTCCCGTCCCTACAGACGTTCTGAACTAGGTGGTGCCCAATAAATGGTGACATTACTCTTCTGACTGATGGAAGTATGGGAATAGTGTGGGAACTGTTTACCTGCTGGCATTTTATAAAATGAGAGGAGTGTATCAGCAGCAAGGGGATGATGGAGGATGGGAGAAATCCATTTGTTTTATTTATTTTTCCCTTTTGTATTAATATGGAAGCATTTTACATTCACTGGACAGTGTGGTTTATAGGAAGAAGGCTCTGCATCCCTGCTGCTGCCCTAAGGGCTTAACTTTTTAATGAAAGAATAAATGCTCTTCCACTCAGTAGATAAAGTGAAATGTGAATTGTTAATAACTGTGCACAGTCAATAAAGGGGTGTTTTAACAAATACATCTGCATGAAGCCTATTTCAGTGGGATTTAATAATACCTGTTTAAAATTAGAATTCATTTTAGGGGGGGAGAAGAGAATAATTATCCTAGTCAAAAAGGCTTCATTTGAGAAAAACAAAAGAAAGATTTAAACCTCCAAAATGTGTATAAGAATCTCAACATGCTTCACACGTAGCCAGTGAATTGATTCATAATATTTGAGGGCTGCCTCTGATAGTTATTCACTTGTCATCAATTGAGTTAATTCAAATTGTAAAACAGTATCAGGGTTTTAATATCTTGGAGAAAATTCACTTCTGAACATAACTGGACAGATATGTCATCTAAAGACAATATTCTTCACCATTTTATGTAAAGTGTTAAAAATATAGTTGCACACCCTTATTTATATTTAGTTAAGTTCGACCAGTATAGCAATGGATTCATTTAAACACAAAATTGCCTTTTCCTTTTAAAATCACATCACTGTAATTTTATCTATAATGAAATTCTTTTGTGAACTATTTTAATGAATTTGGATATTGTGAGTTACTTGGCTAGATTTTAATTTGAGCAGTATGATTTAGTCTTAGGAATTATAGAATATTAGAGCTGGCTAACTTTATACATTGTGTAGTCCTATGCCCTCATTTTATACAGGATGAGAAATCTGAGAGTTTCAGGGACTTAGTCTAAGGTAATACAGTCAGTCAGTCAGCTGTCAGACCAGGTTTTGCCCCCTACCCTGAATTTCCAGTACTACCTGGGCTCACGGTACGGATATTATTGTGTTATCTCACATACAACATCTTCAACCATTCTGGACTCAACACAGATTTGGGAGCAACTTAAAAAGCATTCCAAAGTGACAAGGGGGGGGGCCTTATAATCAAATAGCAGTGTTTATAATTTACAAATTTCTGGAACACATCTTACTTGATATTACTGAGCCTTGTGGCAGGCAGTATTCTAAGACGACCCTAATGAACCCTTGCCCTTGTCTAACTCCTTTGAGTGTGGGTGAAACTCATTGAATATGATGAAATATCACTGCTGTAATTATGATACATCAAATGGCAAAAGCAAGATTATACTGGTTGAGCCTAATCTAATCAGGTGAGCCCTCTAAAAGTAGAGCTCTCTCTGGCTGGTTGCAGAAGAAATCAGAGAGATGTGATCCAGCCAGCCTGAAGGAAGCAAACATCAATGTGGTAAACTTCCTAGTGGGGCCACATGGCAAGAAACTGGGTGGCTGCTTGGAACTGAGAGCAGTTATTGGCCAGCAGCTGGCAGGAACATGGGGACGTCAGTCCTACAGCTTCAAGAAACGAATTCTGTCAACAATCATTGAGCCTAGAAGAGGAACCTAAGTCCAGTATGAGAACCAGAGTCCAGAATAACATTGATTTCAGCTGAGTGAAACTCCGATCAGAGCATCCAGCCACACTATGCCTATATTTCTGATCTAAAGAAACTGCAATAATAAATGTGTGCTGTTTCAAGCTGCTCAATTTGTGGTAAATTGTTACACAGCAATAGAGATCTGATAGAAGTCCCTATGACACTGAAACACAATGCCAGGTGGTGGGAGTACAAGACTGAATGGGTCCATGTCTTAGACCACCACTGTCTTTTGGGGAGCAAGGACAGTAAGTTAATAAAGCACTACAACATAGTGCAGTGATGGCTGGAACTGAGATATATATAAAACAGCACAGCGGCCAGATGAGGAAAGTAGCAAAAAGTCTTCAGAGAAAATTAAACTTAATCTAGGTTTTGATGGTTTAATAGAAGCAATAGAGCAGGGCTGAGAAGGAGGAGGAGGTTCCATCCTAAAGGAACAGCATATGGAAGATAAGAGTATGCAGGGCTTGGCATATTTAGAAAAGAGCGTGGTTCTGTGTGGCCGGAGTGAAGGGGAAGGGAGTAAAGGAGATGCAACCAAGTAGATTGGGATGCACACTGAAGAACCTCAGGTAATGGGATTTTCCCTGCTTGTAACCACGCCCTCCTTTCCTTCCTGCCCTCCTCCAGAGTAAGCCCTCTGGCTCCTGGTTCTTCAGCGGCATCTCTCTACCCCGCCTGCCTTGGTCCTTGTAGTCTTCAAGCATGCTAAGTCCAGCAGCACTCTCCAGTAACCCTGCAGGACATTCGTATCTTCAAGATAACTGGGGAGAAGAGGCCACAGAGAAGATGGCCCACTTGTGTGGCTGGGCATCCTGTGTTCCTCCCTGCTCCAGGCACCCTGAGAGCTGTGTGCTCCCCCCGACCCCCATGTCCTAGGGTTGTTGATCCTTCTCCTGGGCCACCAGTTGGAAAAATTCCAAGAGTTTCAGAGTCTGTTGAGCTAAGATACAATCCATGGGCTGGCCTGACAGCCTGGAAGTTTTTGGAGCACTTCCTGCCTGAGTATAAGCACATGGTTATAGGTGTACAGGAAGTGCAGAGGCTTCATCCAAACAACAGATTTCTGACATTAGAATTTCAAACAAGTAAACAAAAACCCATTGATCCTTATAGGGGGTTAAAGTGTTGGCTGGACCCAGCCTGGACCTAGTTAAAGGAGTTACTAGATCACATAAAGACTGTTGGAGACCAAGGAGACAAGATACTTGAAGGATTTTTTTTTTTAAAGAAAGATGTGCTCTCACTCTTCACCAAAGTAAAAGATTGTCAAGTAATGTCAAGAGAAATGGACATAAGTGGGGCTCATCAGAAAGCTTGATGTGTGTCCCAAGGTAGAAGAACACAACGGCCTAACTCCCTGCTGGCAAGTCACGTGAGAGATGAGCTAGCAAGCCACTCCTGCTGCAGAGTGAAGGAGAGCTGCTGTTGCTCTGAGTTTGTCCAGAAGAATGTGCGTGGATGTTTCTTCATAGATCAAGTGTTGGCCAAACATGAGAGAGAGGGCTGGCCAGGGGAGCCTCGGGAGAGAAGCAGAGGTAGAATCCTGGGCTCCTATGTGCTGAGGATGTGAGCTGCTGCTCATGTGGAGAGCGCGTCTGCCTAAATCAAGGGAACTGCAGGCGAGACACCTCCCAAGAACCCCTGAAAAGCCTCTGTGAAATGTCTGCTTTAAATGGTTACCAGGCCCGGAGAGCTGGAGATCATCTTACAACTTCAGCACTTGCTGACAACACTCCTGCCCCTGACCACTTCTTTTGCCTTCCCCCATCCCAAACCTAGAAGAACCAGAGCTTCTAGGAGCAAGGGAAGAAGGGCCTTCCCCTTCCACAGCATCCCACTGGCACGTGGCTTCACAGTGCACTACAGGTAAGACAACTTTAAAGCAAGTTCTAAGTTTTGATTCTGACATAGGAACAGACACACAAAACCCAGTGTGAAGTGACCATGGGCCCTTCTGTTGTCTGACGATGCTCGAAAGAATCCTGACACTTCTTACTGTTTTTCATTTTTATCCTGAACAGAGTAAGAAATTCCCCATTGAACACATCTTACAGGGAGAGCAGGACACATAAATAAAGATGCTCTCTGATTGTACTCCATAGCCAGAGTATTGATTATATGGGCTGAATGGTGTTTTTTGCCTATAAATCTTCAATCAATTCACATTGGAGAGAGGAATGTGGTCATGTGACTAAGAATCCTGGAGACCTACAGCAGTATCTCTCTCCCAACAGCTGAAAAATAGAAAGGCAGATATCTAGAAACGTGGCATCTGAAAGGTGCTTTCATTTTCCCACTGTTAAGTATCAGACAATGTATAGTCACTTATTATAGTCATCTTCATACTTTCCCTTTTGTGAAATTATGTTTGCAGGTTATCAGTTTGTTTTTTCATAAAGACTAATTTTGACACAAGAAGTTCATCATAATATTCACCCACTCCCAAAGGAAATAGTAACATAAACTTCTCTTTTTTTCCCTAAGCTAATGCTTTAAAATGGAGTGGAATAAACACTGAGTTGGGGACTGCATGTTGCTGCTCTTGGTTACAGTGCTGCTTTCTTCCAGATGTCTCATATAACATTAAAAGAGCTTACTGGAAAACATATCACTTAGGCCAATTTATTGCAGGAAGCAAGGGCTCACTCAGACTAGGGCTGTTCTGTTTGTTTATAATAAGGCAGCAACTCATGGAAATGTGACAATGGGAATCCTGGGCAGGCCTCAGGAAGTACCCTTAGAGAGCCACAGAAACGGAGCCAGCACCCCTTTTGCAGTACCTCGGCCTCTTTCTTTCCTTCTTCCCTCCTGACTCACCAGTTCCCCTAGTTACAGTATCTGCTTTCTCGTAACTGCAACTTGCTCATGCCCATCATTTCCGCTGATCCTTCTGTTCAGCAAGACAGTGGTCTGAATCTCTCAGCCCTGCTGTTCTGAAATACCAAAAGAGGGATTTTACTCACGTTATATTTTACAGCCAGCCACCCAAGTTGTGGTAGCTGATCGGAACAACAACAGAAGCCACCCTTGGGTCAGGCGCCCATCCTGGACCCAGTCAGGTCTGGGAGCCAAGATCAGATGGTATGCAAATCAGTCATTGCCCACTCAGCAGAGACCAAAGGCATGGCTGGCAATGGTCAGTAGCTGAGGTACACATGCAGAAAATTTAAGAGCATGTCACTCCATCATATTCAAGAGAAATCGAAAGGAATGGTTTGGTAAGTTGATTTATATCCTACTCATGGAGTGATGAGGATTTGAACCAGGGGAATGGGAGTTAGACAGAAAGAGATATCAGGACATGTTTGGCAGACAGGTTGACAAAACTTCAGGACTGACTGGAGGGCTGTGGAGGTGGGGGGAGGGTGAGTAGAAGGAAGCACAGAGTCTGGGATGACTGCTAGTCCTCTTGCTGGGGGTACTGGGTAAATCCTGGTACTTACTATCCCCTGACACAGAGTACAAAAGGAGGGGGAGATTAGTTTTCAGTTGTCCTTGGTGGATGGGAAAGATGGGACGTGGTGAATTTGCGATGCTTGTGGGATATCCAGGTAAAGATTAAAGCTGGAAGTTCAAATCAGAGGTCTGGGCTGGAGGTGCAGATTTGAGAGTCCCCAGAATATGGCTGAAACTGCATCCATCTGGCACTGGCAGAAAAAAGTGGGCTAGGACTAAGTCCTGAAAAATACCAAATTTGACCACACGGACAGAGGAAAAGCCAGTAAAGGAGAACGAGAATAAGAGGTGATAGGATGAGGAGTGGGGAAAGGTCATGCAATTAGTATTCTTTGCTTCCTTTGATTATATAATAGCTACCAGGGACTATTCTAAGCAGTGAGGATAGAGCAGCAGATAGACAGTCCAGGGTCCTTCTCACAGGCTTGCATTCTAGAGGGAGAGAGAAACAATAAAGTTATTACAGTGGAAAACAGCCATATCTTGAAAGTCAGAAAAGTTTTTCCCAGAATAGCTAACAGTATCTAATACCAAAAGAGCTAGGATGAGGAATTAAAAGATGACACTGGATTTGAAAATTAGGATAGGTCCTAATCCCAAGGACATGTGAATGTTACCTTATATAAAAGGGACTTTGCAGATCCATTAAGTTAAGGATCCTGAGATGGGGAAATTATCCTCAATTATCCAGGTGGGTCCTAAATGTAACCACAAGTGTCCTTGGCAGGGAGACAGAGGGACTACAGGAGAGGAAGCATATGATAGGACAAAGGAAGCAAGAGGCTGGAGTGTTACAAGAAAGGGGTCATGAGCTAAGGAATGCAGGTGGCCTCTAGAAGCTAGAAAAGGCAAAGAAAGTTTCTCCCCTAAAGCCATCAGAAGGAAGATACCGTGCTGACATCTTGACTATAGCCCAGTGAAAGTGATTTAGGACTTCAGGCCTATGGAACTGTAAAAGAATAAACTTGTGTTGTTTTACACCACCAAGTTTGTCTTAATTTGTTACAGCAGCAATAAGAAACTAGTACAAATGGTAACTCAACTGTATTGAGAACAATTTTGGTGGGGGAAGGAAGAAGATACAGCCTGAAAGAAAACTGCAGTCTGATGATGAGTGGAAGGTTCAGAAAAGATTGCAGAGTATCTATCTTTCAGGAAGTTTTCAAACATATCTTGTTTAAAAAGACAACTAAGAGAACAAAAAGCATCAGAGAGAAGAGCTGAAGACCTGAATAACCAATTAGCTCAATACCCCAAAATGACAAGCCATGTCGGGAAGTACCATAACCTTCAGCCTACTTTAGAAGAGCTAAGCATTCGGGCGGCAGAGTTCAGGGGTTTCCAGAGTGACTGACACTGGAGAGTAAACCACGGCAACCCATCCTCATCCACAGACGCACGTATCGGACCCAGGTCTCTTGTTCACCACGGAGACCAGAATACTTTGACAATGTGACCCAAAATCTTGCACCTGGCACAGATCTTATATCTCTCTATTAACACCGAAATCCATGACAAACATTGAGGCACGGCCAACAGAGAATGGTCTCATCTGGCTGGTCTTTCATTTAGGTACTGATGGTCAGCATTTTACCTCCCTTCTCAGGTTCAGAAAGGATGAGTACCGAAGCCAAAGTACTTTGGAATTATAAAGGCTAGAAGGACACAAATCTTCAGGAAAAGAGGAAAACATTAAAATCATACAAAAGATGGAGAAGAAAAGCTCATAGAAGCAGTGCCAGCCAGTAGATTTGACACAATAAGAAGAATCCAGCCACAAACCCACACTGAGTGTCAAAGCCATCTTTCCCTCATGCCAGAATATTATATTTGAACTATTCCTGATGGAAAGCTTTCACCCTTAGAAACAAGGTAGGCCTAAGATTAATTGAAAGTTTTCTTAGTAATTCAGAAACACCAAGAAATAGAGAGGATTCAAGTTAAAGGCAAGTTCAGTCTATGGCTGCATTGTGCTACTCACAATTCAACAATGCAACCCAATTCCCCTGAGAAACCCTGATGGGTTTTACTGCAGCACTGCATTGCACAGAAGACCCCAGTAATGATCCCAGGTCCTCCTGACAAGGTCAACCCATGCCCTGCCCACTAAGGGAGGAAAGAGAGAGAAAAAACATAGAAACCACTTCCCTCAAAACTGGGTTTAAATGTATAAGTGCATCAAGGGACTAAGTTAAACTACCAGCTGAGAAACTCCCTTGTTTCTCGACCAGGCAAGGGAGGCAATGTCATATGTTCTTTGTTAGGAATGTAATGCTAAAAAGTAAAAATGGGCATCTATTCATGACCTAGTAAAAAGAGGTGTTAGAAGTTGGAAAGGAACTGCCAAAGGAGCTAAGTTTCAGAATTTAACTCCACCTCCCTCTATGTTCTCTTTGTAAAGTTAGCCTCAAAGTAAGGCCAGCATCACTCTTTTAAGGTTGGAGGAGATTAAGACATTCAGAAACCAGATTGTGGGATTTATTCCCATTGTGATTGCTGACTTCTAGTATCAGACTTTTGTTCTGCATGACAGCTCCCATCTTGCAAACTAGCAAGATTCTTGAATTTGGCAAGGATCCTACTCTGTGAAGCATTTTCAAGTTGGAGTTTTTAGCAATGTCACATTTCTCTAAGCCAGTAATAAAGAAAAGGTTGAGAGGGCAAAGGAAACCACGGAGTTCTCACCTAACAGCATAAAACAACCTCCCAGCTGGCAGGTACAGGCCAACACGTCCAGGGTGATCACAGTCTTGAGTAACCAAAGGTTTTTTTTTTTTTTTTTTTAAATCTCTTTACCTTACCAAGTAAGTGCAATAGCTAAAACGTAATTAGCTATTTCCCCCTTTCACTTGATTCACTTAAAGTGGTATTTTCTATTTGTATATGTGTGACTACATAAAAAACACAATATTGCATTTCTTGATATGTTTTATAACCTCTACACAAAGTGAGACCAAAGAATGCCTTCAAGAGAAATAAAGGACACTACTGTCATTCTACATAAATTTTCCAGGAGTAAGCAAGAGTGGAACAGATAATTACAAATACTGAGAAAGAAGCATCACTTTGCCAATGGCGCAGAGTCTACAATTATGTGCAATTCCCTACTTAGACTTTTTAGTTATGCTGAACATTGAAAAAAAAAAAAAGAAATGATTGGAAGGAGCAAAGAGAAAGGGGGAACTTGAAACACTGAAAGCAAGGAGTTCATTGAAATGGAGATGTTGCCTCACCCTAAGAGTTTGTAGTCCCACTGGCACCCCATTGTCATTTTTTTTTAAACCATGGATTTGGGATCCTTATAATCTTCCTTATTGTTTTGAAGTCAAGAATGGTTTCTTCTGCTCACAAAACATTATCACTGATTCACTGATATTTTTTTAATGTTCTGACTGGTTTTGCATATCTGGAAAAGATACATCTTCAACTGGTGGAAATAAATCTTTTTCTTCTCTGCCAAATCCATAATATGATCCTTTTCTATCACTGACAGCACCATCAGATAAGTAGACGTGCCCTGCTTGATTAGAAGTGTGCTGAGATTTTTAGTAGGAATGTAGTTAGAGACCCAGATTAAGACATGTTCAGCACACCCTACAAATTCTTTTCGGTTCTGTCCTAGAGGTGTCCCCTCAAGTCCCAGCTTGACTGTGGGACCCATTCAGGGCTGACATCCTCCCAAATTGGGTGTCCCAGGGAAGGGAGAGAGGAGAACTTTAAGATGGGTGGCAGCAAGTGATGTTTAGACAAGACTAGATGGGTAGAGGGTGTTGGTCTCTTCAGATCCCTAGGGTCTTCTCCAAGCCCTCACACTAGAGATGAGTTTACGCCAAAATAAGCTGGGGAGGGGGAGGCAAATCTGAAAGTGAGCAAACCATAGTATCACTCAAAGGCATCAGAAAATAAAGTTTGAGATTCTGCAACAGCACAGCCTTTTTTTCTTACTCCCTTTCATCATTTGTCAGTAAAATGTAGAACAGGAGAAGGGGAGTAACAGTGACACTACCTAGAGTTGTATGGTATTTTCTATTTTTCCTCAACTTCTATTTTTTAAACTCTGTGTTTTATTTTATTCTTTCAGCAATCTGTGATATAAATAGAGCAAGTATTATTATCCTTATTTTTGAGATGAGAACAGTGAAGCCCAGAAAGGGGAAGTGACCTCCATCAGGTCATGCAGTGAGTCAAAGACAGTCCAAGGAATAATACCCAGTTCTGCTCTCATTTAATCCAGACCATTTACCCTACTGGCTTTAAACATCCCTTTCCTCCTTCGTTCTCTGGTGGTGGTTCTCTTTTGAAAATGATCCCTCGCCAACTGTGACGTGAAGATGGATCCATGTTCAGAGGTGCGGAGAACTGTTGTTTAAAGGCCCCCCAAGGGGCCTGTTTCCATTGCTTACCTGCAAAGCCAATGTTTGAACCTGTGATGGAAGTCCCTTAGAGGTGTCTGCTGGGATTCCTCCCACCCGAGACTGCTGTAATTAGCTCTGCTAACAACTGTGATTGAACGGGGCTTGTTGTAGTCATTGTTCACTGACAGACACAGATACGAGCCACATCTCAGCAAGTGGTGTTCTAAATGGTGTTTCCTGCTTGGTTAAACTCATGTATGGCACTTGTCAGGGATGCTATTCCCAAAACCTGCTAGCAGCAGGCAGTGTCATTGCCAACGCCTTCCAGAGCCCATGAAGATTCCCAGGGAATGCAGTGCCATGCAGTGGGAGAGACTGTTTCTATTTGACCTTGCCCAAGATCTGGCTGCCCCTCCTTCCTATGGAAAACATAGGTGTGGCCTGGCATGATTAAGGGAAAAGGCAGTCTTTGTCTTCCTGATCCTGAAGACTCCCACATTTTCTGATCTCTCCTATAAGAACACTTTTAAGTGAAAGTTATAACATGCAGCCTATGCTTTTCTGAGACTGTGCTCTTATTAGAAGCAAAACAAAATGCTGCTTATGAACACCTGCCGGTGAGGACCAAGCCAAGAGGCAGCGTGGGCGTTGGATGAGAGGTGTTGCCCTGGCAGTAAATCCAAGTTGCTCACACCAAAGGAAGTGTTTCTAGGGAAGCTATCTGAGCAAGAGATAAATACTTAGTCATTCAGAGTAGGCCATAAATGAGTGCTTCTTCTCCAGCAACGGAAGGTCTGATTCCACAGAGCTTAAAAGATGGTTGGATAGCATTTCTTTCTTCAATCCATCCTTTTATTCACAATATACATCCCTTTGTTAAGAAATAAGAGTCTCTGTAATCAAACTCTTGTTGGCAAGTTGTTAGAGAACTACAATTTGTGTGGGTGGTGTTATTTTAACCATAGTTTTTGCATTATGATTCTAAATAACTTAATAAAAAAGGAACCAGGCCCTTGTATGTTCTAAAATACTGTGCTGTATATATGCTGTGCCTTCTTACCTACTCCCCAGAGCCACCAAGTTTTAAGATTTGACCTCTTAAGCATTTCGTCTCATCTGTCTCCTTGTTTCAGTGTTCAACACTCTTGGCACAGTCGAGGGCTTCATCAACTCTTGCCAACGTGTTGCACAAGCCCAGCCTCCTCAATGGTCTTCCCTGCTCACTGGCCTCCCAACCCCATCTCCCATCCACTTCATCACCACCTCCAATATCCTTCCAAATCACGGGCCTGATCAGACCACTCACCAACCCATCATGGCTCTCCACTGCCTACAAAAATAGAAGACCAAATCACAGAATTCAGCATGGTAGTAAAAGCCCTGACTCTAGTCCCCATGTACTGTACCATGCATATTTCCTAAATCCCATCAATTCCAGATTAACTGCCCTTGCATGAAAGCATCATCACTTTGACTGTATCTCTGAGCCTTCCCTCCTCACAAAATCACCCTTTTTGTCTCAACTCAACTGCCATGTCCTCCAGGAAATTTTCCACCTTTTCTTCCAATCCAAATGAATCAATCACTCTCTCCTCCAAGTTCGTACAGCACTAGATATATGTATATGTATATATATGCTTTACTAAGATACAGTTCACATACCACACAATCTACCTATTTAAAGTGTAAAATTTAACGGGGTTTTTTTAGTTACAGAGTTGTGTATCCATCACAATTTTAGAACATTTAAAAAAATTTTTTTTAGATTTTATTTGAGAAAGAGCACGCATGTGGGGGGGGAGGGAGAGAAAGAGAGCATGAGTGGGGGGAGGGCAGAAGGAGAGGGAGAAGCAGGCTCCCTGCTGAGCAGGGAGCCTGACATGAGGCTGGGATCATGACTTGAGCCGAAGGCAGACGCTTAAATGACTAAGCTATCCAGGTGCCCCACAATTTTAGAACATTTTAATCACCCCAAAAAGAAGCCCAGTACCCATTAAGAGTCCCTCCCCACCTCGCCCTTCCCCAGCCCTAAGCAATCATAATCTACTTTCTATCTCTATAGATTTGCCTATTAAGGCCATTTCATATAACTGGAATCACACAAAATGTGGTTCTTGGGGACTGGCTTTTTTCATTTACATATTTTTTTCAGAGCTCATCCATGTTTTAGCATGTATCAGTACTTCATTTCTTTTATTATTGAGTAAGAGTCTGATGTTTGGATATATTTATTCATTTTTCAATTAATGACATTTGGGTTGTTTCAACTTTTTAGCAATTATGAATAATGCCTCACATATACTTTGATTATCATTCAATATGTATGGCTTACTATTATAGGGTTTTTGTTTGTTTGGCCTGTGTCTGTTTTATCACTTGTTGATAAACTCGTATGGACAAAGAACATTATTCCACTCTGTAATTTCCACATGGCAAGTATTCAATAAATGTATGACGGATGGGTGAATGGGCAGGTATTAGAGGTTTTTACTGTTGATTGTTATACAAGGTACTCCAAATAAAAATAGAGTAGAATCAGTAACAAGCCAAGAAAAGACACAATAAATTTACCTAGTATATTATAACAAACCTGGGTGGTTCTTAAATAAACTTTAATCTCGGCCCTAGTTCCTGGAATTCCATACATGGATACCCAGTTGAGTCTTTCAGGGAGGCAGTTCATTTGCTAATAATAGTTGTGAACTAGGTAGACAGAAGCCGGGAAGACGCTAGACTTTTTCTCCTGAATTGACTCCATGGTGTCTTGTTGCTCTTGGCTTGTCTGAGGTTATTATTATAGTCTAGGATAGTGGTTCTCCACCCTGGCTGAGCATCAGAATCCCCTGTGGAGCTTTTACAAGATACAAATTATCTGGGTCCCGCCTCCCAGATTATGATTCTAAAGCTTGGGTAGGGGCCCAGGTGCTCACATGTTCTCAAAACTAGAAAGCCATTTCTGATGCACAGCCAGGTTCAAGAATTCCTACATCAAAAGTTGCCCTGAGGTTAAAAAGAATTAATCGTATAGAGCGTGTATGAGCACTTTACTCCTAGAGAGTATTTTACTCATCCTGGGATCACGCCCATTAATCCTACCTAATGTTTATAAGGCACTTTTTATTTGGAAAGAGCTTTACAGTCATCTTTTATTAGCTAGGCTTGCATGCTGGGTGACCTTGTACAAATCACATAATCCCTTTGTGTCTTAAATTTCCTCAAATGTAAACTGTTGGCGGTAATACTGACCCACTCTCAAGGGGTATTGTGGAGACGAATGGGGGACTTTAAGGCATTCAGCAAACATAAAAATGTTACATTCATGCTTATTAGACAGGTATGAAGTCCTAGTCACAGCCTTTCAAAATGAAAGAAATACCAAAATACACTTGAGCCTTTCCTGCAACCTTCATCATCTCAAAGATCCTTTCCCAACACCACATCAGGCAATGCTCCCTTTCCAGCAAGACTAATAAACTGACATAATCTATAGTCACAAAGAGAGACAGAGCTAATCATGGCAGCAAATATGTAAAACATCCCTGAAATAAACTTTGTTAACCTTCTCATTTATCATTCATAATGCAATTTAGAGATTATATCTAAAAAATACCCTCTTCTGAAAAAAATTCTTAGAAAATATTTGTGCATGTTCACACAAGACTTGAAGCTGATGCTATATACTCACTGTTGATGTGAAGCCTGAAGGCGCTTTCTAGTTTGCTGGTTGTTTTTTATACGGCTATATTTAGCCTCTTCTCATCTCTCCCACGTGGCTGAAAGAATATATGGTCAAAATGAGACTTTGAGACCTAGCTCAGGTTGGAGGTGGGTGAGATTGCGAGGCATAGGAAGTTTCCAAACTTGGAACCAAAGACAGGTCTTGTAAGGATAGTGACCCACAACTAAGGGCTCATTTGCAATGTATTTTCAGCTTCTTGGAAAAGGGAATCAGAAAACAGATACGGTTTTTCCTTTTTCCATTCGAAAGGGCCACAAAACTTTCAAGGGCCAGGTCCAATTATATATTCCAATTCATTTTCAAATGAATGATTTCTGTGCTTCTGAATGGGAATTAGTGCCCTCATCCCCACCACAGCTATGGTATGGTGAACTATGAACTAAACAAGCATGACCTTTCTGGGGGCACTTGACCTTGACTATGCTCTCTTCTCTTTGCACTCCATAGAGGTTTGGTTGTATTCCCAAGGGCAGCTGTCTGCTTTAGTTAAGCTTAGGACCTGCTAACAATTAAATTCTATTAAACAAATCTTTATTGAATATTTACGTCTGTGGATAGTACACTGTAGTGCTTACTATGGAGGCTACAAAAAGTTCCTTGGGTTCTTTTTGAGTTCTAACTCAATGACCTTGAGTCCTTTAGACAGGACAACACCAACAACCCCCCCAGAAAGACTCCCAAGGTAGTCAGTTGACATGATGGTTTTCAGAGGAATCCTAGATTGGCCTTCAGCAGACACCAAGATGAAATGTCATTAACTACTCACACAGTATTTTGCTACCTGCAATATCCTGTCAGACGTTGTTCAGAATTCAGAAATTCCTGTGAAAAGAGCCTCAGTGCAGGGAGTCTCACTGGTTGGGAAAGTCATCTATTATGCATAGTTATTGTTTTTAAAATAAGGTTAATTCTAGCATGTTTCTACATCAATCATCTTTCAGAGTTTCAGCATTTTTGCTGAACATCTTAAGGGGAGAAAGAACCACACAGGCTTCATTTCAATAGTTAGGAGAAATTAATGCTAATACATGCCTTCAATGGGATTCACTTTGGTATCCTGAACACTTTCTTCCATCAATATGGAAAATCCCCAGAAGTATGTACTGTGGATTTTTTCTCTGTAAAGAGATGCAAATGGTTACAATAAGTTGTATGATTTCCTCTGAGTCTTTCGAAGTCCCGTTTTCTCTGTATCTCAAGGTAAGCATCCCTGCTTTGCAGATCTAGAAGCCAAGAAAACATGGATTAGTTTCCTCACTTTCCTCAGTGAAACACAGACCACCTTGTCTCAGACCACTGCTCTCCTTGAAAGCACAGGAAAAACTTATGGCATTTTAAGACAGAGGAGAAATCAGATACAATTTTCTGGTCCAGTGCTTGTTTTAATGATCCTCACATGTTTACTTTCTTTCAACTTCTTTAAGAAATAAACAAACAAACAAAAAACATGGAAAAATATTCAACTATTTACTTGTGAATCTCTATGACTCAGATGATAAAATACAATCTGGGCAAAGCCAAACAAGGCCCAGAGGGTTGAGAGACAAGGAGAATGCTACACATTCGATTTCGGATTTTGAAATGCCCCGTTTCAGTGGTTTCCCGTTTGTCTTCATGTAGAGGGTCAACACTGGCCTCTCATTTGTAGCAGGTCTTTTGCTCTAGAGGAAGCCTTCTCTGGCTGATCACGGACAGGAATTTTCCAAAGAAACTCTTCCACAAAACCAGATTAATGAAAAGCACCCTATTTAACAAATGTGGAAACTTGCAGTTTCACTTTTTACGTCACCTAAGTACACACCCACCTCCTGAGAGCATCTCTTTATTTCTTTTTGGGAAGATTTAAATAAGGAATCTGTTTCCTTTCTAGGTATTTTTGGATTAATAATACTTCTCTCACTTGTATTTTAGTCCTGATGATTAAACAATAAAAATGCTAATTAGTAGCCTGTATCTTGAGAGGAAAAGCTATTTCTTGATGGGCAAAATTCAAGCTGAGATGGAGACCTCACAGGGCACTACGATAAATGGGTTGGGTTGAATCCTAACGGGAAAGGATTAGGGACCGAATTGACCAACTCCAGAGAGAGATTCTGGCTTAGCGGAGAGACTAAGCTGAGATCCGAATATATTACAGACACTCACAAGACTAAAGTTATACAAATGCAGACATTTATTGTTCATTGGAGAGCACAGAAAATAGGGGGAAACACCCTGTGTCTTTCTTTTTGACCCGCAGATGACTTTAGAAATCAAACAACTTATACGTTAAGAAATTAATTTTCTTTTTCTCCTATTTACTTTTCAGTTCTGGACAGACACTGAGGTAGGGTGAAGAGAACAGTGTTAGAAGGGCATCATAAGTACAATACCCAGAATCTGTACCCCTTCTTCCCATAAGTACCTATGAGAAAGTCAAAGGTGAGGCTTTCAAATTCCACATCTGTCAATTATTAGCTCCAGGGTGGTGGGCAAGTCTGAATTTCTAAATGCATTAGTTTTCTCATCCACTTGAGGAGGAAAAATAATATGTATCTCGTTGGAATGCTGTGAAGGTTAGAAAAGCCGATGTATGAGAAAACATCTGGAGACTAAGCGTATATTAGCACTCAGTACATGTTAGAATAATGAGGGAATGGAAGAAGTCAGAGAGGAGTCGAGCTCCCATTGCCCACAGGCTAAAATCTATATATTTAACCGGGTATTCAGTGTGCTAGAAAATCTGCTCCTTTCTCCTCACCAGCCCTTTTCTGACAACTGTCCTCCCGTAGTCAAACATTCTCCAGTACGCCTTGAATTTGCTCACCTTCCTGTCTCTGTCTCTCGCATTCTGACCACCCTCAGCCTCCATCTGCCAAAATGCTACCCATCTCTCAAGGGCCACATATCCCACTGTCTCCAGGAATCTTAGAGGACTCACCTTCTCCTCCTCTAAGCCCTGGTCCTGGTCCTTAACTGTCTAGAGACATAACCACAAAACACTTATTGCCCCAGCAGACTCCCTGCAAGGCAGAAACCACGTATACGGTTCCCATCACTGTGCACCCCACTCTGTGATGCCTTGCCAAGGGTAGGTGCTGAATAGATTTGTGATTGAATAAATGTACAATTTCTCACCCTGCCCCTGTTGCGCTCTTGGACAAAACACTTTGCCTCCTTCAGTCTCAGTTGCCTCAGCTGTGAACAGAGGATAACAGCATGGATGTACTCCCCAGGTGTGCTGGGAAGAATAAATGAATGACTGAAAAGCAATTTGAAAATGTAAAATGAAATGCTATATATAAATGTTACATAATCAAAATCATTTCCCTCTGTATTATGTTTTATTTGGCTTTATATCTTGGAGTCCTTTGTGGGTTTCACAATCTCACAGATGCAAAACCATCCACATTAGCACCTAAATTCTCTTGGGTAATAAACGACTGTGTGTATTATAGCTCACGGCTACTTCTCCCTGGCATACTTACACATGAATCTGTCATAATTTGGGGGTATTCATAATAACTAATGATACAATTCATTTCTAAGGGATAATCCATTTTTTTCCTTCTTTAGCCAGTTACTGTTCCCATACTGCTGCCTCAAGGGAATTAACTTCCATTAAACCCCAAATCCAGATGATGAGCACACTGTTTGGAAGCCGAAATTGAGGAGCTTACAGTCTGAGACCTGGAAAGTGGTTTGGGGTTTTGAAGCACTACTTGTTTTCTATGGCTCTTTTTGTCCCCAATTCTGAATCCCTCATTCCCTTTATTGTAATGTATGTGTTACCAAGTGCTCAATGCAGCCTCGTTTCCCAGGTGCAAGGAAAGACTGGATTAGCCCTTTCCACAAGAAAACGGGCAACGCTAGTTTAAAATACTATTACTAAAAGAGGCTTCTGACTTTTAGTCCACTGCAGGATATGAATCCTAGAATGGCCCCTTCACGAAGATAGCAACCCTCAGGAAGAAGAGACAGTAGCGACATAAGAGGGTGATTGTGAGCATCAAGCGAGTAATTTGATGAAAAGCCATGGAACAGGACAGGACACATGGTGAGTGTTCAGTAAATATTAGGAATTGTTGTTATTGGCAGATGGCCCATTATGAGCCCAGCCCTGTGCTAAGAATTACAGAGAGCTTCTCAGTTGAGATTCATAACAAGCCAATGAGAAAAAATTCAACACTCTTCATTCCCACCCCATTTGGCTCAGAGAAGCTCAGCACCTTGTCCAAGGTCTCAAAGTTAGGAAGCAATGGGAAGAAAATCCAACCTTCAGTCTATTGTGTTTCTAGAGCCCATATTCTTTGTCCTGTTTCTTAGACCACCCTACGGTTCTAAGGGTTGGGAGTCTATTTTTCCTCCCTTGTATATATGACCCTTCCTTTCCAAATTCCTCAGTGTTACTCATTCTGTTATGAAGTTTTAAAATTAAGAGTATTTTTCAACTTCTTCTAGTGGCCTTTTGACCAATGTATGTAGTTTTATGTATCATGCCATTTTTCTAAGACCATTCTAGTCTCTCATCAGACTTGTACTCATAGTGGCCTCCATTTTTAAGAAGTTCAGTGTAGTTTTTCTTCCAGGGCATGTATGAGGAGATCCTATCCCACGCATTTCTGTGACCACATTTTTACTTGGTTGGACCTGTGGCAATAACACTCACAGGGGGCACCTGCACTGTCATTTAAATGCATGAGACATCATTGTTTTGTGGGTGGTCACACCCTGGCTGCAGACATAATACCAGAGCAATCCCTCTGCTACAAAACATCTCCTAGTTGTGGTGTGCAAACTAACATCATACTTGAGTTTGCAACATCACCTACATGATATTTGGTCCTCTATATGGCAATTACTATTTCAAAGAACCTTATCATGAGTTATCTTTCCTCTCTGTGAGATTAATCAGAAGTATCGCTGCAGTTTCATAGTTGGGAAACTCAGGTATGGGAAGGTTAATGGCTTACCCGTAGTCTTAGAATGAACCTATAGCTAGCTGGCATTAGAATCTGCTGCTTTTGATTGCATTTCTTTGCTAAGGTCTTTAGCTCGGTCTGTTCAAATTCTGAATAATTTTCAAAGTGAATACTTCTTGAGAGAGGTGATGGAAATGGAAAAAGAGGGGAAAACAGTATTCACTTAAGCAAAGCTTCCAAAAACATTTGGTAATCAAAGAACAAGGATTGTGAGGGCCCTTTTTCCTCATTTCTATTTATAGAATGAAAGGACAATAATCCAATGAGATTAAAATGAACAGAAATTCCAAGTGTAGAGAGGAATTGTTCTGTCCACGCTGTTTTCCTATTTCAACATCATTTTGTTCTTTTCAACAGTCACTATTGCTATAAATGTCATGTATTTGCAGTGCTTTGTAACCACTGTCATCACGTCCCCCTAAGCAGCTAAACAGAGTGGGTCAGTTCTGCCACTGCGATTTTATAGTGAGGAAGCGAGAGTAAATGAAGGTTAAGCAGCACTCAAAGCTAGATTAGAACTCACAGCTCCTATCAGTCACATCCTTTAGAAATTTAGAAGGTTCCAAAATATTATGTCAGTGTCAGAGATGGGTGACAGTGCCTGAAGGCAAATTTGCTCACCACCCACACCACCACAAAAGGACCAGCCCTGCTTCCACGGTCTCACGACAAACTTCTCACTCCCAAGCCATTCCACGAACTTCCTCATCTCTTTGAGAGAAAAGAAAGTTCCTTCAGTGAAACAGGTTAATACTAAACAGGTGACTTCTATGTCCAGATTTCCATGGTTTTCTGTTTGCTTCATACAGATAGGACTATAATGAATTCTTACACAAGTAATAGATCTCCTTTTCCCTTGTAGAATATGGAGATGGCCAAAACTCAAGAGATCATTGGGAGAATGACAGCCAAAGGAAGAAGTCTGTGCCAGTGATAAACTCTTGTCAAATACCAATTTAAAAAGAAGATGGTATGAAAATGTGAATGAGTCTAGACGTGCTGTCTCTTACGTGTCATCCATTCTACAAAGGAAAATGGGACCAGTAACTTGTCCAAGAACCCGTGGACAATCATGTCTGTATGAAACAAACAGACGGAAAACCTTAGAAATCAGGAAACGGACATCTCTCGTCTAGTTCTAACTTCTTTCATAAAAACAAATTTCCTATTTCCTTTTTTCATCATCTAACATAAATACTATAGCGAGTACAGTCAACAGCCAATGTTTGGCTCCTATTACCAAGGTGATTTTTAAAATAATCACTAGCATCTGTGAAAAACCTTCACAAGGTGTGAATACGATAAACACTGTTGGCCAACTTTTTCTCTAGTTATATTTCCCCCCTGGATAGGGGTGGGGGGAAAAAAAGAATCCAAGGAAATACATTTTTTCCCCTGATCCTCCCATCCCAACCTAGGCAGAGACCTGGTGTGTATTCCATTCAGGTCATCTAGAGGTAATTCCTTGTGGGCAAATGCCATTCTCTCAAGACACTAAGCAGCATGGTAAGCAACTGTTGCAACTGAATGGAATGGACTCCCTTGCCTGTACCTGTCTTTCGATCCACTAAACGAGGAAGGGCTTAAATACATGCAATTTCTGCGTCACAAATCAATTTTCAGGGCCTACTAAGGACTGTCCAGACCCTGATTTTCTTGCCTGACAGCCTGCCTTATGGACCTTCCCCCACTGAGACAGGGAGCTGAGGAGACACCATTTGAGATTCAAACCAGGCCCAAGCTCACCTCAGAGCTATAGCCTACCCTGTGGTTGGGCCATTTCACTCCTTTTCAGCTACAAGCCTTTTGCCTTCCTTCTTGCCAGGGACTCTCATTAGAAATTGCTCATGAGAGCTGAGCAGGTCCTTAGGAGGTCCTTAGGAAGGCCAAGCTGCCACTGAATAATACCTGTAAAGGTCCACAGTCCCTCACACATGAGAAACTAAAACCTTCAGGACTTCTGAACCTGAGGGAGCCAATGGTCAGTGAGGAAAGTGTCAGCGCACCAGAAACCCTGACTCTTTTCCTGCCTTGCTGAACTTCGTTTTACTAACATGTTTTGAGTGCCTACGTAGGGCAGGCGCGGTTCCAGGTACACAGAGGCCACTATGCACCCAAAGCTACGCTCTGGGACTTGCTAACACTCTAGGCCTCAGCCTGGAAAGCAGCACGCAACCCTTTGCTGTTTGACTTGTTATACCCACAGCTCCGTAAGTGTGTAGCTGCAGCCAAGGAAAGGGCTTAAAAACAGGCTGAGGAGTCTATCCGCCGACAAAAGGAGCAACAGTGACCCGGCCTGCCAGAGCCCACAGAACCTTCTTCAGCCGAGACCGGTCCAGGGAGCTCAGGCTCCTCCGGTGCCCGCCGCTAGGGAGGTCCCTGAGCTCGGTCCAGGGACTTCGGAAGGGGTAGGGGCCGTGCGTGTGCACCGTGGGACCCATGTGGCTCGCTCGGAGGCGTTCCTGCCCTCGAGGATGGGCTCCGGGCCCTCTGGCGGACCAAAGGACAGCAGCAGGAGGAACCGCGCTGCGGCTGCCTCCCCACAGGGCAGCCCGACCTCCGATTGGGTCTCGGGGGCTCCGGCGCCGTGTAGCGCCCGAGCCTCCCTTTCGCCCCCGGGCTCTGCCCAAGTGCCTCAGGCGCTTTGGGTCGGGAAGGGCGCCAAGGCGCCTGGTAGGGTTCCCTGCTGCTGGTGGTATGAAAGAAGGGCTGAGGAGGGGGACGTGTAATGAACTTTCCAGGAGGGCCGCAGAGTCGGAGTTTCTTTCGGAAAGAACCACCAAACCGCAACCAGAACCTTTTCCAGGGAGTCCGGAGCTCCCAGTTTCGGGCCCGGGCCTCCAACTGTGACTGGGTGATGCGGCCCGGGACTCACCCTCTTTGGGTCTCGGTTTCCTCCGACAGCTGGAGCTCCTTCGGGGCCGCCAAGTTCGGCGTCTCCCGCGGACGCCAGGTGTGGGCGTTGTCGACCTGGAGTCGGTCCGCGCTGCGGCTGGGCTTCTCGCTCCACAGCTCGCCGACACGCCGCGACCCCTAGGGGTCTGGGTGGCCCCAAGCCTCTCTCAGCCAGGGCCTCCTGGGGCCGCCACTTCCCTCCCAAGGCGCCCGAATCCCGGAGCAGCTGCCCTCACAGCGGTAGTCCGCAACCCCGATTCCCCACTGCAGCCAACTTCCCCGCCGCCGGCGCGTCTCCGCGCCAGCCCTTGGCTGTGACCGATTGGACGGCGGCGGCGGGGCGGAGCCGGGCGCTCGGCCCGGCCCGCGGCCTCCCGGATTCCTGGAGTCACCGCGATTGGCTGAGGGCTCCGCCAGTCACGGGTTAAAGGCGCCCCGCCCCCGCGGGGCTGGCCCAGGGTTGACTCCGCCCCGCCCGCCGCGCGGCCCCGCCTCCCTCCGGAGCCGGGTAGCCTCAGCCCGGCGGTCCGCCTCATTCGCTGAGCAGGTCCCTGAATTGTCAACGCGTTCCGGGCGGCTGCTGAGCCGGGGCGCCCGCTGGGCTTGCTGTGCTCCCTCGGAGGTGCCTGCCCGAACCGATGTGCGGGGTTCTCTAGAGCGAGAACAGTCGCCGGTTCGGGGCAACTTGGGATTCAGGACCCGCAGCAGGGGCGTCGGTTTGGGATCCGGACTCAGCGAGGAGGGTGAGTGGCCGCGCACAAGGCGAGCGGCTCCTCTTGGCGCTGTTCGGCGAGCTGGGGGGACTGGACGGGTCTTGGAGGGTGTCGGTGCGTCCGTCCGAGCGTGGCCGCTGTGGGGAGGTCAGGGCCAGACGGGATTTACTCCTTGACGGTATCCCCACTCCCGAACTTGTTTCAGAGCGTCGCAACTCGGTCCGGGACGCGGCTCTGCGTTCTCACCAACTTGGCATGTTATAATTGCCATCATTAGGTGGGGCCTGGGGACGCGTCCCCTGGCCCTCTGCGGCGGCGACAGGCGCACTGGGGGCGGCCTCCGTGCCCAGTCGTGTACCGACAGCAGTTCCTAGATGGCTTGAGGACGGGTTTCTGAAAAATTAACCCGCGCCGGAGGCGGTGCGGCTCGATAACCGGGCGGAGGTGTCTGAGCTGTAGCCTGAGCCAGCGACCATCGTCTTCGGGGTGGGTCTTCAGCGGTCAGAGAACTTAAGTGACCAGCTACGTTCTTTCGCAGGGGCTTCAGTGCTTTGCAATTACTGAGAGGAATTGACAGCACGGTTATTAAACTTTGTAATTACTTTCTATTAGCACTTGTATCCACATCCCTCATGAGGTGTTCGGTCCTCCACATCACCTGCAAGGTGTACCCGAAGGACTTCGTTAGGACCAGGGGGAGCTGCTGTCTATCCCAGTGCAGGGAGCCCGGGAAAATCCTAGATGAGACCGTGAAAGGGACCACCAGGCTGATCGGTTGGTGTTTAAGTGGTGAAGTTGTGACAGGAACTGACAACACAGGATTCAAGGTTAAACCTGACACTTCATTTGTGACCCAGTCTAGGATATTTTTCCTCTCTGTGTCGTAATGATAAGGGCTCAAAGCAGCTGGCTTTTCTGAGGGCAGTTACATACATGTAGTTTATATTATGTGTGGACTCAATAGAATTAAATATAGTATTTTCTGGTAATTCTTATTGGATGTGAGTGAGAGCTTATTGAGCATCCTACAGACTTGGGTGCACAATTTGGGAACATTTTGATCTTTGAAAATACATAAAAATGTTGAGAGATAGAACTATTCATGCTTGTATGCATATGTAGATGTGCCTGTGTGTGTGTGTGTGTGTGTGTGTGTGTGTGTGTAAAATTGATAGGTGAATAAGATAGAAATATATGGAGGGGGAAACAGCCTTGAACTTGCTCTGTGTGGAGAGATAAACCCTCCGATCTACGGGGTGTATGATGAGCATGTGTGTATGCATGTCTGAATCCGCCTGGTCTGTCTGGGTCAGTGTATATGTCCATGAACTTTACGAGCATTTAGTTCAATACCACTCGGTGCAGATTTCGAGTTCCTGTTTTACAGCCCAGCAGCCGCCAGCCGGCCCATCTGTTAAAACATAACATGTACACTTCAGTCACTTCAGTTGGAGCACTAGGGTGGAGCGTGGGTAGGGGGCAACTCTTAGTAGGAACAACATGCTACAAAGAAAGACTGCCTCTCAAGTTCTGAACTTGTGATTTTGGTACGGGAGAAAAGGAGTGCTTGACTCTTCAGTAATGGCAAACTACATTTTGTGAAATAATTATAACCATGGTTTGGGGAAAGGGAGTTTATAAGAGAAAAAAATTAAAATCCCTCTAGAAAACAAATGTGGTGCTTGTCACATTACCATGCAACACTGGGTTACTGCTTTGCAGTAGCGTGTATATCAGAAACTGTTTTCTTTTGCTTCTTAAGAGAATGCATTAAAACTGAATTGTTTTGCACCAAAAAAAAAAATCCTTAATAGAAGTAAACAGAGCTTTATTGCAGAGGCTATTTAATCTCTAGAGTTAAGACTGCCTTAGTAATTCTAATGAAACATGTTTTTAGGAATTTATAACCTGGATATAAATTCATGTTCAGCCTAATCACTGGTTACAATGGTTCACAATTTATAGTTTAAGAAATAATAAAAAACCTTTATCACAAAAATTCTGATGACTAAAAGGGTATGGGAGGAGTATAACAGCTTAATAAGTTCCTGTAGCCAAGTGACTGATACTTAAAAAAAACTATAAATTCCTTTAATAACATAATTACTTTTGGTGACAAAATAGAGGCAGTATTTTTGAGAAGCATAGTTGATATATTTCCCAATAATTTTATGCTCATAATTACATTTTAATAATGGTGTTTATTATTTATTATATGTGGGCAGAATAAACTGGAATGGTTCTTAAGAACTCATCACAAGAAGTACTGTTTTCATTTTTATGGTGCTTAAAACATTTTGGGGAAAATATGCATGTCCCTAATCTGTAAGTGTCTTTAAATTTCTGATGGACTACAAAGACAAAATAATTCTCCTGCCTTGATATGAATCATCAGAATCAACTGGGCCAGTCCTTAGAAATTCAGTTTGTGGGCTGGACTCTGTTCTCTTAAATTTGATTCAGGTGGGGTTTAGTAATCTGTATTTTGAACAAGCATCCCCCCCCAAGTGATTCTGATGCTAGGGATCCCTTCACCACATTTTGAGAAACATTGGAATGGTGTTTATGACATAAAAGAATGATCATAGTCTGTGGATTAATTTAATAAGTAATTGTTCTGATATTTATTTCCAGGTGGCATTTACCAGCCTTGTGAAATTTATAGGCAGCACTCGAACACTCTGTCCTCAACAATGGCACCTTTGGTTCTCTATTCAGAGTTGTTTTGGAATCCTCAGCTCTCTCTCTTCCAGGGTAGCCTCAATTCTAAGGAAGTCTCTCTAGAGAAGCAAGGTGGTAAGACCTCTCCCCAGTCTTAGTCCCTCCAATCTGTATTCCAAATCCAGTGGGTTTCTGGGGTGCTCTGAGGTGACTTCGCCAGTCATAACTCACATGGTTGGACATTTCTCCCTGGAGAGTAGAAGAATCTCAGTCCTCAGGAGCCACCTTTGACTCCAAAGCCATTCTAGGCTTGGAGACTAGTACAGATTTACCCAAGATCGAGAATCTCCTTGGGAAGCTGAGGCTGATCTGCCTCTTGGTCAGGAAAGTGCCCTAGGCCAACTATCCAGAGACTAGGTGTTTCCATTTTCCACGACTCATCATTTTGAGCTACCCAATTAATTGGATAAATAGACCTTTCAGCATTGTGGAGAGACGGGTTGACAACTGATTGCTACTTCTCTCTTCAAATCACTGGGAATTTGGACTTATTAATTATTGCCAATCAGTTTTTATTTATAGTTTGATACTGACATTCAGGGTCTATTCTCCCATTTCAGACCGGCGTAATTCTCAATTTAAAACTTCTAGATAAAATTTTAAAGGGAAAGGATCTGTCAGAAGCTGTTATTCTTCCTTCCTTCTACCATCCCCGTACTTAAAAAACCTAATGACTTCTCAGAGGTCAGAAGTGCCTGGAATATTTACTCGCCTGATGACAAAAGGACGTGGAGAGGCTGGGACACTGAACTGGGATTGTTCCAGGCCACTGGATCATTACTGGGACTTTCACGGAGCAATTTCTGTTTTAAGGAGCACTTGGCAGGCATGTTTATAGGTCACTTATCTTAACAATCCTTTGAGTACAAGGATTCTTTTCCCACTTTGTTACAGATGAGCAAACAGCAGCCGCAAAAGAATGATAATATTTAGATCCTGTCTTTCACATTCAAAGATAACACCAATAACTGAGAAACTGGCCTTGCATTTGAATTATTTTTATTTAGCATCATGGTGATATGATAGGATTATGCTTAGTCATTCGTATCATCTATAATTTTTTTTACCTCTTTCTTCAAATTTATTTTTATGTAAAATGTGACCTTGAAAACAGTTTTCTTTATAAAGTTTACCACCAAATATGATAATTGGTTCAATGACCCTAACCTTAACCAGCCAGGCTTGACCCGGAATGGCAAATAATTTGCTAAAGGTCACAGAGCACAACGGCAGTAAAGCCTATATGTTGAATTCTTTGGACTCATATTTTAGACCTGTACCATGTTGCTAGTGAGTCTTCTTATGCTGCTAGTAATGTTTTATGCTGGCAGAATAGAGTTGTTTATATTTCATTTGCCCAGATTCTACATGATGAATGGACCTAGAAAATTTTAAAAGCCTAACGTATAATCACAGCCCCTGACTGTACGATGGGATTTGTGTGCCTACTTAAAAAACTATGGTAGAATGCTACTTTTCTTGAAACTGGGCTATGGGTCACTGCAAGTCTCTAAGCAACAATTTTTTTTTTTTTTTGGCTATGGCATACTTTTGACAAAATTCTTTGGTAAAAGGAATTTGACAAAGGCTTTTCTCGTTTTTTACCCTTCTTTCCCCACCCGTATTTCCAATGGCAAAATCTTCCTATAAAATATTTACTTCTCAAGTCAGTCTGCCCTTTTCACATCTCTTAATACTTAAATGTTGGCCATTTTGACCAATTTTCCTCCAACATGCCCTTATCAGGCTTCCACCTTCACTTCATAGTTTCTTGGGCCTAGTCACAACACCTAATATAGAACAGCCACTGAGCTGTAGAAGTTTTACCCTAGCTTTAGTTTTGTGGATTTAACTACAACAACAATAAGAAAAAGAGAAAATAAGAAGAATATCAAAGTCACGTTGATAAGTGTGTCACATTAGGTATTCCAAGCTTATAGTTTCCATGGGAAATTTAAGATCTAGATGAATGAAGTGACAGATGCACTCATCTGTGGCCTTGCAGACAGACACTCTTCAGATACAAGCTAAGCAATAGAACTGAAGACAGCATTCTAGGTTACAGAAGAAAAACAAATGTTAAGCTCTGAGAAAAGAACTGACAAAAAGTGAAGGGTTGGGGATGGATGGGATGGGGAGAGTGGAGGGAAAGAAGCCCTTCCAGTAAAATGCCAGACAGAGTGGTAAGAAATTTATAGAGGTGGTGATGGTGTGGGGTTTCTTGGGGGCACTGGATTCTGTTTTATATTGTCTTCACAACCCGCTCGCCCTGCTTGCTTTAAATAATTTATTATAGCAGCAGGCCTTCCTCTGGTTAGTTTCCTTTTTTATAACTTTTTCCTTCTCATCTCTGGGTCTAATCAGAGGCATATATAATCGTGTGGCTGCTCTAGAGTCCTAAGGAAAATCCGTGATCAATACCGCTACATTATAAACCCAGGCTGTTATGTTCTATTTTGCAATGTTTTCTTCCCTGTTATATTAACCAACTATCTATGTTTTAAACAGTATTTTATTAATCTTTGCACAATGAGACTATGGGCTTATTCTTCTTGGCTGGAAATATCTTTAGAGTAATCCATCATCAGAGCACCATTGATCTAATGATGTATTTATTGCTCACTATTGTAGCACTGGCAAGAAACCCAGTATGGTTCTAAAAATTTGATTAAAAAGAAATCAAGTTTTTGCAAGGCGTAGCCATCCAATTATGTTAGCAGCTGCCAAGTATATTTTATGCTAAAATATACAGACATATTTCAAGTGAGCAAAATGTGATCTTTTCAAAAGCTTTTAAAACTTTTTGCTATGAGATAAGTAGAACAAGGAGATGCCTCATAATTTAAAAAGTTATAAGTGCACTCCCCATCTCCACCAAAGGTAAAGTATAGTATTTTTTCAGGTTATGTCCTTAGACACTAAAATGGATAGATTTATCTGTTTTATTGGCAGTAATAAAAACAGTGGTGATGGGGCATCTAGGTGGCTCAGTCGGTGAAGTGTCTGCCTTTGGTTATAATTGCAGGGTTCTGGGATCCAGCCCCGGGTCGGGCTCTCTGTTCAGCGGGGAGCCTGCTTCTCCCTCTCCCTCAGCCTGCTTGTGTGCTCTCTCTTTCTGACAAATAAATAAATAAAATCTTAAAAAAAAAAAAAACACGCAACAGTGGTGATAAAAACTAGCTCCTAGTCCTTGAACGATTTTCCAAATAATCATTACACATCAAAATTAATTAGCAACAGTAACTGAGTACCTATCATGGGTAGTACCTTTTTTCTACTACTCCAAATGCAGCTCAAGTATTAGTGCCTTTGGGAAGCCCATCTTTGGGCTAGTTTGTACACTGTCCACAGAACCATCTCTTGTAACCCCACCCTCTCCTGACTGGGAGCCGCTGGAGGGCAGGGCCCATACCTCTCATCTTGTGGCTTCTCAAGAAAGGGTATGTAAGAAATAGTTGCTGGGTGCACTAGAGGCTACAAAGAATTACAGGTGAACATTTGCAAGGCCTTCAAAGATGTGCACAAGGATACTCACCACCAGTTGAAATGGTAGCGATAACTAAATCCAAGCGACAGACTTCCGGCTCTAGCCCCTGTCTCAGTGCCTCACGTAACTGTCATCATTCCTGCTCTTCCATCTTCAGAGTTTCCCTCTACTCCATTCCTGCCTTTCCTCCTCTTCTCACTACCTCCCCGTTGTGACGTCTTCAGAAATGTCTCCAACTCCACCCACTCCTCCACTAGTCTAGGCCATGTCCCCCAGTTCCTTGTTTTGTTCTTATACTCCTTGTGTCCTATCTTGAACAGGCAGCTAACTCATGGGCCCCACTTTGAGGCTTGGGGCAGCCCGAGTTGCCTATCTTTTGAAGTCTCAGATGTACTGGTTCCTTTTGCCATCCAGGGCAGCCAACTGGCTAACTTTGGCTGTGGGAGGCCTGGGGGCCATGGAGGAACAAGATGGTTGCTGGGCCTATAGGCCACGGATAACCAAAGCTGAGCATAATGGGGAAACCTGACATTTGTGAGTGAAGCTTCTTTTAAAAAACTAAAATTCCAGCAGATTTTTAATTTCAGAGACGAAATATTTTTCATCTCTAAATCTTTTGTTCAAGAAGCATCCCCTATACAATCATGTACATGAGGTCATCTGATGGCTTAGATCTAAGTTCTTACCTCAATTCTTACATCAGAGTGGCTTACTAAGCTACTGCATGGACCATGTGTCCAGGTGGAGTCTATGGAACAGCCAAATTAAGCGTAGAACTGCCGAGGTCAGGGCCTTTAGGATAGACCTTTTATGTTAGATCTTAACGCACTTCAAATGACTACAAGAGATCAAGGACCCCTATTTTCTGTCTCATCTGGGAGATTAAGCCTCAGTGAACGTAGGTGCTTTCTTCTCGTACCTGCCAAGAAAATATCATTAGAAAACTGAGCAATTACATCTGAAAGTTATTTAGATGTTCAAGGCAACAGAGAAGATGAGCAATCCTAGATGAGGTCATGGACTCCCTGGTTGCTTTTGGATCTTGTAAGTGAGGAGCACTTGCCCCTGCCTGTCCCAAGGCCTCTGCTTTCATCTGGGTGCTGGGGGCTGGGAGGATTTGAGCCTGGCTCCACGAGGGGGGAGGCAAACGTCTGTGGAGCCCATCTCTGTCCCTGTGACCAGTGCAGGTTCGCCCTGTGCTGCTTTGCTTTGGCATTTTCTCAGAGCTGTCTTTCAGCGTCCCATGTACCAAATCTTCCTCTTCCACTTTGTGAATATGTTACATAAACTGAGGTTCTCACAGCCAGGAAGTTCTCATCCTTTTTTTTTTTTTTTTAAGATTTTTTTTTAAATTTATTTATTTGACAGAGATAGAGACAGCCAGCAAGAGAGGGAACACAAGCAGGGGGAGTGGGAGAGGAAGAAGCAGGCTCATAGCGGAGGAGCATGATGTGGGGCTCGATCCCATAACGCCGGGATCACGCCCTGAGCCGAAGGCAGACGCTTAACCGCTGTGCCACCCAGGCACCCCCAGGAAGTTCTCATCCTTAAGTTTCCCTGATTTTAATTTTTCTCCTAAATTTAGTCTCCCCCCACCCCCCACATTCATGTTTTCCTCTCTTTAACATTCTCTTTCCCTTCTGTTCAGGTAAGAACTCTATAAAGTCTGTATTAGAATCAGTGTTCCCATTAATCTATTCCCTGCAGGAGTTAACCACATGTTTGACCATTTTCAAAGGAGTTTCCTAGAGCATGCCGGTATTTCTTTCCAATGCTAAAAAGAAGACCCCGTTAATGAAGCTTCTCCTCTCTGGGATATTACACACTCTAAACGTAGCACAAAAGGAATTAGCCTTGCAAAACCTCAGTTTTACCAACCTTACCCATACTTGCTAGTGACACCCCCCTTACCTGCTTAATCACTCTTACTGCCCCCTGCTCACTTTTTTATGTCATTAAGAAATAAGATCACAAGCCTCTGCTAGCAATAGACATACTCATGACAACCAAGGAGATGAACCTTTTTACAAATACCCCAACAGGTATACGCTGAATAGGGAAAAGAAGGGCAGGGCTCCCCTGATAATCTTTACAGACAGGACATGTGGAGTGATGCATCTTTTGCTGATAAATTTATAATCTGTTGTTCTAACTAACCATGGACTGTTTCTCCTTTGAGGCTGCATCATTCATTGCCTTCTAGCTAACATCAACAGTTGTCACTTTTTCCTTTTCCTTCAGAACTATGGCCAGTGAGTTTCAGGTTTCTCTCCTTCATTTATTTTATTTAATCTTTATTTTTTTGGTGTTTCAGGTGGCTTAATCTGGTTTACCTACTTAAATTATGTTTCTAACCTCTGCGGATATTTTTCTACCACTTTCCAGCCCTTGACAACATCTCACAATTAGACACCATCCTTACATTGAATGCATTTCCATTTTCGCTGCAGATCAGTAATGAAGATGTTAAGTGGAATCCTGATAGTGACCCTTTTCAAAAGCTAAGGCACCATTTGCTATTCTGTCTTAATTATGGTCTCTTAGCAAATTTTCATCAGTTATAATGTCCACCCATTTGATAAGTAATGTGTCTCAAATACTGTACAAAATTATAAAATCTATGTGCCTTATATTTTCTGCTCTCCATTACGGGTGAAATTTATAATTCTGTAATTTTCCTATAGGAAAAATACTTATTAGACTGGAATGGCTAATTTGGTTGCAAGCCATACTGCTTTTTGCTTATTGTGAACCATTAGACATTTACGTGATCTTCTATTTTACCTCATTCCCAAACCCCACCAGCAGCTCTGCCAGCAGTAACCCCACTCCAACATTTCCCTCTACAGTCAGTTAGCATCCATGCTTTTCTGGTAGGATGGATGTTTTATTTTACCAGTCCCTAATATTTTCAATTCTAAAATAACTCTACATAGCTAAAACAAAAATAGCCAAGTGTCCTATTATGATTATGATATTCCCCCCTTCTTTTCTAGGCAGGTCTGTCTCCTGATTATAAATCATAATATTGCACCTCTTTTCCGGAGTGCTTTTGCCCCTTAATCCTCTTGTCCCAGTGGAGTGTGAAGCTGCTTCAGCTTCCTTGGTATCTGACCTGTGCCTGGGATCTGTGCTAGTCCTACATGGTCCCTGTTGAAGTACTTGTAATTGGGTGAGGGCTCAGAACTGGAAGCCTTATGGAACATAAGCCCAGGGAGGGGTGTGCTTCACTTAGGTCCTCAGGGAAAAATATATAAACTAGGCAGATGGAAGGTAAAAGTCCAAGTTTTTTAAACAGAGAAAGTCAGAGATAGACTATTTGGTACCAGCTACTTAGACCAAAACATCATCTTCCTGTTGTGATTTCTGGGGTGTTTTCCCCTCAGGCTTTTCCGGGTGACCATCCCAGTGTTGTAAATTAAAATGCTGTATCACCTCATATCCAGAATTTTGGAGTTCGTGAGCTAGATTCAGAATTCCTCGTTCCATTCCTAGAGCTTCTCAGAGACAAAGAAACAAGTGGTGTTTCCAAATGGAAATGCCCAAGGAAAGGTGATGTGGTCCACTTGCTAGGAAACCTGCACACAACACAGGACGCCAACTCAAACTGACCTACACAGTAAGGAAGTGTATTATCTCATGTGAGAAGCAGGGCAGACAGCAGGATTAGTTGATTTAGTGGCACAATTAACATCACCAAAGATACAGGTTCCTTTCATCTCTCTGCCACTGTCATCCTTAGTCTTCACTCGAAGACTAGTTCTTACCTTCCTGGCAAGATGGCTGCAGTTGTTCAGATATCACTCGTGGGCATGACAATATCTAGAGCACAGAGCACAATATCTAGTTACCCTCCCAGGGTCTCCTTTTGAGGGAGATTAAAATAGTACTAAGAAGAGTCTGAGAAGACCTGTCTTCTTATCTCATTGATTAGAAAAGCATCACATGCTCCATCTCTAAATCAGCCACTCGCAAGATGTTCTCCATCATGGCTTGAGGGAAGGGAGAGGTGAATTTGAACAATATTAGGATTCTGTTAGTAAAAAAGAAGTATGTGTTGGGAGTGAGGGGGCAAGAGATGTTGGCAATAAATGTAAGTGTCTACCTATACATTGTGACTTGGAAAGTAACTCTGAAATTCCCTTTATGACTCCTGTGTAGTTGGTAGGTACCACTGAAATGCTCTATGTTTCTGGACACAAAATGGCTAAGCTAGGTTGACAGGGAGGGAATAGCCACAGTGCAGACTAATTAAGGCCAGAGAAATGAGCCAAGATCAATAATTATTGTGATTAGAATCACAATAAACCCTAATGAATTCAAATGTACTAATTTATGTCTATTTGTACTCAATAAGTATATGATCTTTACTGAATAAAAACGATTAAAATGATTTGCTGATTTCTCAATTCTATATTTCAGATATATCATTTTGCAGTATTGGTCCCCTTGAATGTAAACATTTTTTATTAATCTTATTTACATATCAGAGCATTAACAATAATGATAATTACTGATGATTGTAACTGGCCATGATTTATTGAGTGCCCTTTTATAAATTAGGAATTTAGCATCCAAGAAGAGCTAGTCATTTGCTGAGCTCACTTAGCTGCTGAGTGGTTAAGCTAGGATTTGGACTTAGGTTCATTTGCCCGTGTCCCTTCCCTGCTCTTCACGGCTTCTCTTTCCCCAAGACTACCGTGGCCTGCATGCTAGGGCCCTGCCCATCTCTGTGACCTCATTACTTACCCCCTTGCCTTTACTAGTTGTCTCACCATGTAAGCTGGTCTCATTCTCACCTCTGACCCTCTGCATCTTCTGTGCCTTCTGCTTGGATCACATGTCCCCACTCCTATGGCTCCATTCCTTCCCTTCAGGGCTCCCCTTCACAGTTCCCTCCCAGGACCATCCCAACTGATCTGCTCAGGGGAGCCCTCCCCCCATCCTCTGTTTCTGCTCCATTTTCCTTTTTCCTCTGTCATATTTGCCATAACTTTATATCATTTACCTGCCTATCTACTTGTTTTTGTCTGTTCCTACTAGAATTTAAGTTCCACGAGGACAGAGATCCTGGCTGTATTTGTAAAATGAATGAAAAATCAAGTGACCAAGTTAATGAAGAAATGAATATTTAGACGTTTTGACCTCTGGTAATCCACAGGCTGCCTTTTTCTCCCACACAAGGTCTAAAGGAGGATGACAGTTGCCACTGAGCTGAGTACACGCACTTTACATTTTTCTCCTATGAAATCTGGGAACTTAACAAAACCTACTTTTCTCTCTCTGAGGGCAAAATAAGAGATAGGTATCAGAATTCTTCAGGGAAAGGGTAGACTTGCCATAGTAGTATTACATAAAGGTTTTAAGAGAACTTGGTAGAAGAGGAAAATTTGAGTAATATTCTTAGCTGCAGTTTTTATACTGATTATCATTTAAAGGATGCCAGCCAGCTCCTTTAATGTTAGGCATAACCCCTTAAAAAATAGAGGTAGATATATAAAGCTAAATTGTAAATTGGAAGAATTATAATTGCATGATAATTTGCAGTGACAAATTTACTTAAACAAAATTGTTTTCTGTACTTACACATAATTTTTCATTTGAACTCATGTATGTACCAAAATAATTTATTCCTAGAACTGTGTTCTTAATTATTCTGAAGTAATTATGAAGGTGCAAATTGAAAAATAGCTTTACCTCCCATGTTAATTTGGAAGGGATTGACAGAAGTGAAGCAGTGCCTGCCCAAAGTCCCTTTTCTCTGGCTTTCAGCTCAGGACCTTCTCAACTAAAATACGTGCTCTTGTGTTTTCCTTTCGCTGTCATTCTGTGGCTGATGTGTCATTTGCTAAATACATTGTGAACCATTATTTTCTGAGGCTTCCAGGGTGACTTTACTACCCAACCAAATAAATCACCATTTCCCCCTTTGACAGGAACTTCACACTCCCCTCCAATCTGCTCATCTTCGCCAGATCTTTCCCCAGGTGACCTCGCCAACCATGGCATCTCTGTCTGTGCAGGGGATCAGTCTAAACCCGCTTGGCGCTGTTGTCTGCCTTCTCTGCTTCCCGCTATCACAAAAACCTGTTAGAGTCGTTACTATGAAATACACTTTGCAGTTAAACTCCTTGTATCAGACTTCCAGAAGCAGATCGAAATTTTATGGCGAGTAGAAATACATCTATATTTGACAGTAATTTTTAATCTGGTTCTTCCAGATTGTTTTTATGTTTTGCATCAAAGACAAGTCAGAAAAAAACTGAAGGGGGAAGAAAGGGAAGAGGATATTTTGACGTTGTTCACAAGGTGTGTCATAGGGAGGACCTCTTTCTTCCTCACTTTATAACCTGGGTAGATTTGGGTGTGTAATTGTGTAAGAGCCCATCAGGACCCAAGTGACAAGGAGATGAGTAATCAAAGGGCTGGGTCAGCATATCATTATTTAAATTAGGCGGGCGCATGGTCTACAAAAGCTCTTGAGAGACTGCCTTTGACAGGGTAGTTTTCATATACAGTAGATTGGTGCTTTTATGGCTCGACAAAGGCTTTGTTTCTTCCCTTTTTTTTTTTTTTTTTTTTTTTTTGCTTTCTAAACTGTGGGTGGGTAACAGCATGGGGTTATAGAAAATGTATAGCGAAAGCAGTAGCAATGAGAAAGAATCCATAATGGGTACACACATATTGCTGGAATATTT
The DNA here is from genome assembly GCF_017311325.1 of Ursus maritimus. Classification (NCBI taxonomy): domain Eukaryota; kingdom Metazoa; phylum Chordata; class Mammalia; order Carnivora; family Ursidae; genus Ursus; species Ursus maritimus. The sequence continues at coordinate 64,872,699 of NW_024426663.1, forward strand.
CCCAAGTACTTAGGGGGGGTGGCAATGAAGCTTCTTTGGCAGAGGCAAAGTAGAACATGTGCTTTTCCATGTGTGAACACACTGTGCTTTGAAAGGCCCTTTATGATTCACAAAAGCAGCTGCTTTCGAGCTGGTGTAGCCACAGAGTGTAGGAGACTCACTGAAATCGGTGTATTGCAGACTCCTGGCATGTGTTTCGGAGATTGGGTTAAGTTTTGGGGATCTTGCTTAATTCACAAGTGACATGGAATAAGTACTCTTCGTTTGCGTGTGGGACCCTTTGTTCATTTCTTTAGGGTTTGTGGGTCAAAGTTAGCAAGCCTTGAAATTGTGAACAGTTGTCTGTTATGTTACATGCATACATACAGACATAAATTTGTATAGTTGGCTCTCTTTTTAATTTTGAAAACTATGCGTGGCAGTTCTACTTTGCCTAGTAAATCCACTTTCCGGAGTTATTGGTCAGATATATTTTGTTGTATTGTAAGCCTTCCTTGCCAGATAGTTGTGATCTTATTATGCATTGTGTTTTGGTGACTTTTTAGTTTTAACTGTAGTTTTACCTAATAAATCCTGTGGTTTTTTTGTCTTTTGTACACTTCTATTCCATTTCTGAGTGCTAGCTTCTGTCTACTCTTTTATGATCACTAATAAGTTATTTTCATTCTTCTTGAAGATTTCAAGCCCCAATAACACCAGCAGTGTTGTTTCCTATCACCTTCAACAAGACTCATTTGTTTCCAGTTCCTCGAACAAGATAAGTAACTAGGGCATGATTCTTTCACTTTTTGCTAGTTTTCAGTTTATTGGATACTGACATAACGTAGCATTTGCACAGTTCGCTTTAAAAAAAAATGGGTGATAGCTTTTTGTTTTTAACGTGTCACAACTATTATGTTTCTAAATGACAAAGCAAAAAAGATTACCACAAAATAAGAGTAGTGTGGATATCTTGAACTGGAAATCATTTGAAATGTTTCATGGCTACACTTTGTGCTAAATATAAAAATAATTGTGTTTCCCATGTGTGAGCATCAAAAGCCCCAGTTGGAAAAGCACATGGTATAGCAAGTAGGTCACTATTGATGGTAGAACATGAGACAGGAAATGTCACAGCTAAGATTAGAGGCCCAAGCAATATGTCTCGCCATGCTTGCTCCATTGTTCATCCTAAGTGGAAGGACTCAACAGGGTATAACTAACTTTAGCCCAATTTGAAAGTATTAGCAAGGATAGCCTTTTAATCTGTCATTCCCATTTGTTTCTAGATAATTCACTTTCCCAGTTGGGCAAAATAATTGAACTGCTTGGATTCGCACATTGGCAGACCTCTGAATACCAACTAAAATGGCAGCCTTTTCATTCTAAAAGTATAAATGGGAGGCAATACTCAGCTATACAAAATCATAGCTACAGATTTACCTGGTGTTTGAAATCACTAACTAGGAGTGAGCAATTGGTTAAAAATGAATTCTCTTAAAATCTCATTTATCTTCATATTTGAAGGTGAGGTGGTGTGGGGATGTGGGGGGACGCTCTTAGGAAATCCAGTTACCTTTCCTCTTCTTTTTTGAGGAGTATGAGGAAGATTTATTATTTATACGTGGGAATTTTCACCACAGGGTGTGCCCAAATTTGCATACATTTGCATATTCTAATATTTAAATAAAAGGCTAGGAAGGAAAACAGTGCTCTCCTGGGTCAGCTCCGACCTGAGACATTATTTTTGGGGGGCGAGGAGAGCAGTCCAAGATGGAGCCTCAGATTCAGAGGGAAGCCATCCCCTCATGCTACATTAGGCAGTTGAGCTCAAGCCCAGAGAGCCGGCAGCTATTTGGATGAGTAGGTAGAAGCACGCCGAGATGACTGAATTTGAATCCGTCGCTCGAGTGCGGAGTATTCGTTCACTTCTAGCACCGAGTCCTTCCCAGAACAGCCTGGCTTGCGGAGTCCATGTATTCTGCGTGCAAAGCCTCACTTCTTGAATCTCAGAGGCCTTCCTGGGCTCCCATTTTCAAAGGTCATTAATACAGATTAAAACCCTCCACTTTGAATGAGGATTACTTCAAGCCGGTTGTAACTTTCAAGAGGGGAGGCGAGTGGTGTGGAGGCTCAGTGGAGTAAGTGTTTTGACAGTGTTTTTACTCTTCATTCCTTCTCCAGCTTAAATACAGAGCCTAGATTTTTTATACCTGATCTGTTAAGATGCACAGCTCTTAACAGAAATCTCTCTGGAATGAAAATTCTGGGAATGGTTTCCATTTGGCAGTAAGAGGAATTGGCTCCTGATGGGAGAAAACACAAGCGATGTGGCCGTTGAGACTGTGCCATTGTGTGCCTCTGGTTCTCACCCCCGATGAAGCTAGCTGGTTGTGAGCTGTGGAGTGAGCTCATTTTCTAGACCTCTGTCAGAGAATGTCAGTTGACAGGGGTTGGCGGCAACATCCTGGAAAATATTTTGGAGTGTGTGGAGTAGGTTTTTGCTTTGGAAATCTTTGGGGGAAAAAAAAATCCCTTTTCTAGTTTTAAAAATGTATGAGTAACTAATAAATATTTACATCTTCAGGTGACTTGTGGAACTCTTTACCATCTTATGAAATTGGTTATCTAATTTTAGTTTCTGCTCTGAGATTTCTCTTTGATATCATCATAAATGACTGCATGGCCAGGTCCCCCATTCTGCTTGCACCCCATTCGGAACCCTGAGCCAGGTCCTGCCCCACCTCTGATTAAAGGTAGACGTACAGCAAGGCACCAGGCTCCTTTCTTGGAAAGGAATGGAAAACTGGATTTTTTCTGTGGACTCATTCTGGTGTTAACACTGTATGATTCTATTCATCTTTCAAAGCCTGTTTATTTTTCCCTTCTATAGAGAGCAAGATGTAAAACTGTCTGGTTGGTAACTTTTAATTGTAAGGGGAATACTCACCAGGTGACTAGCTGGCTGCTTAAATCCCTATTTTGGCTGTTTCTTTTATCAGTGTTGTATAGGAGAACTCAAATACAATGTGTCTGATCACAAATTCCAAGCAAGAGTGAGTTTCATTCTTCAGTGCCAGAAGCAATTTGGGGGGTGGTGGGGATTGGGAGTGGTAGGTTGGGGAGTTCTGGTTTCCTAAGAAAATCAAAAGAGGGAACCCAGGGGGTTCCTGGGTGGCTCAGTTTGGTTAAGCGAAGGTCATGATCCCTGGGGGTTCTGGGATCCAGCCTGATTGAGCCCCGAATTGGGCCCCATGCTTGGCAAGGGGTCTGCTTCTCCTTCTCCCTCTGCCCCCACCCTCTCCCCGCTCCTGCTCTGTCTCTCTCAAATAAAAATAAAAAATAAAAATCTTAAAAAAGAAAAAAAAAGAAAGAAGAGAGGGAATCCATTATGTAAACATGTAACAGGAACCCAGTGCGGATTCACACAGTTAATAACCTCTGTCTCTTTGTATAGGAAATACATTATCAGTGCTTATAAACCTGTGTGCAAGGAAGTAGCACAAATAAAAACTTCATTTGGAGGTGCCTGGTTGGCTCAGTCAGTTAAGCATCGGCCTCCGGCTCAGGTCATGATCCCAGGGTGTTCCCATTGAGCCGGCTAGTGGGACTCATTGCTCAGCGGGGAGCCTGCTTCTCCCTCTGCCCCTCCCCTGCTCATGCTTTCTTTCCCTCTCTCTCAAATAAATAAAATCTTTAAAAATAAATAAGTAAAGGGATGCCTGGGTGGCTCAGTCTGTTAAGCGGCTGCCTTTGGCTCGGGTCATGATCCCAGGATCCTGGGATCGAGTTCTGCATCAGGCTCCCTGCTCAGCCGGGAGCCTGCTTCTCCCTGTGACTGTTCTGCCTGCTGCTCCCCCTGTTTGTGCTCTCTGACAAATAAATAAAATCTTTTAAAAAATTAATAAGTAAATAAAAACAAAAACTTCATTTGTGAGAGCCCTCTTGTCACTTTCCAAAAAGCTTAATGAAAAGGGTTTTATAATTTTAATGAAGAGACAATCCTTTATTACCTTTAGTCTCTCTGATGATAAAGTTGGTGGAATCTCCAAAATACGGAAAACAACCTAGATTGGATTATTTTGTTGTCTTTTTGTTAATAAAATTTTTTTTCCCAACGAAAGAGATATACCCCCCTTTCCTCAAACACAATCAAGCTAATTTCCTAAGGGTGAATTTTCCTTAGCTTTTGTGAAGGACTGTCTGGTTTTGAGTGTTTGACCTCTGAAAGGAATTGGGGGCTTTGGAATCTCCTGCTTAGGAGTTCTTGATGCACTGGACAGAAGCTAGTTTTAATGGAGGAAATTTGAATGGACCGATTTGGGAGATCATCTTTTCATCCTGTCTTTATTTTAAAAACCTTCCTACCTTGTTTCAGGTTAGTGCCTCAAGAGATTTTACTTACGGGTAACCAGATCTTGCTGTTGTATAAGTAATTTCTCCTAGATATGTAGGACTATCCTTTCAGACTCTTGTAAGAGCTTTCGGCCCTTGGATTGGGTTGTCTCGTCCACTGCCCAGCGTGTGACTTTGTTACTGCTGGATGCAGTCAATCATACTGACTTCCCAAGCTCTTGCACCTCACGATGGCAAATGTAGAAAACCAGGCTCAAAGAAAATAATCCAGGTGATAAAAGACTCTAAATTTAGAAAACTTTTCTCTTCCACTTAATGGAATACAATTTATTTCTTCTTCCCACACAAAACAGAGCTGTCCAGAACAACCATGAAAAACACATGACCCTGTCCCATCCCTCCCACTTGCAGCTGTCAAGGCTTCTGAGGGAGATTTGTGTGTGTTGAATAATTTTGCTTTGTAACACATCATAACCACATGTTTTAATGTTTGTTGAGGCTGAAAATTGCCAGTCCATTTGAGGGGTGTGTGAATGTACGCTAATGGGGAGATAGAGACTTGTCAACCTTACCCACTTCTTCTGGATGGATTCAACCAGATTCTCTTCTAGGTGGCAGCAGGAGAAAACTCAGCCAGGTAACCTGCCTTCATTCCTCACTCACTGGGTGTTTGGATGGAGGGTTTCTTCGGAGCTGCCAGGAAACAGAATTGGGGATTATCCAGGAGTTCTTTGAGCACTCAAACAATGACAGCCAGTGCCCTTCTAGCAGAAATTCCATTAATTTTTAATTTTTGAGTTGGAAATGGCACTAGAGATTATCCACATTGGGGTTTCTAAAGTGGAATTTGCAAGAGAAACCATTGGAGCAGGGGAAGAAAGTACTAGAATTCCCGTTCATTTTTTTATACCCCAAAATAAGAAAAATTAAGTATTTTTAGTGTATGAATTGACATTTGCACCCCCCCCCCGTTCTTTAGGTCAGAAGGCCCTACATTCTGAGGGAGGGGTAGGTTTCCCTCAACAGGCAGTGGTTGGTCTCTTCACTTGTCTACGGCATGTTGCATTGTATTTGCACATGTCAGGTTAAATTAATTTGCATAATATTAATTAGCTTCAACTAAGCTAGCCCTCAACAAGAAAAACAAGGGAAGTAGCTTAAAAAGATTAAGGTAAAAACAAAAAAAAAGTATGAATTCGAAGGTATCACTAATTGGGCAAGCAAGAACAAGGGAACAGTTTGAAAATGGAGTTGACACTCTGTTCTAAGACAAGCTCTTTCTTTGTTAGCCAAGATATTAGCCCCTAATTTCAAAACCCTCAAGATGACTAAGTGAAATACAGATTTACATGTGCTATCATTAAGAACGAACATATTGGAAGGAAGTGTATACTGTGCCTTGAAAATTTTCCTAATGATAATATGAAAGTGCCACAATTAGAAAAATAGGTAGAATAAACCCTGCACTTTTTAACCAATGTTTAAATTCACCTACGGATCTTTATAAAATTTCACTCAATTAAATGGTGTTCTGAAGCCTGTTTCGAAGTTTTTACTTATATGCAAAAGTAAAAAAAGCCACATATCTTTATAAAGACTTGTTCTTCCCATAATATCTTCCAGGTAAGATATTATGCTGAAAACTATCTATCTAAAATGAGTTTCTCCGGGTGCCTGGGTGGCTCAGTTGGTTAAGTGTCTGCCTTCCGTTCAGGTCTGATCCATGGGGGGGGGGGGTTGATCCTAGGATGGAGCCCCAGGTTGCGTCTGGCCCCACGCTCAGCGGGGAGTCTGCTTCTCCCTCTGCCCTTCACCCTCCCACCCCCCTTTCAAATAAATAAATAAAATCTTTAAAAAAATAATGAGTTTCTCTGTCACAAAGTCCTGCAAAAGTATTATTGAACCTATTACTGAATCTTGAGGAAACAAATACCATATTAGAACAGGTTATGGAGGGCAGAAGGTTTGCTTTACATTTGCGAGATGTTAGATCGAGCCTATTGTATGTATTCATTTCTGCTTCACCAATGAAATGCACCAAGTGCTTGTTTTTGGTGAGCCACTGCTAGATGAGATTCATTCATAATCTTTATGAAAATGTTTTGTGAGAAAAACCAAGTAGTGTTTCCTCTTGAGAAGCAGCTGCTTCTTGGAGAAGGATTCCAGCGTGAGGTTACAAGAGATAAATTCACTCACTGCATCATTCATAAGCAAGCTAGCGCAGCCAAGATGTTGAAGCCAGAGGTATACAAAATGCTGCATGAGGATACTTCATAATTAATTTTATAAAAAACAAACCTATAATATACAGTGCCGTTGAAGCAATACAATATTTTGTATGAAGTTGAGAAAGGACCATGAAAATCTTTTGTACCTCACAGAGGTTTGCTGGTTATCTTACTGAAAAATAATTGAGTTGTCAAACTTAGAGATAAGTTACATTCATTTTTCTTTTTGTAAAAAGGAAAGGGTTCCGCATTTTGTTAACCGTTTCTATGATAATAAGAGTCTTCAGTAGTATGCTACCTAGAGGTCATTTTTTTAAAACACGAAGCATAACTAATTTGTCCTTTCAAGATAAAGGTGTCATTGTAAGAATAAGTAAGAAAGTAACAGAATTTTAAAGAAACTTTTAAAGAGAGAATATAGAGAGAATACTATGGAAAACTGTTTGGAAATGCTTATACTGTGATTTTTTATTTTTTATTTATTTACTTATTATTACTTGCTTAAAACTGTGACAGCTATTACAACCCAGCTACATAGAATAAACTGAACTTGGGACTAGGCATTCAAATTAACATATCACAAATAATCTAGCTTTTCAAACATGAAGCATATTTATTTATGTTGTTCTTGATAAAATAATGATTGTTCAGTAAGATAGTGTGTACTCAGATACATTTAAAGAAAATATATTTAAAGAAAATATTGTTTATTTCATACTTTCCTTGTACTTTTGTGATTTTGATGTTTGTTTTACAATGTACCTAATACAGTACATTGTACATACCTAGCACGTAGGCATGGCATGCACGCTTAAAAGCATTTTAGCATTGGGATTCATGATCCAGCAATTTTGGAAACTACTGCCCTTGACTGAAGATCCTTAAACTTTTGGGGGCAGGGAATAGCCACAGAGTCTTTGAGACAATAAAAGATATGTACCGTCTTTGGGAAAAATTATAGACACATGCTGCCAAATAAAATTTTGCCCCGAATTCAGGGCGATCACCTGCCCACGGAATAGCTGTTGTCACGGACTCTAATAAAGCCCCTGGATGAGGACAAGAATGCCCTAAGGAGTTACGTGACTTACTCGGGGCCACACAATGACATCATCTGATCTTTCAATCAAGACCTGCTGAGCAGTGTGTCATGACAGCCTTCAGCCTGGCTGCTAGGGACACAACTCTGTCTGGGCCCCCAAGGCATCCACAAGTGCAGTGGGGACTCCAGTGTGCAACACATAATCCCAATACCGTTTGCGTTTAGGAGAAACTTGTTTATTTGACCGACATTAAAGGACACCAACTGTGTGGGGGCATTTTGCTAACCTCTATAGGAAACCCAGAGATGGGTAAGGTAACACTTGTAGATAATCAGGTGCCAATTACTTGCTCCGGCTTCCAGTGCTCTTTCTAATGCACCTTTTATATTGCTGAACCTCCTGGGGCTCCTCATTGGGGTCTGCAGCTCTGTTTCCTTCATGCACTAAATGAAAATGTACAAGTAAAGGGAGGTGAGGCAGCAGGTCATCCTCCTTCCTATTTCTAAGCAACCAAAGCTCACTCTTTGGGTTTATGTGCACGAGCGTGTAATTCTTTGCCTGTGGAATACAGAACTGAACTCTTAGCTAAATTGGCAAATGGAAGAAAACAGGGAGTAATAAAGGAGGTATGGAATTTTATAAGCTTCATGATCTCTCTCCCCAAAGGCCTGAATCTATATAATGAGGTAAAAAAAGGAATGATAGGAATAAAGTAAATGCAAAAAAAAAATTTTTTTCTGCCCAGGTCATTAGTTGATAATATTTTTGAAGGTGATATTTTTTCCTACAAATATTGGGTTCTTTGTAGGGACTAAAAATAAACAGAGCAGCCCAGGGAAATAGGTAAGCATTATTGATCTGTGTCAGGGCCATTTCTACTCTAATGTTTGCAAAAGGCACAGCCCAGTTTTGCAAACCTATTTATAGAGAACAGCTCCTTCATTGCTATATATAGATGATAAAAACAAGGTGGATTGTCAGGTAACTTTGGTTTATATTAGGAAGTGGGACCAGGAGGGATCGCCTTCAGAATGAGTGAAGAGGGCTGATCGCTTGTGTTCCTGAGGATCGAAGGCAAGAGCCCGGGGATCCAGTGTCCGCACCCACATTGCCCGTGGACATACTTCTGGCCTGAGCACCACCTCCAGTTGGTGTTTACCTCTCAGCTGCCCCAGGCTCCCTCCCCCCCCACCCTGTGCTGGGAGCAGGGGCGAAAACAAACAGGGCCTCTTCCAGACCCCTTCTGCCCTTCTGTCCCCATGGAGAGCTGGAGCTCCCCATTGGTACTGACCATGCTTGTGTGCCCACGTGTGTAGGCACCTGTGTCCGTGTGCACGTATGCACATTTGCAATTTTTTTAATTTTTAATATTTTTTTCTCTCCACTCATTTCCTACCAGAGTCATTTACTCCTCTAATACCCCCAAACCCTAATTTTTCTAGTTTCCTTCCATCCCTGAGCTCTGCTCTGCTCTTTTCATTTCTTACAACTGTCAGTTCAATTCAACAAGCGGTTAGTGAGTGCTGAGCACCTGCGAGGTTCTGGGGCTAAAGAGACAAACAAGACAGAATCTCCGTCCTCGGGTTGCTCAGTCCAGGGGGACTTGCGGTCTGTGCTTTGCCCTCTTCTCTCTACTCCAGTTATTGATCACTCCCTCCAGGCAGAGTTTCCTGCCAGCGCCCTCCATTGTAGTAACAGCTCGGCGTTGGTTCAGAAGACATTAATTCCCCTCACTAAGGTCTGATTTATGAAAGGAACTGGGCTCCTAACAAGGGGCTCACATACCCCAAAATGTGATAAGAGAAGGGTTTGGATTGTGTGTGTTAAAAATATCAAAGGGATGCTAATGGGCCCAACCACCTTCGAGAGGCTCAGAAGTGATGTCTCCCCTGTGGGCGTGGTTGTCCAGGCTCTGGGAAGTGGCCTGGGGATGGTTTCCGCTCTGCAATGGTGGTCTTCCTGTCGGTGCAGCACCTGGATGCTCAAATAACTAACCATTTTTAGATCAGGACAGAAAGCAGACAGACGAACCAGCCCTGATGAAGCACAGTAACAGTGGACTCCAGTTTGGGGCCGGCGAAATTGCTTTCCATCATCTCTTGGCCCATTCCATCCCTTTAGATCTTTGATAGATGTAGTTTCTCTGCCCATCCAAATACATGAGTTTATTTTCAATGAAAGAGACACCAAGAATAGTGACAGGCAGGACAACTTTAAGCACAAAACCCTTCCAGTTGTATCTAGGCCAGACTTACAGTAAGTGCGGGAAAAGGAACGTGCAGAGTAATAAACATTTTAAATATAACCCTCACCTCTATTGCTCAGTCTTCTGATAATCACCAGACAAATGGTGTCGGGGCTGAGATAATGCGAGTTCTTTACCCTTCAAGGCCTTGCTGTGTGGGGGGAATTCTTCACTGGTTTCATCACCTGTGATAGGGGTAACGTCTTTCTGGCGGCTGGGAGACCTCAGTGACTTCCCAGCTTCATTCTTCACATCCTTTCGTGCCTTGTCATGCTTCACCAAGTATACTCAGTTCATCCCTGGTCTTCCTCTGTTTCTCATTCCATACCCGCCAGAATGTGTCACTATGTGTGCTGTCCATTCTACCATGTCTCTAAGTGGCATGTGTCCAAATGATGACAGCTATCTTTTGTGAGCCTTATATAAAGTCATTCATTCTTGCCTCTTCCAAGAGGAGGGATGGTGTGAGGCCACTGGCATGGCAAAATCCAAATTATTCCCTATCCTCCTGCATGTACTATCACTGCCCCCTATTCTAGGCCTAATAAAACTGGCCAGGACCAAATCTACCATAAATTGCTTGCATGCTTTGGGTCCCTGGGTCACTGGCTCTTGCATGGAGAACAGATTGGACATGGGCAAAAGTGGAAGCCAAGGAACCAGTTAAGAGGCTACGAGAGTAATTCAGGGAAAATCAGGTGATGGCTTGGGTAAGGTGACAGCAGTCGAGATGGAGAGAGTGTATAAGTTTCAGGTGGCAGAACAAACGAGACTTGCTAATGATTTTCCTATGTGTGATAAGGAATGGAAGCGTGGTGCCTTCTAAGTTTTGGGGATGGGGAGGTTCGTGAGGGAGGTACACAAAAGGGGAGAGGAAGAGAGCACAAATAAAGTTGGTTAAATGATGTAAAGAATCTCTTTCAATTACTTGAATTTGACTTAAGATCATTAATATTTGGGGCGCCTGGATGGCTCAGTTGTTAAGCGTCTGCCTTCGGCTCAGGGCCTGAACCCAGAGTCCTGGGATCAAGCCCCACATCGCGGGCTCCCTGCTCTGCTGGGAGCCTGCTTCTTCCTCTCCCACTCCCCCTGCTTGTGTTCCCTCTCTTGCTGGCTGTCTCTCTCTGTCAAATAAATAAATAAAATCTTTAAAAAAATGATCGTGAATATTAAAACATATGTAATAGCCCTTTGAAAACTGCAGTTCAAAATGACCGGAGGGCATTGGTATTATTTGCTTTGGTTCCATGACATGGCCTTGATGGACTGGGCTGCCTTGCACCCACTGTGGCCCATTACTAATGCAGAAGTTCTCTGAGGGTGAGGGCAGTGCCTTATCTGTTGGACTCGCAGCACTAACAGTCTTACAGTAATAGGTGTTTGGTATGTTTGTTGAACAAGTTAGATTGCATATTTGACTTAGAGAAGAGTTGACCGTCTGGAAACAAACAGCATGTTTTGAAAATACTTCAGTCCTTGAGGGGGCATGCTGCCCCGGTCAGCACCAGATGCCAGAGTACCAGGGACAGAATCAGCTGGGAGACATGGCCACCAGGTAAGTGGGTGCCAGAAACCTCAATGGCAGCGAGGTCCATTGACACCTGGGAGTAGAACAGGGAGGGTCTGATCTGCATGTCGGTGAGAAAGTAGCTGGAGGCTCAGGACTGAAGCTCGGAGGCTCAGGATGCAGGTCAAGTCATCCAGGTTCCTGCCCTCTGAGGAGGTTCCGTGTCCCCAGTGTGCAGGCTACTCAGGAGGCTGTGCTGGGCTGGCCCTCATGGGCTCATTGAAAACTGGTCAGGGCATAATTGCCATAAAAACAGGTATTATTTACGAAAATAAAAAGTCTGACATCTGGACAAAGAAGGAAAACAGACCCATTTTCCACATCATCTGTATTAGCTAAAAACTTCTCATCCTGACTGGCAATATTTTATGTGTTTGCCCCAACTAAGGCCTATAGCTCACAGACCTGCCAGTATTGCACGATCAATATAAAAATTCCAGTTGTTTTGCTGACTTAGGTATTCACTGAGGAATTATTTGGGAGACAGACCTGAAAAGCAATTACGTGGAAAGTTCAATATGCTAGTTCTCCTTCAGAGGGGTTGCTGAGAGGGTACTTTCTGGAAACTTCTGTGTTGTTTTTGTTTTTTGTTTTTTGGGGGTTTTTTTTTGGCAAGTGTATTTTCCTCCTGATGTCTTGTGGCATGTGGTACTCTATCTTCCAGTTCTTAGTTTTCTACTTTAGTCTGTCACTGTGGGGCCTCTTTAGGTAACATCCAGAACTATTTTGGAGCTTGTTCTTTTGACCACAGATCTTAATAGCTTTTCAATTTGTTTTGGCACAGCCTGGGATTGGCAAGGAAGGAGTGGTGCAGGGGAACGAGGGGGAGGTTTTTGTTTAAAAGACAGCTTTTCTCAGGTTGATATCCATGGAAATATCTGTTCGTTTCCTCCTGGCATGAATTTTAAAGCTTTCACAAGGCTCCCTCCTCCCCACCCTGTTCTTGACCTTCCCCCTCCTCATCCCCTCTCCCCGCTCCCCAGTGTGTGAAAGTACATTTGCGGCCATCCCCACCTGATGGCTTCCGTGTGTGGCCTCAACCATGGAATGCTGAGTGTTTGCACTGGGTTTGCTGAGAGCCAAGTCAAGAAACAAGCATGCGGGTGCGAAGCCAAGTGCCCATTTAGGGTAGCTGCTCCGGTTTCGTCCCTGATCCAAGCTGGAGGACGTTCTAAAGTTGAAGAAGGCCTTGGAGTGGCTTGCAGCGGGAGCAGGAACTGTGGGCTTTACTCTCAGCTACTGGAGCAGAATTCTGGCTCTCCACAGCTCAGCACTTTCAGTTTTCTGATCAGCAGCCGGGCCTTATAGATTCCTGGTTATACGGCTCACTGGCTGCCACCTGGGCCACTTGGAGCTGTTGCTTTTCCACTTCCATGATCCCCCCTCCCTTCCCTTGCCCGTCAAGTTTCGCAGCTTTCTTTGTGGCCTACACCAAGGAAAAGAAAAGAAACCCATCGAGACCCAAGAATTCCCATGTTGTGAGATATGTTATTTCCTGCCATTGAAAAGATTATAATACCAGTCAGGAGAGTTTTTAGAAATAGGTGAATTTTCTTTTTTCTTTTCTCCTTAATATTTCTTCGGTTGTTCGTAGTTTCCACATAGCCTCCAATGGGTTTCTGGAACTAAAGTGCTTCAGTGTCTTCTTGCTAAGATAAACAGTCAGCTGATTCTTGATTTTGATTATTTTCTAAAATCACTGGCCATATTTCTTTGCTATGTTGATACTAGAGACATATGGTTCATACCTCAAGAATGGTAGCAGTCAAGCCTGGGTCGACCAGACATACTAAATGGGCACAGAGAATTCGTGATTACCTAACAGTCTCTCAAGAGGGAGGAGATATGAAAAAAGAATAATCTTACTAAAAGTAGGGTGTCCAGTCATTTTGGGTAAACTGGCATTTAGAATAGGTTATTCTATTGTTTCTGTTAGAAAGGAACAGTATCTGAATCCACAGGCAAGACTGTCCTGAGGCCCCTGGCCCTTTCACTTTGGGGTATCACTGGTGGTGAGAGATAGCAAGCCTACTGATTAGGGAGAATATTCTCTTCTTGCTCCCATCTCCGCACTTGATAAGAGGAAAGTGTTTCCCTGTTGAAGTACGTTTGGATGATTACCTTTGCCTTACTGGTAATGATAATGCTGCAGTGAAGGCTCGCCTGCATTCATTATCAGTGTTTTTGCGAACACTGCTTCCTGAGGTGATTGAAGATCCTGGGTCCATACCTCTGGAGAGGAACAAGTACTCTAACCCCTTTCAAAGCCACCACCAGCGAGACCTCTTGTCCCTTTCCTGTTTTCCACACTTGACTCTTCATAACCCACTAATCGACCATGAGCCCACTAATCGACCATCAGGGTCCCCACTGAAATGGCTTCATGGACAAGGCGGGTGACTTCAACATGTGGCCCTCTAGTGTGTGGGAGAATGGGGAGCAAGGGGACTCTTGGAAAACAGAGGCCGAAGGCCTGAAGAGAGTGAAGTTCCCCACCCCACCCCAAATTTAAGACCCATGGCTTTCGAGCTCCAGGATGCCAGATGAAAACTGACTTAAGCAGATCTGCACCCACAAGACCCTTTATGCCAAGTAGTTCCTCAGCCTGGAAAGTCTATAGTCCCACAACTTCTTCATCCTTCAGGGGCTCAGCTTGAATCCCACCTTCCCTGACAGATCTAGTTTCCCTTCCCCCTTGCTGTCTTAACACTATATTTATGCCCCTGTTGGTCACACATCACACTCCACCTTCCACTGGAGGTATTTGAGTCACTGTAGTAGGCTGCCGAATTGAGCCTCTCATTCCAGCTGCCCTTAGCATTTATTTCCATATACTGGATTCTCAATAAATCTTCCTATTGGGAGAAGGATAGGGGAGAAATAGAGCCTAGCTTCAAATCACAACCACTGAAAATAGAGGTAGTATATTAAATTACGGTCATGGCATCCAGTGGAAAATTAACCAAAAACCTTTAAATGTCCAGGATGTATTTTTCTGCCAAAAATAATTCTGTACAAGTAATCTGAAAGAATATCACTGAATTAGGCAAGTCCCTTTTTTTCTCTTTGTTATGTCCAGTTGGGCTAATAAAGATTAATTTGCTTCATTTATTCATTTATTTTTTTCACTTATTTCTTCATTTATAGAAAACACAAACACAGGGCAGGCTTGAATTCTCAGTGTGAAATAACTGCTTGACTCCAATGATGCTGTAACCTGGGACATCCAAGCAGTTAGAACTTGAGGAGAAGCAAGGTGGGGACACAGGCACCACCCCACAAAAGAAACAGCACCTTAATGTCAGAATGTGAGATGCTTTCTCATTTAAGAAGCAGGCTGGAGAACATCCTAAGTGAGTAACCTCACGCGAGGTAGCATGCTGGTGCAGTGGCCCTGTTGATTTATGTATTAGTGCTTTATTTAAACTATGTGTCCAAAGGTAACTAAGTGGCTGCTTCCAGCCCTCCCAGACCCAGCTTGGGAGCAGGGCTCCAGATCTTGATGTAGGCGGGAAGTTTAATCAGCTCTTCTGAAGTCGGCCTTTCTTCATCATTGAGCAATTTACGCTGAGACTTTATTTCCAGGTTGGGTTTATTGAGGTATAACTTGAACTAAATTCACCCTTTTTTAGCGTATCAAGATACAGAATAGTGTCATTGTCCCCAAAATTTCTTTCATGCCCTCTTGAAGTCAAGTCTCCCTTCCAGCCCCAGCACCTGGCCACTACTGGCCTGTTTTCTGACCCCACAGTTCTGCCTTTTCTAGGATGTTATATAAATGAAATCATACAGCATGAAGGCTTTTGAGTCTGGTTTCTTTCACACAGCATTATACCCTTGAGATCCATCTGTGTTGTTCTGTGTGTCAGCGGCTACTTCCTTTTTATTGCTCAGTAGGATTTCATTGTACGGATGTACTACAGTTTCTCTTCACCAGTGGAAGGACAACCGGCGTTACTTCCAGATTGGGGTCATGATGAATAAAGTCACCGTAAACATTCACATACCATTTTTTTGTGTGGGAATATGTGTTTTCATCTATCTTACCTAAATACCTAAGCATGGGATTGCTGGGCTGAATGACAGGTGTATATTTAATTCTTATAAGAAACTGCTGAATCATTTTTCAAAGTGGCTGTCCTGTTTTGCACTCCCGTCATAGTCACCGAGAGAGGTCGACGTTTAAGGTTGCACGCGCACCATTTTAGATCGTTTCAATAGGATTATAGATCTCAGGTAGATTGAAAGTCCCCCCAAGGTGTCCTTTCACTCGCTCTGCCTCAGCTGTGAGTGCACTGAGAGGAAGAGAGAGAAAAGGAGCAGGGATGTGGACCCCATCTCAATGGGTTAAGCTTTTTATTTATATACAGAACTTTTTTTTTCTTCCTTTAACTAAAAATGATTAAAGTGAGCGTTTGGCTGCTTGGCAAGACTCTGTCCTGATATTGAGGGGAGATTAGAGTAGCTTTGCAGATAAGCTCCGAAAATCTAGTGGTCCACCTAGTTATTTCTCAGCCCTCGGGCAGTCACCAGTGTCGTGGTACTGACGGCATCAGATCATGTTGAGTCCCAGGAACCTGAAAATGGCACATGTTTTAAGGTGGATAGTTCCAAGCTTTAGACAAACTCTCAATTGCCTAGTAACTGATTTCTTTTACCTCCTCACCCACTTGCTTTCCGATTCCAACCACTGGAGGCACTTTGCAAACAAGGCTTCTTATCATCTAGTTTTTGTTGGGTAGAAACAGGGGATTATGGATTTGGCCTCCACACCTGGTCCTGGAGCCCCAGCCCTAATGCAGGGGAGATGTGTCTGAGTGTTTTCTGGCTTTTGCTGCTGTCGGCACCTTTGTGCTCAACAGGAGGATCAGTTCAAAGGCATCTGGGTTGGAGGCCTGGTCCTCCTTTGGCCTATTATAGGTCATGGCAGTTGGCTTTAGAATCAGCTGGGCATCAGAAACAGGAAGGCAAAAAATCAGTGACTCGTGGAATCTCCAATGCCCTCTGGTAACCTTCAGAGTTCTGTGGTAATCATAGAGGCACCCTGACCTGCAAATCCAGCCAGCAACCTCCAGGAACCGGTTGCTCGCCGTGTTTAGGTAGAAATTCACCGAGTGTTCCTAAGGAGAACTTTGAGCCAAGGGCACTCAACTCCGTGGAGCTTTTGTACTTAACCCACAACTCCACCTTAGCAAAATAGGAAGGAGGGGGAAGAGTCAGTAAATGAAAAATGATGATTTTCTGTCTGATGTTGCTTTAGGGAAGTGTCCATTCCGTGTCTACGTATCAGCCACAGAGCTACGAGCTCCCCCTCCTTCCCTGAGTGTATGTCCTGGGAGGTACCGGGGAAGGCTCCACAGCATCATTAGGCAGGTCTTGTGTTCCATCAGGCTGATTTGACGTTCTTCTCATGGATACTAGTTTGGACAGAAAGGTAAAGATCAATAAATAGGATGCCTGTGGTTTGGAGGGGAAGAGTTTTGTTTTGTTTCCAGCTACAGATTTGACTGCAGGTGATCTTTTTAGAGCTGAGTTATCAGAATGTGAGAGCAGGAGAGAGGCTGGGATGGGTGGGGGATGGGTTGGGGAGACAATCACGGGTTTGGATTGTGCCATACCCTGGGGCACCCAGTAGTTTTGTGACTGATCACTTGGTATTAACTAAACCCACAGGATGGCTTTCCCTCATATTGTCCGGTAAATTGCTTCCCCAGAGCTGCCAGCGTTTGCAGCCAGAACGACTTGTTCCACTTTGTATGTTCCACATGGTCTGAAGAAGACCCAGTTGGCAGTCCCTGTGTGTCGATTCCCAGAGACAGCCAGTACATAGAACTATCTCTGGGGACTCTTGCTTGCTAGGCACACGGCGAGTTCACAATGCTAGACATTTTATCAGGCCACGGAATACATTTGCCAAGGAAAAGAGTACAGTGATAATGAATGCAGGGAGGAGAAAATGCGGTACTAGAAGACAACATCATGCTGCTGAATTTCATTCTTACTAAGTTGATATCATTTCAGAAGACACCAAGGATCAGAGCATAATAGGAAGCTGTTCACGATTATCACTGATGTGCTCTAAGTATTGTGATTAATATATTCATACTGGTGCTATCTGCAAAACATTTCTTTCCTCTATGTGTATTATGATTTATTGTTTGCTAGATCACAGTAGGACTGAATACTACACAAATCTTACTCCTCAGCCAAGGGAAGGACTCAAGATGAATGTGTGCCCCAACTCATGAAGCGTTCAGTCCATTGGTACACTGAAATTTACACTCATACATGGACAAGATCCATAGCATCTAGGGAGGGAAAGGGTTACTAAATTGTTTTTAAAATTTTCCTTTGCTTTCTTTTTTTCTTAAGATTTTATTTATTTAGACAGAGAGAGAGAGAGACAGAGAGATAGCACGTGTGCTGAGCAGGGGGAGTGACAGAGGGAGAGGAAGAGAGAGAGTCCCAGGCAGACTCTGAGCCCAGAGCAGAGCCCCCAAGATCACGACCTGAGCTGAAATCAAGAGTCAGATGCCTAACCGACTGAGCCACCCAGGTGCCCCCTTCCTTTGCTTTCTAACAAAGAAGGCAGCTCAAAAATTTCCAAATGGTCTTGCTACTTGACCCTCTAAGTCTGCATTTGAAACTTTTCCCCTTTAGTTCTTTAGGTTTTTTCCTTCTTAAGTGAAGTGTGTTGGTGATGTCAGTGGGAGTTAACTCCATTAAAAAAAAAAAAAAATCTCTCTCTAAGGAGTGCCTGGGTGGCTCAGTCCTTAAGCATCTGGCTTCGGCTCAGGGCGTGATCCTGGAGTCCTGGGATCGAACCCCGCATTGGGCTCCCTGCCCCGCTGGGAACATGCTTCTTCCTCTCCCACTCCCCTTGCTTGTGTTCCCTCTCTCGCTGGCTGTCTCTCTCTCTGTCAAATAAATAAATAAAATCTTAAAGAAAAAAATCTCCTCCTCCCTAAGTAAACAAACTCTTCTGTTTTAAGTTTTTGTGAAAATGACATGTATACCAGTTAAAAAATAAACTAGCACAGAAATGATTATATTGAAAAGCCATGGTACTCCCCTCATTCCCAACTGGAGGCAACACTGAGAAGGTGCTAGATTTTAGTTAGGAGTTTTTTTGGAGGGGGGCAGTGCTTAAAATGCCCGAGGACACAGTTTTACTCTACTATGTGGCACCTATTCTACCTACTTCTCCCCAGGTTTTTTTTAGTGATTTATTTTGAACTAATTTTAGACTTAGAGAAAAGTTACCCAAAAAGTATACTCTCTGTATATATGCCTCACCCAGCTTCCCCTAATATTACTATCTTACAGAGAGTACAATTTGACTTGTGAACGTAAAATTCTGGGTTTCTGGCACAGTGCAGGGACCTAAGGCAGGGACGGAGAGGAGCGTGAGCAGCGTCCGCAGGCTCAGGGAACCTTAGGAAGACTTGGGGGAACCCCTCTCTTTTGCACACCAGTCCAAGCTGCAGCTGCCAGGTGAGCTCGTGAGCTGCCAGGCTGCTTCGTCCCTCCCACTCTTCCACCTTCCCAGAGTCTTCTCCTACATGTTCTCCTACATGTCTCATTGTCTATCAGCGAGGGTTCTTCTCCAGAGGAACGAACCAGAGAGAGACAGAGAGGATAGATAACAAAATTAGATACAGATACAGATACATTAGAGAGACAGAGATAGAGATAGATTTATTTTAAGCAATTGGCTTGCATGATTGTGGGGGCTGGAAAGTCCAAAATCCATAGATCAGTCAGACAGGCTAGAAATTCAGATAAGAGATGATGTTGCAGTCTTGAGTCCTAAATCCACAGGGCGGGCCAGCAGGCTGGAAACTCAGGCGGGATTTCTGTGCTACAATCTTGAGGCAGAATTTCTTTGCTGGTAAACCTTAATTTTTGCCATGGAAGCCTTTAACTGATTGGGTACATACACACACACACACACACACACACACACACACACACACGCACACACACCATCCCTTGCATTATGGAGGGTAATCTCCTTTATTTAAAGTCAAATGACTGTAAATGTTAATCCCATCTACAAAATACCTTCACAGAAATGTCTAGACCAGCATTTGCCCAACAACTGGCAAATTGACCTAAATTGACTCATAAAATTAACCATGATCTGCTCTGCTCTCTTGCCAGCCTCTCCTTGACTTCCAGACATTTGTTGTCATCTTTCTTCTTTCCCTGATGCTCCTTTCCCAGTTGCGGCACTGTTGCACCCCTCCCCTTTTGTTATATTTCCTTAGAGTCTAAGGACACACGTGCTTATATGTATCCTACCATCTTCTGTTTGTAAAAACCAAAGTTTATTTGTAAAGAGAACCTGACCGCTAATGCAATTGCCACTCCTAAATACTGGTATTCAGTAGAGGTCAGCAATCCTTTGGAGATTTAAAAAAAAAAAAAAAAAAAGTATCACATGATTAAGCTCAAATTTATTTGCTTTGCATATTGCTCAAGACAGATTTACCAATATCGATTCTTAGGTGTCTACTGCATTGTACTTATTTTAGAATTTTTCAAATATTCACTTTATTCAAAAGGACCTATCTAAATGAAATTGTTTATTTTTCTGTTTGGATATAGATCCATCCAACTTTTAATATTTGAAAAATCTTTTATGAGTTCTCAGCTTTCAATCTGACCCTTTATTTTAATTTTCAAAATTACAAACAAAGCTCTTCGAAGAGCTTATTCGCCTCTGTAATTCACAACACCTAGAATGGTGCTTTGTCTAAAGTAGGGGCTCAAAAAAATTTTTTTAGATATCCCTAAGTTTTCAAAAAATCATTTAGCTTTATATGATAATGGTTTAATTTAATATGGTCCTTTAGAGATTTCAGATGCTTTAATTTCTGACATTTCATTCACCCCTTCCATTTGATACTTTGTGTCAGGTAGGTAGGTAGCAGGCACTTTTAAGTCTCATTTTATAGGGAGGATCCTTGGGCTGTCTGAAGTGGTAAATAATTTGCCAAGACCATGTGCCTTACAGTTTCTGAATCAGCCTAATTCCAGTTCTTCTGACGCCTAATTCTGTGCTCCTTGTTTTGCATATGTCACAGTATGCTGTACATGTCCTTGTGGACCGTTACACAATGAGCATATTTCTAGAAATCCTACTACTGTTAGACATGCTTGCAGTGGACACACATTCAGGGCATGTTCTGCTAGTGCCCTAAGCGATCCCTTTCTTTATAATAAGGTAAGTTTCCTTAAACAGTCAGTCTACCTTGCTATGTCCTTGTGTCTTCTGTTGCCCATGGACCAAAGAGTCACCCACGAAAAATGCTGTCAAGGTCAGGCTTTCTCCCAGCAAAGGTGTGTTTGAGAATCCAAGACCACTGATAAATAAGACACAAGGATACAGCATACAGCGTAGGGAATATAGTTAATAATATTGTAACAACTTTGGATAATGACAGATGGTAGCTAGATTTATGGTGGTGATCATTTCCTAATGTATGTAAATGTTGGATCACTATGTTGTACACCTGAAACTAACATAATATTTTATGTCAACTACACTTCCATTAAAAAAAAAAGAATCAGGGGCACCTGGGTGGTTCAGTCAGTTGAGCATCGGACTCTTGATGTCGGCTTAGGTCATGATCTCAGGGTCGTGGGGTTGAGCCCTGCATTGGTCTCCTCACTCAGCAGGGAGTTGGCTTGGGGTGCTCTCTCTCCCTCTGCCCCAACCCCTGGTGCACTCTCTCTCTGGTGCACTCTCTCTAAAATAAATATAATTTTGAAAGAAGGAAAGGAGAGGAGAGAAGAGGAAAGAGAGGAAAGGAAACGGACAAACCACTATGTATTTTCAGAAATACAGCCTTCCTTCCACCACTGAAAATTCATCCATACAAAAAAAGCCATGCTCTAGTATTAATATAAAAACATCGGATTATACCTATCACATAATTTCCTAAGAGCAAATGGAGCTGCAACTCTTCCCCCCCCATACCTCCCAAAACGCATCTCTTCAGAAATCAGATTGTGGTTTAATGAAATGATTAGATGGAAAATAACAATGCCTTGTTTAAAAAAAAAAAAAAAGGTCACCATTACAATCTACGTATAGACTCGCTATTTCAACTACATATTTTTTTTAAAGAAATACCATGTACCTTAATTTTTAGTATGAAACGCAAGTGACAAAAGCCACAGGTGGTCCCCAAGAGCAAAACCCCATTACTCAGAGCCATTCCCCATTGTTTTGAACGTCCTCCTGCCACCAGCTGGGGGTGCAAAGGGGGACAGTTACCTTGCCAAATGCTCCCTACCTTTGGTTTCCCCATTCCTCTTTTTTCAGGTCTGCCTCTGGGCCCTCTGTCCCGCCCTCCTAGCCCCTGCCTTTCCACTAGACTCACACACACACAGAAAGCTTAAGTGCCTAACTCATCTTTGCTGCAAATTATGTATTATTCAGACCAGTTTCAGGCCAGTTCTCCTATTATTTCACTTAGTTTGCCAAAGGTTTAAAGGATTAAACAATCCTGCAAGGATCCCCTGCCGTCACTCCTTTTCATCAGGGCATGGAAGCATCCTTTGGGCCTGGGCTTCATCACCTGGAGTCTGTGACATGGCCTGCAGGGCCCGGGAAAGCCCGGAAGGGGAGGCGGAACCATGTGAGCAGAAGTGTGTTTTCTTGGGGGGTAGCTCTATAGTTTTCCTCAGATCCTAAAACAGACCCATGACCCAAAAATGTTTAAGGACCATGACTGGCTCTGAGAAGCCCTGTGCTGCTGCCGGATGCTTCTTTTTCCACATGAGGCCTGAGCTGGGCTCTGGAAATGAACTTGCAGGCCCTGGAGCAGCAGCCAATTTCCCATCTGGTTCCCCTGTCAGCCTCTGCCATTCCCTGGGCTTTGCCTCCTGCGTTTCTCTCCAGTGTGCCGGCCCTCGGCTGGACCTAACCTCTGCAAGGCTGGGCATAGAAGCTGTTCCTGTCCTGTTTATTTCCCAAGCAGCTTTACTCCAGTTTGGCTTATTCTAGAACCTCTTTTTTTAATATAGAGAATCACCGGGTTTTCTCAGCCTCCTGCCCCTGCATCAGTGCACCTGCCCATCCCAGAGCCACCACCCACCCTCCTTAGAGGGTGACACATTCCCTTCTTAGACAGTTGCATCACTCAAACGACCAGTAGCATCCCTGTACCCTAAGAAACCCTGGCATTTTCTTCCCTCCTAACCCCCCAAAACTGCAAGACCCCACACTAACATGATATAGTAACATCCAGAGTCACCTGTTGTTCACAAACAGGTTTTACCCTGCTTTGATCCCACCTTGATAACCCCTGACTCTCTCTTTGTGGTACGATAGCAAGTGTCACATGTTCTGATCAATTTTTCAGTGTTAGAATTGGGGAAAATTAGCCAATACTGTTTAAATATGAGAACCATTAAGGAAGCTGGACATAGATACAGGACAGGAGAAAGGTCAAGTCCCATAGATTTTCAGGGCTTTCTTCTGGTTTGGGTCCTTGCTTTAGTTTAGGCATCTTCTGAGAGAACCCCTTGCATCCTGTGCTCCTTCTGACTTGCTGCCCGTGAGGTGTCTGAGATGCAGAGGGGGCACAGATGGAAAGGAAGGTGAGGGACACAACTCCTTGGTCATATGAGCTTCAGTGGGCTGACCCCGGCATCATAAATCAAGTTGGCAGTGAGGGTGTATTTGGGGCCTCGAGTAAACTGCTGTTCCAAGTCCAAAGTTAGCTCCCCCACGAGGTCTGCATTCTCAGCCTGCTGACACTTCCGATAGTCTTTGCTGATACCAGAAAGAGAGAATTCGAGCCCTGCCATATTTAGATCCCTGCCCTAAGTCAGAGTTCTGAGCTGCTGCATTGCTGTTTCTGACACACAATCCTGAGCTGAGGAAGTGACCAGCCTGTGGCCTCACAAACTCAAAAGAAAGCCTGGTCATGGGCAGAGGGCTAGTTCCTGTCCTCCGATAGGGACGGGGACACCACGGCCCTGCCAGATCTCTTGCCTACCGCCTTCTCTCCTGTCCTGAGGCCAACTTTTCAGAAGGGAACATCTGTCCCTTTGTTGCTGAAAAACAAGCAGGTCTCTTGGGAAGCCAGAGTCAACTCCCTTTGGGGGCTTGGAGGAGCTGCTGGGCAGTGTATGTGCGATCCAGCTCTGTGATTCTTCTACATCATTCCTAATCCCGGGCTCCTCCTGCAGAGGGGGGATAATGAAGGTATGCACAGCTGACTCCACAAGAAGCCTTTTTCACAGTGAAGAATTGTCGATGAGACTCCGCCAAGTATTTCAGAGCCCGTGGCTACCAGCTATCTCAGTTTAATCTACACAAAGAGTTAGGAGAAAACATTATAATTAGGGTCTAGATGACTGTGTGAACAGGGTATCTGCAACAGCCTGAGCCCATGTGGAGACAGTGGAAGTTTCTTCCCATCACACTGAGTGCACACTGAGTTCTCCCAACTTCTGAGCCACCGGCCTTCCACGCACCACACTGCCTATGCGCGCCACCGCTCCTTCCTATAGTTCAAGAAACCAGAACAGCACAAAATGTTGAGGTCTGGCTGTGCCCCTGTGTGGAATTAGTTGTAAGGTCCAGAGTCCCCTCAGCCAGATGAGTCATTGTGCCTTTCACCAAAGGACTCAAACAAATTGGTTCTCGGTTGTTGCCCAGCCCTATTAGCGATGTGACGAAGACAGTTCAGAAGAGGGCATGAATATCCGACACCTCCCCCGCTCTCTGAGTGACTTCTCTACGCCAGACATTCCGTTTTATACTTCACATCTGATGTAACTAACACTCAGAACATTTCCATGAAGGTGTATTTAGCCCATGTGGCAGATGACAAAATCGAGGGTAGACCGTTAAGATGCTCTAGATGCCGCAGCTAACCTTTGGTAGATCACGGTCGGAAACGCGAGCCCTGGCTTGTCCTCCTGCAGGATGCCATTGCTGCAATGTGCCAGATCCCAAAACTAGACATGAGGATCAGCTGGGGGACTTGAAAATGTGTCCATCAGAACCTCTTCAGGTGCAGCCCAGGCCGCCCAGGGAAGAGCTGCCAAGCACTGAGCTTCCCCTCCAGCATGAAGAGGGCAGACTCTCCCTCCTCATTATCCTGGGACAAGCATGGGTCCGAGCCAACCAACAGCTCCCCTGCTCTTCCTTCCCCATCGCTGCCCTCAACACAGAGCTGTTCGCGTTCATTCAGCTTGGGGCTCAGCCGTGGTGCAGGAGAGACTGGAGCAGGCAGGCTGTGATGTGGGGCTGGGCCAGGGAGCGCCCCCGAGGGTGCAGCAGCAGGGCGCCTGCAGAAGCCGCAGAGTGGGCAGAACCCGCATCTAGCACAGCAGCGGAGGAATGAAACTTGGATGAGGGGAAATGACTAGGTTTTAAAGTCACTGCAGGCAGAAGGTTTTATCATGAACAAAAATGAATAAAAGATGGGGCGCCTGGGTGGCTCAGTCGTTAAGTGTCTGCCTTTGGCTCAGGTCGTGATCCCAGGGTTCTGGGATCGAGCCCCACATTGGGCTCCCTGCCCCGCTGGGAGCCTGCTTCTTCCTCTCCCGCTCCCCTTGCTTGTGTTCCCTCTCTCACTGGCTGTCTCTCTCTCTGTCAAATAAATAAATAAAATCTTTTTTTAAAAAATGAATAAAAGAAGAGGAATATTATAGTCGGAAAGGAATGATGCTGAGGTCCTGTTGCACACGTTGAGTTTGAAGTCTCATAAGAACTTGACACAGAGCTGTCAACGGGCAAGAAAAGATTTGTCATCAGACACAGCCGGACTCACTCCGTTTCCCAAAGGCATCGAGATGTGATGTGAACTCTCTGAAGAAGGTGAAAAAGCAAATGGGAAGAACAGTGCTGTCCAGGTCCTTCCGGAGCATTCAGACAGTGCTCTTGTGCATGTGTCTGTGACATGTATCTCTCTCCTGAAAACATGCTAAGTGAAAAAAACCGACAGAAAAGGCCATATATTGCATGACACCGCTGATCTAAAATGTCCACGACAGACAAACCCATCGCAATAGAAAACAGATTTGTGGTTTCCAGGGGCTGTGGGAAGAGAGGAGTGGGGAGTGGCTGCTAATGGGTATGGAATTTCTTTTGGGAGTGATGACAAGTTTCTAAAATTGATTACCATGATGGACGTGCAGCTCTGTGAATACACTAAGACCCATTTTAAACGGGTGAATCATGAGGCAGGTGAATTATATCTCAACTTAAAAATAAGGATCTATACATATATCTCACTCAAACTGTCATTCTTTACTCGACCAAAAATAAAGTCCAAACAAAAAACCGATTCCAAATTATATCCAGCCTTTAACTCGAGAACAGGTGGGCACCTTGACCCCTTATGCAGAGAAAACACACCTCTTTATTCAGGTCCCCTCACAGGTTACCTTAACTGTTGGCACAGGAAACAAACCTGTGGATCAGGACATGGGAGGCAGTTTAAGGGGTAATTAGATTCTCCAGCTCAAGAACCACATTGATTTGCAGGAGAGAAAAAGCTCATGATCCTTTTGCTGCCTTGTTTGTTCCCTTTGAGAGCAATTCTCACTTGGCCTCTGTTTAACCTACAGGTTCGTATTTATTCAGGAGTTTAAAAAGTGGGAATACTAAAGGAGAAACCGAACACAGATTCTTTCGTTGGGATATGCATTAAAATATGAATTTCATCTTGGTCCACAGGTTTTTTAATTTTTTAAAAAGATTTTATTTATTCATTTGAGAAAGAGAAAGCAAGAGACAGAAGGAGAGAGAGAGAGAGCATGAGTGGGGGAGGGGGCAGGGGCAGATGAGAAGGAGAAGCAGACTCCCCACTGTGCAGAGAGCCCGACCTGGGGCTCGATCCCAGGACCCTGGGATCATGACCTGAACTGAAGGCAGACGCTTAACTGACTGAGCCACTGAGGCACCCCTCTGTTCACAATTTTTAAACCTGAACAGTACAAATGTTTGGACAGTGTCACCAGGTTTCATTACCAATGGGTAGTCCTCCTAAGATGCTGGAGCGGGGTGCTGAAGCATCTGATGTCATCTGAAGCTAAGAAAGGCACAATCTATCGAGCTGACTTGAAAGGAAAGTGGCATATGCAAGTGATGAATCACTAAAGTCTACCCCTGAAACTACTAATATACCCCGTGTTAACTCAACTGAATTTAAATAAAAAATTCAAAAATAAAAAAAAGGAAAAGAAAGTGTTAACAAAAGTAGAAAGTACTATTTGGAAGCAGCCTTAGCTATTTCACGGCAGACTTTGGGACTGCTCCATCATAGGGATTCTAAATACCATAGTAGTCAAGTAATGTGTTCTTCTTATAAAATTAAAATGAGCATGCTTGGCAGCCTACGAAGAAACGAAGCTTCCCTCCAAACATAATATTTGATATTGTCCACACTTTAGCACTCTGTTACTGTTGGCTTACGGATCAGATGTGATGTTTTCTCTTGTTGTTGTTTAAAGGAAAATGGTTGGAAAATTCCCAGCTCGCAGGTATGGCGGGAGGGAAATGGGGTGCAGGCACAAACATGGATCTCTCTCCAAACTAAACATGTAAATAGCACCTCTGGTTTGAAGAGCACACTGTTGAGTATTATTTCCCAAAGCCTTGCAGAGTACGTCCATATCCTGCATCCACCTTTCTACCGTATTTAGAGACAAGAATGCTCTAAGAAGTTTTCTCCACATACAATTCTTAACAGCTGGAGCAGGAACTAATTCCTACAGGTCTCTAAAGTCTGGCCTTCTAAGTTATGCTTCTGCATGGCTCTCTCCATCACACCTTCAGAGGCTGTGCTGTCAGGGAAGCAGGCCAAGGGGCCCCGACGCTCCCATCCCAGAGTAGTTGATCCCCAAACCGATCCACGTTTATTTGGCATTTTGCACTGCCTCTCTCGTCAGGGTAAAAGGCCAAGTAGGAGCTTCCTATTAGGAGAAGTTGCATTCTTTTGAGAAGCTTTTCTTTCTCGGTGGACAGTGAGGATCCAGAACAGTCCTGGAGGAAGTCATTTGTTCCCTGCTGGAGGCTGATTTGCTGCCCCGCAGAAGCACACGCAATGCAAGAAGACGTGCGGCGAGCTGGGGAATTTTTTTTTTTGCAGATTCAGCNGGACACTGCATGCCAGCAACCAGCCTGAGGAATGCTGGAGTCATGTGTCAGTGCGTGCGAGAACGGTTCTCTGTACAGCAGAAAGCTCGACTGATAGCGTAAGGGACAGAGTCACGTACACAACTGTTAACTACCTGCTCCCGATTTTCAGTCTGGGGCCATGGAGAGCTTATTTCAAATCCACAGATAGTCAAGAAACAGTTTCAGACTCTCTCTCAACCACCTGCCTCACCAGACCTTTCTGTAAACACGCTAATAAGCAGCCTCACTGAACATATTTGTTTCGCCCCTCTTCCATATACTTTATCTGCCTGGCTGGGCCAGAAGATGGCTCTGGATGTGGGCCAAATGAAAACTTCATTTGCAAACTGATGGCCCACAGGCCCACCCAGCCCTCGATGATGTATTTTGTTTGGCCTTGATGGTGTTTTCAAAAAAAGATGTGAGTTGTCAATACGTAAAACTCAGGAAATTCCATGTAAAAAAATCCATGTTTCTGGTTTCTCTTAAAATTCTGAAGATCTGGTCATCCTGGGCTCACATTCTCAAGGCAGATAATGGGGTGAGGCCAAGGGGTAGCTCTGCCCGCCCCCCCCCCACCCTGGACCAGACGTCCATGGGGACTCAGTTCCTGCCAAGTGTGAAACATCATCTACTGATGAACAAGATTATCATCACGCACCAGAGTCCCACATTCAGAGATGCGGGAATTGAGTTCCATTTCGGATACAGGAAGGAGTTCACTCTCATGTCTGTAAGGAATAAAGTCTATTTCAAGCGCAGCTAGAGAACCACAAGGAAGAGCACGCTGAACTGGAAAACAGATAATGTGAGTTTTTGACGCGACTCCCCTCTTCCCGTGCTGATCCCTCCTTTTCCTTACCTGTGCCGTGGAAGTGTGAGTGACTACCACCCGTCATCTCATTCAGCGTCTGTTCATTTAACAGCATCTATGCAGAGTGGCTAATACTGAAGGTTTAGCGTTTACAACAGGGATGTGCAATTAGGACTTCATTTTCCCCACATATGAAGTAGGGATCATAATAATAAACCTCTCCGCATCTGGCATATTCTGTATAGTCAGTCATTGTGAGCTTTCATTTTTTTTTTTAAGTACCAAGTGTTTGCCAAGCTTTGTGCTAGGCCTTGGCAATATGAGATTTTTCCAGGAGTTCCATTATCAGGCTTCTCCATCAGAGGTCCTTGATATTTAGGAGATCATAGTTGAATCAGAGCCATGGCCCCTCCCCCAGAAAAATGTACACACACGATAGTTTGCATAAAGTCCCAGGGATTTGGAAGTCCCTGAGGCCCATTCACGGGGTCTGCACCGTTGGGCAGGTCCTCACCGGGGTGGCCACGCGGGATGGGGAAACGGTAGCCCCAGGAGACACAGAATCGCACGTAGCAAAAGTCAGTCAGGCAGGGGGGCAGTTCTGTGTGAGGACAAGGGGCTGAGGTGCACAAGGTTGAAGCAGGTAGTAAGAGGAATTTTTAAGGAACATCACTTTTTTTTTTCCACATGAAGAAGCTATTCCTATTACAATTAATGTAGTCAGAGCTAGCATTTTGCGTATCTCTAATGTGTATCGTTGAGGCACATGTGAAGTTCTAGAATTAGCTCTTCTCCTGTGATCCTTTAACCTTTTTTTTTTCTTTTCTAAAGATTTTATTTACTTATTTGAGAGGGAGAGAGAGCACAAGTGGGCAGAGGGAGAGGCAGACTCCCCGCTGAGCAGGGAGCCCCACATGGGGCTCGATTCCAGGACTCTGGACTCATGACCTGAGCTGAAGGCAGACACTTGACCAACTAAGCCACCCAGACACCCCTAACCTTTTTTTTCTAAATAACTATACGTCATCCTGGGTGTGAAGACTAATCTCGGTATTTATGAAGGCGGACCACTGCTTTGGCATAGTTGACCTGGGGTATGCACTTTTGTCCATATACTGGTCTTTTCCTAGTCTTCAAGCTGCAGTTCCCAGTATGCACAGAACCGACTGCACATGGGACCTGATTATCTGTTGGTGACCTAGATGGGGCCAGTCACTCAGGGCCACCTCTGCTCCTGACCCTCTCTGACCTTTAGGTTGGATGCAACACTTTATCACATTCCCTCTAAAACAAATCCAGTTGCAAAAGTATTGGGAAACAGGTAGGTTTTACTGAGGGTTCGGGAGACACTGTGAAAATTCACTGCATTTCACATCAAAATGCCCGTCAGACAACCCTCACCTGCCAAAGCTTTTCTTTTTCAAAGGCCAGACCCTCCTCTTCCCTCTACAGTTCCTCACCCACTCGGTAGCCTGTGCTAATTCAGGGAACAGAACTCCCTAAGCTTCTGCAATTTTGCTTCCTCATTCCTGTTACTTAATACGGGGTGAATTATGAGAAAGCCTCCGCGCTAAGGATGACAATTTTGTTTATACCATTCAACAAGCAACAAGCCCTCCTTAGTATTCATGCTATTTGTGGTGGGGTTGGGAGGAAGTTAAATAACAAATATATCTTCCTCTCCTTCCCCATCCCCCACGCCACCAGCTTTATTCTTCACTTACTACCTTGAAGGCATCCTTAATGTTAGAACATGGAAACTCATCTTTCATATTTGGTTTTTTTTTTAAGATTTTATTTATTTGACAGAGAGACAGTCAGCGAGAGAGGGAACACAAGCAGGGGGAGTGGGAGAGGAAGAAGCAGGCTCCCAGCAGAGGAGCCTGATGCGGGGCTTGATCCCAGAACGCTGGGATCACGCCCTGAGCCGAAGGCAGACGCTGAACGACTGAGCCTCCCAGGCGCCCCTCATCTCTCATATTTGGACAGCTGCATAGTATGCCACTGTATACATGCAGCATGATGCATTTAGCCATTCCTGGGCATTTACTTTATTTTCCTTTTTTTTTCCTATCCCAAACAGTGCTATAATCAAACAAATATTGCACACTTGTGTATCAGTAGGATAAATTACAGGAATTGGTATTTCTGTGTCATGAATAGGTCCATGATAATGTTTAGTAGATACTGCTGTCCAGGAATTTCTCTTCCAACCGACTGTGTAAAAAAGACCATTTTTCCCCAAAGGTTACCTCATTTTATATGTTTGTTTATTCATGTCCCACCTTTATTCAGTAAGGGTTTAAGGTGGTTGGTAGGGAGATATAAATTAGACGCAGATGGGAAGGGAAAGTGCGAATCAAAGATAAAGACATAAAATGGACTGGTGAGTAAGGGTGTTGTAAAAACTCATTCAAATCCATTCAGAAAAATCTATTCAAATTCATGCAAACCAGGCAACCCTCAGGTTTGGCACTAAGCTTTCCAGCAGCCAATGCAAAGAGAGGAAACTGATCAATTAGAGAATCCACAACCAAAAACAAAGCCGTGGCTTGCCAGCTTCATATAAAAAAACACTGTACACTGAGATAGTGTCCTCAACAATGGGACTTCCTGTGAGCCCTACTGCCCTCCCTGTATCTGCCCATTTTTCTCAGACCCAAAGCATGCTGCCCCAAAGCAGAACCCGGCTGTTAGAAGTGCATGTGCTGTTTATGTCGGGTGGGGTGGCAGCCTGGCCAAGGCTGATAACCACCCCCCTGCCTCCCAATGTGGCCAGATAACAGGGTGTTTATGGCAGGCATCGGCACTCAAACACACAGACCTGCCTTTCTCTTAAAAGCTCCTGGAAGTTGCCTTGGAGGGTGAGACCAGAAGTCAGTCTGGGCCAGTGTACATAAGCCCCGTCAGGAAAGCGCTCCTGCAGGCATATTCCCAAGCAGAACACGTGGGCTGCCTGCTGGATGAACAGGCAGAGGGCTGGACGGATGTGTTCTCCATGCTGCCCAGGGCTGGGGGGCAAGGATCCCCTGAGGGAGCCAGGAGCCAGGGGCCACCTGTGTAAACGGCCAGCCTCGCAGAAATCACCAAGGGGCTGAATCCCCCGACAGAGGGTCAGATGGCTCTATGAGGAAGCTCTGACCCAAAGCAAAGGCAATGGATCTGGACAGCAAACAGCAGAGGAGTTAAGAGACACCTGGACTTGGACATGGATTTGAAAGCAGAGCAAACTAGCAGGAAAGCAGTGGGTCTCCAAGGGTCAAGGCTGGCAAAATACAAAACAAAATGGATCGAGTCACATAAGATTCTCTCCCCAAACCCCACTGAGCTGTGGATAATTTTACCCATAAGCTAGTGCACACTGTGGTATGGACCCCCCAGACAGGTCCCGGAGAGGACATATCACTAATGTATCATGAGCAGAAAGAAAAAAGAGTTACGAACCTGTGTCTCAGCGTCGTGAAGATAGTGGGGTAGTATTTCCTTTGTCATTCCCTGGATGACAAAAGAGAAGAAAATAGGAGAAAGTTATCCAAGGGGAAGAAAAATAAAAACAAAACAGTGTACCCCTGATTGAAGGAACTTTGTTTGAGCATCACCCTGGGGGGCCATCGGAGAGAGAAAAGGGACAAGAACAGCAGGCCACCCCAAAGGGAGTAAAAGGAACCAAAAGAAGCATTGGGAAATGCCTTCTGGGGGTATGATATGGCATGGGGAGAAAATGAGGTACATTTGGCAGTTAGAGAAGACCGATCCTACATAACGGTCTTTACATTCCCTTGATTCCTTTCAAGTGCATCCACATGAAGGTTGACTTTCGAACTGTGAGTTTTAGCCAGTACAGCTGTTCTGGGTTTTGAGTTCACCCACACAGATCCTGACTCATGATTTACCTTCTGCCCTTCCCACTGGTCTGCTAAGACTCCGCTTTTGCTAGACCCGGGAGAATGGCCTCCTCATCCCCACGGTCTTCGTCGCTCCGGGCTGGCAAGGAGAGCTTCCCAGCATGTCGGGCTTACTGTGTTGGCCAGTGTGGCTGAGGAGGAAATAGGATCCCAGCTTTAGGTTCTGGTATAATTTCACCAGAATATTACACCAGTGGAAACAGAATTTGAACTTACATATGGGAAAACGTGAAGATGTGGTGGTAAAGTTTCATGGTTGGACTATCGTATTCTACTTTGAAACAGATTTAAGAATGACTCTGTTACACAACTACTGAATCATCGAGCCTTACATCGGAAACCGGGGATGTACTGTATGGTGACTAACATAATATAATAAAAAATCATTAAAAAAAAAAAAAAGAAAATTACATAAAAAAAAAAGAATGACTCTGTTAGCTGGATGACTTCAGGGATCCCATGTAACCTAAATAGTTTTTCACTAAGAGTTTTAAATCATAGATTAAAATGAATTTATTGGAATAAAGTGCTCAGAATGTGACTGAATATGTAAAAATTAACAAATGGAGTGCAGGTTACCAAGAAAGACCCATTTTCTTATTGTCCAAATGTTTCCATACATTTAATGCGGTGATCTGAAATCTTTTTTTCAGGACTCCCTCAAATCTCTTTTTAAATGCGTTCATCAGATGAACACTGCTAGAAAGGTGCCACCTTTGATCAACATAATGATTTTGATGTGAAAACCCTCAATTACGGCTCTTAATCATTTCCTTGGTAACAGGGAGTTTTGAACAAAATATAATAGCAAGAGTATTATAGAAAGGTTACTTATTTTACCCTCCACCTCTGACTATCCAGAGAACAACAAAGCCAAAATATGGAGGAAAGCAAGATGCTCTTTTAGCTAAAAAACCAGAATTCAGAAGTAGAACATAGTGGTGAGGCTTCTCCCTCCTTGGGTGGTGATTTCAGGATTTTTCCCCTTAACTGGGTGTAGCCTTGACAGAAGAAGGTGGGAGCCAGGGGCCCGAACCATCATCCCCACCCATCAGACCCTCTTGGGAGGAGGGTTCCCCATCCATCTTCTTTCATTCTGGGCCCACACCCTAAAAAATAGTTTTGCTTAGTATTATGAGACCTCCTTCAGTCACCAAATTAGACTACTTTAGCGTCTAACTAGGTGAGTGGCTCAGACGCTGTCAGCATCAGGAGTGGTATGACCTCCGGGCTGCCAGCTTTGCAGGTGCAGCCCCTGGAGGTGAAAACCTTACTTCCACACACTTGCTCCACCCAGCGGCAGGAACCCCAGAGAAGTGGAATTCCGCGGGGCTGCACTCACTCAGCGCTCCACCAATGACATGCTGCTGTAGATGTGTTTACTCACCGTGTGACCAAGCATGCAAGCATGTGGACACAAGGTAGTCACAGCCCACCCGCCACCCCCACCCCCGCCCCGGCAGCCTGGAGAACTATGCAGGTCAGGTTGTGAAACAGCATCCACGGTTATTTAGAAAGGTGTTTGGCATTCAGGGGAGGTTGGTCTTGTTTCAGACTCTGCTCACTGCACTAGTAGAAAACAGTGAGGATGATGACTCTTGATTCTCCCTAACATCTCAAGGGGCCTACGGGCCATGCAATTCTCCAGGGAGACATGGTGACATGGAATGGGGTCCTATACCCAGGTAGATGGCAAAAATGACTAAAGTTTAGAGTGTGGGAAAAAATACTTGAAACTACAAAGTAAAAAGTGCAAATATGAGATTATAAATAAATATATCATTTGTATTCAACTTAAAAACAAAATATATTTAAAAACTGACACGGTATTATGCGACGTAAAGAAATAAGTATCTAAGGATACCTGGGTGGCTCAGTTGGTTAGGCGACCGACTCTTGATTTTGGCCCAGGTCATGATCTCAGGGTCATGGGATGGAGGCCCGTGCCAGGCTCCGTGCTGGGTGTGGAATCTGCTTGAGATTCCCTCCCCTCATCCCCCACTTGTACTTTCTCCTGCTCGCTCGCTCTCAGATAAATAAATCTTTTTTTATAAAAAAGAAGTACCTAATTTTTGCTGGGTGTCGGGGGGGGGGGAATGCAGCATATAGATCATGCAGAAAACAAATTTTCGCCATCGCTGGAGGGTATTTGGGATTGGTATCTAAATCTTCTTAAATTTACAAGCTTTTTTTTTTTTCTGTGCTGTTTTTTTACATCCTGTCCTAGACACTGGACCTCCTTTCCCTAAGATCTGGATACTTTTTTCCCCCTCATTCAAACCAGAGACCAGTGAGAATAAATTCAAGCCTACAGTTGTAAAAGCCTCTCTCCCCGCGTTTACATTTTGACAGCAGCCACAGAAGATGAAACCAGCGGGGGATGTAAGTGGATGACGGCCAGGCCATCCCAGGTGGGAGGAATATGCTGATGGGGGAACCTGGCCCTCAATTAATGAATGACATCAACACCTTTCATGTCCACTGGCACACCCGAGGGCTGGGTGAGACAAGCAGGAAAGAAGAGAAAGATCCCATCTTGTTAATTGACCTAATCGCACCTCCTCCCCCAGAACTACAGATGATTTATAACACAGAACTTCCTCTAATGTCATCAAACTGCCTCTCCCAGAAACAACACCGAGGAGTGATCGTGAATAGTGATATAGTGATAACGAACGAGCAGACACTTTGTCCCTACCTCCTGCCATTCTTTCCTCTATGAACTTACTTAGGGAAAGCTGATGTGAAACTCACTTCTTGGTTTGGGTTTTTTTTTTTTTTCTTTAGTTTGTTTTTGTCTTTTCATTTTAAGCAGTCACACCCTCTGTTCCAAACGGACTGCAGATCCCACCATTGCATTCCTAACTTTGTGGTTCTGAACGTTGGACTCTGGAAAGTAGCAACAGTCATGGTGGAACAGGAGTGGATAATGAGAGCTTTTGGTCTCGGAAAGGGAAAAATAGAGCAGCTCAGAACTGCAGGACTAGGGAGTCTGGCATTTTTCCTCATATTTCTAGGTGATAGACAAATTGTTAGTTACCACATGTATAATTTGTTAGTAATTGCTCTAATTTGCCTCCTAAGTTTCTAAGTTGCCAGTTCACGGAGATCAACTATTTTGTCCCTATAAAATAGGAATCATGTGATAATTTAATGAAGTAGCTGGCCAGTTAGGGCAATTTCTGTGCAAATGCAGTTATGGCCATTGTAATCTAGAAAAGAAGAGGGAGGGATAACACAGTACAACTCCTTAGAAGTGTAGCACTCACTGGGATTAAAATACTACACACACATTTCCTTTTGTGGACATATGGGTGCTAAGACCTAACTGATGTTTCTTGGGGTTGGTTTGCTGTCTATTTAAAAGAAAAAGTTTCCTTCCTTCTTGGAGCATGGTAAGGGCTGAATACCAAATCCCTCCGGCGGGTGAGTTGGGGGGGGAAGGTCTGGGAGACCGAGGGCTGGGGAGTGTGCAGATGACAGCAGGGATGCGGTACGCAGGGTTTGACATACAACTTCTCTTTTCGTCTCAAAGCAAATGTTCCACTTCTCTCAAAATGTAATTAGCTAACTTCCAGTACTGTTTTAAGGACCTAAATGCGAAACATACTCTTGTGGCCGGCCTGTCAGATTTCTCTCTGTTTCTGGATCTTTGCAATTTATCCACAGAAACATTTCCTACTTCTCCACTGAATAGCCAAACAAGCTGAGGTCTCTTTCTGTCTCTTTGCCATCAGCAAAATTGTCAACTCCCTTCTGTTTGCTGAGCTCTGTTCTCTCCGATTTCTAAGAGGCAGGAACACAGCTTAACATTTGGTTCTCAGGTTTCAACTTGCGGTCCTGAAAATGGCAGAAACTAGGAAAATGAAGTTTTTAGCTGACCTTTGAGAACACTAGAAATAGAGGTGACAGAATAAATGTGGATTGCTCAGGCCATTTTGGAAAGTCACTAGTTGGCCCAACTCAGCTGGCAGACATCCTGGGACTGATAAAATTCCTTTAGCAGCTCATCAGAATTTAACTTTTGCTCAATCTGTCAACGTCACAGCCACATCTCTCAAGGGTACCATTTGGCCACAGGTCAAATCTATTATCACAAACACAGTGGATGCTCGTGAGTAGCATTCCTAACTGTGGCCGGTGTGTCCACATTCACTGAATAAGATCAAGTATCAAAAAGTTTAAGAAAAACAATGCAACTTAGATAACCCCTGCCACTTTTATTGAAATCAAGACACTTTTTTAAGTGACCAAATGGCATTTGGATAAATGACCGTACTCCTGGAACCTGAAATCAGACCCATCAGTGATTAAGATTTTAAACCAAATTTGGAAACTATACTCCTGGCTTCCCAGCTTCCTTAATGTACTATTAGCGTGTTCATGACCAAGGAGCAGCTCCAGATGAGTCTTATGGCTTAATGCTTCCTTGATCAATGTTCAGTAAGCAACAGGGCAGGGCAGGCAGCCCATTTATCCTCAAAGTGTGGTCGTAGGGCCCGTGTCATTAACATAATCTGGTAGCATATTAGAAAGGTGAGTTCAGGGCCCTACCCCAGCTTACTGCAGCAGCATTTCTGAGGGTGGGGCCCAGGAATCTGGGTTTTTACAAGCTCTTCTGGTGATTCTGATGTTCACTCAAGTTTGAGAACCACTGGCCTTGGGGCCTCTGGAACAAGCTGTCAACTGGCAACGGACGGTTTGTGGTTGTACCTACACAGTTTTCTTTCTGCAGATGAGAGAAATGTGACAATCATGCTGTCCTTCTTTGGTTGGAAGCTAGGTCCCAGCTGCTGATTTTTGCTTTCTTTTCTCTGCAACATTTCCCAATACGTGGATCAGAACTGTGGGGCACCATATGTTGAAACTGACTTAGGGTGACAGTTTGTATTTTAAAACTTGGAACTTGTAGGGAGCACCTCCTAAACTTGTTGGGATGGTTTTAGTTTGTTGGTGCTAAGAGGAACCATACACACTTTTCCTGAATCAGTTCTCTGAACATCTCAGTCATCTGTAATACAGCAAAAAATCAGAAAGTAGACAAAAAAGACCTTTCATCATTCAACATGTATATTACAAAAACTGCATACCAAAGCTCATTCCTGTTAAGGAAATTCTTGGAGGCTGCTCAGATCTACTCAGTCTTACTTACTAAAACTAATTGTGCCTCGGAATCACGTGAGAAGCTGTTTAAAAATTTAGATGTGCAACACCTAAATGTAAGAGCTAAAACAATAAAACTCTTAGGAGAATACTTAGGTGTAAATCTTCACGATCTTGGGTTAGGCAACCGTTTCTTAGATATGACACCTGAAGTATAGACAACCAAACAAAAAACAGATAATTAAAAATTAAAACCTTTGTGCTTCAAAGGACACTATCAAGATAGAGTGTAAAGAGACACTCCACCTAATAGGAGAAAATATTTGCAAGTCATTTACCTGAGGAGAGTCTAGTATCTAGAACGTATTTTTTTAAAAATCTTACAACAACAACAACAAAAAAACCCGAACTCGATTTCAAAATACATGAAATATTTGAACAGCTGTCTCTCCAAAGAAGATGTACACATGGCCCATAAACACACAAAAAGCTGCTCAACATCATGCGTCGTTGGGGAAATGCAAATCAAGAGCACGATGAGACACCACATCACACCAGGATAGCCAGAATCCCAAAGATGGAAAACCGCAAGCGGTGGCAAGGAAATGGAGACACTGGAACTCTCACACATGACTGGTAGGAATGTAAAATGGTGCAGTCACATTGGGAAACAGTCTGGCAGTTCCTCAAAAACGTAAAAATGGAGTTACCATATGACCCAGCAATTCCACTCCTAGCTATACACCCAAGAGAATGGAAGACATAAAAACTTGTCCACAAATGCTCACAAGCAGGCTTGCTCCTTAAAGCCAAAAGGTGGAAACAACTCAAGTGTCCATCAACTAATGAATGCATCCACAAAATGTGGCCTATTTATACAATGGGATATTACTCACCCATAAAAAGGAAGGAAGTACCGATATGTGCCGTAACATGGATGAACCTTGAGAACGTTAAGTGAAAGAAGCCAGACACAAAAAGCCACATATTGTGTGATTCCGTTTACATGAAATGTCCAGAACACGCAAAGCCATAGACACAGAAAGTAGATTAGTGGGTTAGTGGTTGTCAGGGGCTGGGGGAAGTGTGATGGCTGCACAACTTTGTGAAATGCTAAAAAAAAACCACTCAATTGCACACTTGAAAGGGTGTATTTTATGGTATGTAAATTCTATTTCACTTTTTAAAAAACATGCAGCAACGTGGATTTGGCCTGTGGAGCCATAGTTTTCCAATGCCAGTTTAAACATACACAAACATATTTCCTTAACAAAAAAAAGAATGAATGATATATACTGAATTAGATACTAGAACCACCAAGGGTGGAGCCCGGGCATCTGTAGTTTTGAGAACTTTCCAGGTAATTTACTTGAAACCAATCAACTGCTGGTTGGAAAATCAATAGTTGGGGACCACTGCTTTCCATATAGTTCTGTTAGTCTGATAATCTTAGAAGGCTGGAAGAGAGGAAGGCAGTTTCTATAGGGAGACAAATAGGTACTAGGGGGAAAACATATATATATATATATTTTTTGACACCCCAGCAAGACACAGTGAAGAATGAGACGCAAATACAAAGGCATAAAAATCTCAGTTTCTGAGGCCACTTAGCATAGAAGCAAACAGTCATAGGTCCCATAACAAACCGAAATCATTGCTATATTACAATTTTTGATACCATAATGATGACCTGGAGGCATTCAGAGAGGATTAAATTGTGTTCAATAGATGTTATTTAAGGCATGTGGAGGTAAATACTCATTTTAGGAAATAGCATTTTAAGAATGCTCCAAGTAGTAAAACCTCAACAATCGAGGAAATCTGATTATCCAGGTAAGGTAGTTTAAAAATCCTAATAGCCTTATTTTAAAGTCTTCTAATTTTTTTTCCACTTGGCTTTCACAAACAAAAATCAATCTTGCAACTAAGGAAAAAAACAGGATATAAACTTCCTGAAATGAGTATGAGACACAGAAAACTTTTGAGGGGAGAGAAACCAAAATGGAGAAATTTTTGTTTTTCTAAGGCATACTCATTTCTAAGCCAGTAGTCCTTTTTTTTTAAAATCAACTTTACTGAGGTATAATTTATATATAATAAAATATTTTAAGCACGTAATTTGGGTGCCTTTGACAAATGTGTACACACACCCGTGCAACCACCATTCCAATCAATACACAGAACATTTCCATCTCCCTCGCATCGTGTGCCCCATAGTGGTCAATCTGCCATCCGTGTACCCACCTTGCCCCAGGCAACCAGTGATGTGATTTCTGGCACTATTGATTAGTTGTGCCTCTAGGATTTCATACAGACAGACTCCTACTGTATACGTCCTTCTGTCCAGCTCCTTTCAACACAATTATGAGGTCCATGTATGGAGCCAGTGTGTGATTAGTAGTTCATTCCATGTTGTTGCAAGGAGTGTTCCTTCCATGAAGATACCAAAATGTATGTACCCACTCACCTGCTGTCTTCTGTGGGGGATTATTGGGAGTGAAAATGCCCAAGTCTTTCTATGGACCTTTTTTTCCTATGCTGGACCATGTGTTAAATATATGTTTTACATAATGAGAAACTGCCAAACTCTCTTCTCCAGTAATTTCACCATCTTATACTCCAACTAGCAATGCAGGACAGTGCCAGTGAAAGCCCAGAACCTGGACCTACACGCCAGTAGAGAGAAAATTCTCGCTCAGTTATTTCTATCTCTCCTTGGCTCATTATTTTGTCTGCTGTTATAGGAATTTTACCCTGTATTTATGGAAACTTTCATCTATATGGCTCCAAACCCTCTGTAGGTTTCAACCAGCATTAGTACTGATATACTGTTAATTATGAATATAATTATCAGCATACTATATAATTAATATGCTTTAATAAAACTGAAGTTTCAAGCAAAAAATATTTTTCTTGGCAGCGATAGCTAAAAACTGTTTCTAAAATAGCATTTATTTATGTCCCTTTCTAATAAGTGGGCAATGACTGTGAATGAATCCTTGACCACTCAACATCTTGGCAGTTTTTATTGTTTGTCCTTTTGAAAGTCAACTTTCTGTGGAAATCAGTGCCTTGGTTCACGAAAGAACAGCAGTACAGTTTAGTATTAAAGAGCTCAAGTTAAAGAGGTTGTCAGACCACTGTGAAAATTGTGAATTCTTTCCATGGGCCTCTTCTTTACCATATAGAGCTTTGGTTCCCTCATCTGCAGCCGGGCGGGGGCGGGGGGTAGGGTCATAAAGACACATATGTCATAGAATTGTTCTGAGGACAATGATCTCATGTAGGTAAAGCCTTTGGCAATGTTCCTAGTCCGTATTTATTGCTCAACAAATGGAAGCTTTAAAAAAGGTGGGTTCCAGTGTGGTTGAAGAAAAAAGTCATCATAGGAAACACAGGATGAGTTCTAGAATGTAAATTCCCTCTCCTTGCTTTGACCAGGAACATGCTTCCTCTCTCCCCTTGGAAGTTGGGGACACTCCCATTCCATTAGCTGCCAATCAGCCGCATCCTCCACAAGGTCATTCCCTCCCCCTCCTCCGCTCCTGCTGGGGCTGGCTAGGAGGAGCCGCGTGTGTACCTTCTCTCACCAGGTTCTAGTCTGGCTCACCTGCTCAGAAGCCTGGACTCAAAATTGGCTCACCATGCTGCCCTCTGCCTCTGCTGTTTGTACTAACCTCACATCGAAACATCCTGTTTCCTTTCAGAACTTGACCTTAGCATCCCACATGCCCTTTGAGGTCCATGTATGGAGCCAGTGTGTGATTAGTAGTCCCACATTTCAGTCCCACATATCCCACATATCAGACCTATGGGCTGACAGATTAAGAAGCATCTGCTCCCTGGACTCCAGCCTCAAACAACCATAATAGGACAATAGGAAAAAGCTCACCAGATGCACATCTTCAAATCCCAGAAAATCATTTTTTTTTAAGTTTAATTTTCCAAACACATGGACCATAAGGAAGAGAAAGCCTCCAGTCTCAGGCTTTCAATTTAAAGACCATTTGGTAAATGTTTCTCTTTGCACCTGCACTGAGGGCCTTTATGGAATAGCTAGCATTGCAATCTTCCCTAGCTTCTAAATCTGGAGAAACTGCAGTCTGTCAGGAGGTGAATAAATCATACCAGTAAGTAAGTAAATTAAGAAATGGATTGTGTTTAGGTGCATGTAGCAAAGAGAGCAACCAGGGAAACTCCGGTGAACCAGCATTATGACATCAGACTACTGACTCGAACACTGCATTGGGGCAATTCTTGTTACCCTCTCCTCTATGTGTGTTGTGCCCTTTGCCCTATGGTGTTAGTTCCACCCTTGGACCAACGACGCATGAGGCATGAGGGGAAGCTGGGAGGAGGGCAGAGGTTACTGTCTGGCAGTATCTGGGTGAGGTCATGCTAAGCCTAGTTCCAGGTCTTTCTGTCAAATACCCTATGAAGTATCAACTGAAGGATAGACTTGTCATCTCTGGCCTCTTAGCCCAAGCAAACTAGCCTACTCAGTGAGTCCCCTCAGCCAGAATGGGTGGAGGTGTGAAAGATTCCAGTATTGCATTAAATATTGAAAATAGGGCCTAAAGTAGAAGCGCTCTTCAGAGAGGTGCATTAGGCTCTGATGCTGCCCCTGAGGTGAGTTCTCTGTTGCATGGAGAAGACAGAATGACAGAAAATTCTGGTGAATTATTTTGATGAGCTTCAAGAGTTTAAAACCAGTCTCCTTGACATTTTGACATCCTGGTGTATTTTTCTTTGGTTTTCCTGACAGAAAGGAAAGTTGAGGAAGAACTGGGATTCTCTGCTTGCTCTTCAACTGCTAAAAAACTCACTAGATTTTTTTCTTGCAAGACTTACCGATTTAAAAACTAACTTTAAATTTCTGTCAGTTTCTTGTTCTAAAAACGTTTAGTGTCTTAGATCAAATTTATCTCTTGTTAGTTCAAACTAAGTAAATCTCTGTAGCAAACATCTTTTATGCCATTTACTCAAGCAGAAAATGCAGGTACTTGGTTGGTTTTTTAATTTTCTTGTTAAGGTGGCATTTCCTTTTTTTGCCCAATAGTTAGCAGTAACATCCTAAGGCCTGTTTTCCTCCTTGATAACTTTGACAAGTTACCTCAGATTGGTCAAATCTTCTATTTTGGCTTATATGGGTATTACTACTGATACTGTCTAGGTTTGTCCTACAAAAATACTAGGGTCAATGTATTTATTACCCTAGTGTATCTTTTAAAAGAGAATTGCATTGTTTTAGGATCCCTTATTTGTATTTTTTAAAAATGTATTTTCAAAATTCAGATGTTTCTTCTCTAAAAAACTTTCATAAAAAAATTTCTAACAGTTCATAAAAACACTTTTCCTTCTAAATGGACAGTCATACCTGTAGTCAATCTTTACTCGCTTGTTTTATAAACAGAAAGGGGTCGAAAACAGGTGAAAAGTGTGTCAGGTCCCTACTCTATGCCATGCACCAGGCTAAACATTACCTACACTACCTGGGCAATTCTCACAAGAGTCGATAAGCAATGATAGGTGCTATTATTATCTTAATTTATATAGAAGAAAATTAAACCTTAGAGAACACCAACTTGCCCATAGTCACATGGACAGAAAGGAAATCTTTGTTATTAAAAAATAACAACAAAATGGGGCGCCTGGGTGGCTCGGTCAGTTAAGCAGCTGCCGTCAGCTCTGGTCACGATCCTGGGGTCCTGGGATCGAGCCCCACGTCAGGCTCCCTGCTCAGCAGGGAGTCTGCTTCTCCCTCTGCCTCTGCCTGCTTCTCCCTCTGCCATTCCCCCTGCTCATGTTCTCTTTCTCTCTCTCTCTAATAAATACATAAAATCTTTAAAAAAAAAACAGTAAAATAACAAAATGGATTTGGTAATAAATGATAGAATCACAAGTTCATATTCAGTTCTATTATTGTTGCTATTACTGAAAGCATGTAGTTATCCACATGCATAAACACGCATACATTTGTAGGATCATTGTTACATGACCTTGACGCTCTCATTTTCCACATGAAGAAGGTCCATGGAAGTGAAATGACTAAGCCACGGGGACAGTTAATTGAATTTCAGAACCCACCAGCAAATGCACACTCTGTGCCTCCTGGGAACACGAGTTCTTAAGATGTTGGCAGTTTATCCAGAACTTTGTTCCCTGAGTTCTTACACATGTAGCAAAACTGCCGTGCTCATGGCACAGACCCGTCCTGGTTTCTACAAGTGAGGCTGCCCGCCCCCCACTCCATAGGACAAAGAACTAGAGGGGGTATGCATGTTAAGTGTTCAGATGCTTGTTTGTTTACCTCGTGGAAGAGTAACCATGGTAGCTTCATGCTGTCACTATTGGGCCTGTCAATATAATTGTGTACTGATATCACTGGAGTTGTGAAACAATCATTCGCATCCGTCCTTGTGTTTATATTTAGCTGTGACTGCTAATGGTGTGATTATAGGATATAAACGAGCTCCACCCAGAGTGAGCCCGAATGATGAGATGATTGCCTGGGGACCTCGGGTTACCCAATGCATATTACACTATGAAATGAAAATATCCAGCATAGACAACTTTATTGTGACTCTAAATTTGGTTTCCCACAATACCACTTCAAGCCAAATTATGTATGTTTAATGAGGCATAATTTCTTATTAGATTCACAGAATACCAGAGCAGATTACATCATGATGGGATCATAATCTGAATTTTAGTCAGGTTTTTGGTTCATTCCCCAATACTAGCTAATGAAATTAATCTGATAACATAGTTATTCAAATGAACAGAGGACAACATAGGACAAAAAGGGAATAAACTGTATTGCTCACCGCAAAAAGTAATGTACTCTTTTATAGTAGTAATTGTTGGCATTTTTTTCCCTGACATTTCCATGAACCGTCTCTCATCGGCCTTGTGGTCACTTGTCCAAGACAGATGTCTGACTCTTGGTTTTGGCATCTCTGATTAGGGATTTAACATATTGAATTCAGCCTTTTAATGATTCTCTAAAATGTTATTTTGATAACCTGCATGCCAAGCCTGCATGTAGATCAATGTTCTTCATTTCTGACCAAGAGAACGTGTTGAAAGCTTTCCAACGAAATATTACTGAAGTTGAGAGGGAACTGAGTGTCACAGACTTTGGTTTGCTCCCTTGTACCCATTGTATCTCTCTCTTTTCTTCATCTAACACAGCCCAGATTCAGACATTTGGAATAAATGTTTATAACCAGAGATGCCATTAAATGCATGAAGTCATAGCTGGAAAAGCCTCTAACACGTGATCTTATTGTCTGTGCTAACCATACCATCAGCTACCTGGGAATAATATAGGTAATAGGAAATTGAGT
Organism: Ursus maritimus; assembly: GCF_017311325.1. Taxonomy (NCBI): domain Eukaryota; kingdom Metazoa; phylum Chordata; class Mammalia; order Carnivora; family Ursidae; genus Ursus; species Ursus maritimus. The sequence goes on from NW_024426663.1 coordinate 64,917,438, forward strand.
TACTTAAATAATGAGGCATTTTTCCTTAAAATTAGCCACTCTTAATTCATTCTGGGGAGTACTTAGCTTCTAACCAGAGTATTTAATATCTGGTTTTGTTTTCCAAATCACAATCACGTGTTTAAGTATATGAACAATTAGAGTTTCATAAAGGTTAAAGAGTCAGCTGGAATAAGCCAGTGGAAACAAGGTGATATAATTTTGAATATTAAAACCATGGTATCTGCCACACTACCAGACAGTGCTTTCTTTTTTTTAACGCGTGAAAAATGGCAAAATATCATTACCGTAAGTGGCTTGGGGGCCTGGTAATATATTGTTTTTCTAAAGTATTTAAGTCATCAAAGCAGTAGCAAGAGGTCAGAGTCTCGTGTTGCTTAACAGCTGGAGGCCGATCAGGATGATCTTAGACTTGTTTTTCAAAACATTTTCACAAGGGAAAAATATTAATAAAAAATTAAAAAGGAAAGTTTTAGAGTTTGCATAAAATGAGCAGAAATAAGATTTATACTCTGCCTCTGAAAGGGTATTGAATATCACTTCAATTTGCAAATATTGATACAACTGTCATATTATTTTCACATTGCGACAATTTTGAGTTTTCTTTACTTGAAACATTGTCCCAGGGGGCACTGTGACTGTTAAACTAATCTTTATTCATGATTTATGCAGCCTGAACTCAAATCTCTGAAACAAAATTAATAAATCATGTGCCGATGGAGAGAATGGCAGAGACCGTAGACAATTTGAAGAACAATTTCTAAGTGATTGGTACCACTTAGGCCAACTTTGAGTTTATGGAAATGTTCTACTTAAGTTGTGAAAACTCTTAGGACCTCCTGGAAACTGTAGCAATTCATTTTCTCGGCTGATTTGCTCCGAGATGGGCTAAAACCAGGCTACGCCAAACTGATCTCTGGTCAACTCACCCTTTAAAAGATAACTATCAAGGAATATCACGTAGCTAGATTTCAGAGCACACCAAAACTCCAACTCAGGCCCTTCCTGCTGCAATTTATGTCCATTTGTTCTTGCTGTTTTCTCAGAGGAGCTTTTAGAGTATAACTGAGTACCCTCTGTGGAAATATAACCAAGCAATCACCTTGGAGACAAAGGTACGTTGGTAATCAGTCCTGGAAGTGATGCTTGTTGGAATACCAAGTAGGGCTAGCCGTCTGTTAGTTACTGAGTTGTTTTCCAGCACGGCATACAGTCATCACAGCTTTAAGACCACCCAGGAATTGTTAGCTATGACTACTTCCCATGTGATTATTTTTTAAATAAAGTTTATTTTTTAGAAGAGTTTTATATTTACAGAGAAATGGCAAAGATAGTTTAAAAAATAAAGTTCTCGTATACCTCACACCCAGTTTCCCCTATTATTTTTTTTTTATTTTAAGATTTTTTATTATATTATGTTAGTCACCATACAGTACATCCCTGGTTTCTGATGTAAAGTTCGATGATTCATTTGTTGCGTATAACACCCAGTGCACCATGCAATACGTGCCCTCGTTACTACCCATCACCGGCCTATCCCATTCCCCCACCCCCTCCCCTCTGAAGCCCTCAGTTTGTTTCTCAGAGTCTCTCATAGTCTCTGGGTGGGCTGTCTCTCATGCTTCACTCCCCCTTCTGATTACCCCCCTTTCTTTATCTCTTTCTTCCCATACCGATCTTCCTAGTTCTTATGTTCCATAGATGAGAGAAATCATATAATTGTCTTTCTCTGCTTGACTTATTTCACTTAGCATTATCTCCTCCAGTGCCGTCCATGTTGCAGCAAATGTTGAGAACTCGTTCTTTCTGATAGCTGAGTAATATTCCATTGTATATATGGACATCTTAAGTTAGTATGTATATTTGTTACAACTAATGAACCAATACTGATGAATTCTTACTAACTGAAGTTTATACTTCATTCACATTTCCTTGGTTTTTACCTAATATTATTCTTGTGTTCCAGGATCCCACCCCAGATTCCACCTAATATTCAGGTGTCTTGCCTCCTTAGGCCCCTCTCGGTTGTTTTGACAGTTTCTCAGACGATTCCTTGTTTTTGACAACCACTGGTCAGCGGTCTTGTAGAATGTCCTTCAGTAAGGATGTATCTGAGCTTATGAGTTTGCAAGAGGAAGGCCACAGAAGTCAAGCACCAGTGTCCGTACACATGAAGGGCACATGGACTTATCATGGTTGATGCTGAGCCTGATCACCTGGATGATGTGATGTCCCCCAGGTTTCTCCACTGTAGAGTTATTCTTCTTCCCTCTGTCCATACAGCAGCTCTCTGGAAGGAGTTCACCATGCACAGCCAACACTTAAGGAATGGGGAGTTATGCTCTGCCTCCTTGCTGTATGAGTGTGGACATAACTTATTTGGATTTCTTCTGCATAGGAGATTTGTCTCTTCTCCCCATCCCCTTTGATTTATTGATTCAGTCACTTATTTGTCTAAGTATGGACTCAGATTTTATACTTTGGCTTACAGCATAATACTACTTTATTTATTTTGTTGCTCAGATTGTCCCACATTTAGTCACTGGAGCTCTTAGAATTGGAACCTCTCTCTGTCTCTTTGAAATAACCTTACCGTTGTGGGGTTTTGTTTTTTTGAGGTGGTTTTGTGTGTGTGTGTGATTGTCTTTAAGTTTAATTGTATCTTGCACATAAAAGTCAGCCAAACTGGTAGTTATCAACTTTTCTCCTCTATGTGCCAGTCATCAATCAACTTCTATTCAAGGGAACAAGTGGCATTTTTAAAAAATCTATCACATTTGATTATTAACCAGAAGATTATTCAGTACCCTTGATCTTTCCTCCACCACCCGGTCATGAGACCCTTTTTGGATTCAAAGATAAATCATTTTAAAAATAGTGATAAACAGAGTAGATCAGAAGTAACTATAGACACAGAATAAATCAAATTCGAAGAATTCATTCACAAAAAAAAAAAATACAGAATACAAAAGCAGTGGGCTTTTAGAAATTAAAAAAAATTGAACTCTTAAAAATAAAAAGCTGAAAATTCAAGATAAGTAAGTATACTAGACATTTCTTAAACTAACATACGTCTTAACATAATCAAGAGCATCTAGGCCAGAGAAACAACTTAGAGCATACGAAATAGGAAACTGAAAGGATAATAAACTAATGGCAAACTAATACCTCATTAAAATCAGGAACGAGACTCCCTTTTCACCATGATCATTCAGTATTCTGCTGGAAGCCACAGCCCACCCAAGAAACCGAAATCTGTGGAAAAGAGGAAAAAGATAATCATTATTTATATGTGGTATTTCTGTTTACCTAAAAACAACAGAATCAACAAAAATATAATAAAAATTTAATTAAAAATAAAAGCCTATATACAAAACAAACCAAAATCAGCAGCTTTTCTGTAAATGAGCAGTAAGTGTTTGTAGAATATAATGGAAAAGTTCCCATTTACTAAAGTATAAAATATTCAGTAATAATAAATCAGTAGTTAGAAAACTGAACTATTGTGCTAAGGGAAATAAAACTCAAATAAATGCTATGTACCTAGATAGGAAGACAAAGTATTTTCGAAATGTAACTCTTTTCTATATTATTCTCCAGATTAAATACATTTTTAACAAAATCTCAACTTTAAAATGGTGACTCAGATTTAAAAAAACAGCAAACCCAGGAAGAGCAAACAGAAATGATCAGTAAAATGTGGGAGACAAGAGATGTCTACCAGTTACTAAAATGAATTATAAAGCTTTAATAACTTTGAAATGCGATGCTTTTCAAATATAGATTAATGAAGTAGAACCTATGGAGAGATTCTAGTATGTATAAGGATTTACTGGAGAAAAAGGTGGCATATAAATGAAGACGTTATCAATAAATTAGACTGAACCAGTTGATAAACCATTTGAAGAAAATGAAAGTTGGCTTTTGACATCACACCATACACCAAAATAAGTTATAAATGTATTGAAGAATTTATGAAACCATGAAAGTCATAGAAAATCTGGGATGAATATTTATCTGCTCTTGGAATAAAGATTTTTCTAAGTAGAAGAAGAATAGAAGATACACAGAGAAGAATTTCTAGTTCTAGTTTTAACTTTAAAAAAAAAAGATTTTATTTATTTCAGAGACTGAGAGAGAGAGAGCACAAGTGGGGTGGGGGGGCACAGGGGGAGGGAGAAGAAGACTCCCTGCTGAGCAAGGAGCCCAGCTGGGGCTCGATTCTAGGACCTGGAAATCATGACCTGAGCCCAAGGCAGATGCTTAACCGACTGAGCCACCCAGGTACCCCTCTAGTTTTAATTCTAAAACTTTTGTGTCAAACAGACTATAAACAAAACTAGAAGACAATTGACACAATTTTTTTAAAGACATATAACAAAGGTTAATATCTTCACTATATACCCAGAACTCACTAGGAAAAAAGCAACAGTGAAATTGAAGATTGAGGAAATGATGTTAGTAGACATATCAAAAAGACAAAACACTATGACAAGGAAACACATGATCAAATTTTAAAGGAGTATTTATTTGCTTCATACATATTTACTTAAATACTTATTTATGCCAAGAAACTCTAATAATGAACCACCATCCTGAAGCTGTGAATAGGAAAAGACAGTTTAAATGAAACCCAGTCTTGCAAAGATTCAGTGAAATGGGCGGTTTCATCAGCTACTGGTGGAAGTAAAAATTTGACTGAAAATACAAACTTTTAGGGGACTGAGCATTAATGGGGACAGGACCGGAAAATAGGCTATGATCCTAGCCCAAAAGCTTGGTAGTTTCTAATTACCTTGTGTGTGAACCTGAACAGGAAGTCTAAGATCTCTGCATCTTTATTTCCTCATCTTGAAACAAAGAGGTCGATTTAAAAAGATGGTCAGTGTGAGGACAAAGAAGTCCTGAGACTGGGGAAAAGATGGGAAGTTTAGGGAGCAGAAGGGAATTGTTTTTAAAAAGAATCTAAGGGACACTTGCATGGCTTGGGTGGTTGAGTGTCTGCCTTCAGCTGGGGTCATGGTCCTGGGGCCCTGGGATCAAGCCCTGTATCTGGGGAGTCTGCTTCTCTCACCCTCTGCCTCTCCTTCCCACTTGGGCACTCTCTCTCTCTCAAATAAATAAAAAAAACTCTTAAAAAAAAAAATCTGACTGAAATCTCAGGTCCATTCATTGTAACATCATAGAAACCACAGAAATAATCATCAAAATATATGTAGGAACTTGGCAGAGGGTAGACAAGGCATTAAAAATAAGGGAGAAAAGGAAGGATTATTTAATAAATGATTTAGCTCTCGTTATGAAAAAAGAAAGGTAGATTAATGCCTCATCTTGTACAAATGGGTCATTTTGTTTGAATTAGGGGCCTGCGTGTGTAAAGCAAACCTTTAAAATTATTAAGAGGAAATACAGGGGAGAGTATCTTTATGACTGTGGAGGGGAGATTATTTTTCAGTCAGTACACAGAAAGGACAGTTCATAAAGGAAAAGATTACATTAAGAAGTAAAACTCTTTTATGCAAAAGCCACTATAAATAAAGTGAAGACACAAACCCTGGACTGCAAAACTATATTTACAACACATTAAACAGAAAATATTTTTGTTTCCAGACTATATAGATGGAGAACCTTACAAATCAGTATGAAAAAGAGAAACAACTGACTACAAAAATGAGGAGCAAAAGATACCTTCAGGCAGTACACAAAGGAGATTTAAAGGACCAGTAAATATAAAAGATGCAAAGCCTTACTAACAATTAGAAGAAATGCTTACTCAAACACGGAAGTACCATTCCTCAGCCATCAGAAAAGCAAAAATAAAGAAGTATGACTGTCCAGATGCTGGGCAAGATGAATGGAACAGACAGTTTGCTCAGCTTGCTGGGCATGTGATCTAATACAGCACTTTGGAAAGCAAGTTGGCAATGCGTGGTAGAGTTGAAAATGTGATCTATGAACATACACTTCCACCCCTAGAAATATTTGTTAGAGAAACACTTGCAAAGAAGCCCAGTACAGGGGCGCCTGGGTGGCACAGCGGTTAAGTGTCTGCCTTCGGCTCAGGGCGTGATCCCGGCGTTATGGGATCGAGCCCCACATTAGGCTCCTCCGCTATGAGCCTGCTTCTTCCTCTCCCACTCCCCCTGCTTGTGTTCCCTCTCTCGCTGGCTGTCTCTATCTCTGTTGAATAAATAAATAAAATCTTTAAAAAAAAAAAAAAAGAAGCCCAGTACAAGGGTATTCACCAAAACACTGTCATGGCAAAATCTAACATCTGGTAATGGAAGAAAGATAAAATATATTGTGTTCATAATTTGTTTCCTTCATTGCTGTGTCCCCAGCCACGAGAATAGTTGCAGGAACATTTTTGGTGCATTTGTTAAATGAATGATCACAGGGATGCTCACAGCAGTTAAAAATATAAACGGGATCCGTATGTATCAACATGGATGGATTTTAAACAAAGCATCGAGTGAACAAAATGCTTTTGGACTATGTATACTATGGTACAAATTTAACACACATGAAACAATATTGGGTACTGTTCATAGATACTGAAATATGCAGTAAAAATATTAAAACATGGACTAAAAGGAAACACACAAAATGTATAATGGTGGTTGCCTCTGGCAAGGAAGTGAAGGATGGTAGGAAAGAGAAAAAGGGACAGAGAATGGGGGTAGGGATTGGGAAACAAAAGGCCACTTCAGTTGACCTCTATAGTCCCATTTCTTTTAATAAGAAAATAATTATCTGAACCACAAATGACAAAATGGAAACTTTAAAAAAAAATTCTGGGGGCACCGGGGTGGCTCAGTCAGTTGAGTGTCTGCCCTGGGCTCAGGTCATGATCCTGGGATTGAGCCCCACATTGAGCTGTCAGTGGGGAGTCTGCTTCTCCCTCTGTGATCTCTCTCATGCTGTTTCTCTCAAGTAAATAAAATCTTTAAAATGAAATAAAACTCTGAGTTCTAAATACATAGGTGTTTATTTATTAAACTTTTTAAATAAAAAGAATATTTTGTATCCATAAAGTTGTAAAAGGTAACTATATAAATGGAAATAAGGAATGAAAAAAAACATGGAAATTAAAAATGTGGCAGATGAAATTTTCAAAATACATTTACTGAGTTTAAAATCAAGTCAAGTAAACCTCCTAGATCTTAAAACAAAAAGAGAAGAAGATATAAAAGAAAATTTAATGGGCATGGACAACCAGTTCCAGAAGTCCAACATGTGATTACTTAAGAGCTCCAAAAAGAGAACAAAAACAAAGGGGAAATACAAGTATTTAAAGAAATAACACATTTCCCAGAGCTTCAGATTAAAAGGGCAAAACTCTATGAAATTCTGAATATAAATGAGAAAAAGAAGATGCTAATAGTATTCAGAGCAGGGTGGGAGGGGTTTACTTACAAAAAAATTAAGAATTGGACTGGCATTTTTATTTCATTTTATTTCCAGTCAGCAACTCATAAGAAAAATGAATTCACAGTTCAGAGGAAACAAGGTTTGAAAACTAGAATTTAATATCATTAAGTTATTAATCAATATAAAGGCAAAATAAAAATTTTAGAAATCTCTGGAATAAAGATCTCTGGGGGGAAAGATTGTTTGAGAATATTCTCCTGCAAAGGAAGGACAGAACCCAAAAGAGAGAAAGAAGAACATTCAAGAAAATATTGACCCTAATCTCAAAGAGTACAATGAAAAGAAATCCTAGGGTTGTGGCATGTTTGGAAAACAGTATGTCTGAGTTATAACATGAGTCAGAAAGCAACAGGAAGCATGACTTCAAGAAGGATGTGGATTTTCTGTAATGATTTGATTAACCAGCTGTAAGATCTGAGCATTAAGGTGAAAAATATGCTACTATTGTCAACAAGAAAAAAAAATAAAGGCAATTCAAACTGTCAGGAAAAACAAAAGCCTCCATAAGAAATACATAGTCTAACTACGGAGCAAATGAAAATGTGGTTTGATTTAGAGTTTTGGTAAAAAACAAAATTCTTAAAACACACCTTGAGGCCTGGTGCATTTTCTTTCAAGCAATGTGGATTAAGGAACCCCACATCTCCTTCTGTCAGTGTCCAATCACACTACTTAGTTCTAAAGTCAGTTCTCTCTCTAGAGATTCATTATATTAAAATGCCCTTTCATTTTCTGGAATTTATTTCTAAACAATCTGTGGAAGATAAGTGATTACAGACAATTAAGTCATAAACCCTAAGAATGCAAAACTAATAATGTGACTGAGACAATCTGAGTGACTGATGGAAGAGAAGAGCAACAGAGGGAGGTAAAATGGTGCCAGTTTCCTCAACTTAAACACAATGGGGGGAGCTTAAGAAATTCTGGTTTAAATTGAAAAAAAAGAAAAGAAAAGAAACATTTAGGACATTATTTCAAGTTCTAAAGTTAGCAAAGAACATAAAAGTAAAAAATATAACAAAATTTNGGGAAAGAAAAAAAAGGTAGTGGGCTAGATTCCTAATTTTTTAAAAACAGAGTTAATTGATAGTGCTTGAATTTGTTAGACCAAGAATTGTTACAAGTGCTTAGCAGGACTAGGAGTAGTTTATGAACTAGAGGTGTTATGATTCCATTTATACCCTCGTTAATGAGTCAATCTATATTACCATGAGAATACATCACTTTTATAATAAATTTGAAAAGGGAGATAAAATTTTAAGGTTCTCTCAGCCTTGCTAATTCCCTTCCCCACTCATAAAAAGAGTGTGTAGCTGGAGAATATGTAAGAGCTTGCTTTTGAATTTGTTTATGTTGTAACTTCTGTATCCTTCTTAGATAGTAGAGACCCTAGATTATGGTTGTGCCAAAACTTAAAAACCTATAGTGCAATCACTGAACAATGGACAAAAATGTCCAAACAATTCAAATTGAAGCATTAAAGGTCAATGCCTTGCACACAATGCTGTTGGTATACATGTAACCTACTCTTGGCCGGATGAGTCAAACATCACCCAAAGTCAACAGGGAACAGATGAGTCCAGGGGACCCAGTCAGCAGAGAAATGGAAGGGCTTAAATTGATTCAAGAGAGTGTTCACTGTTCACTCACGGGAATTTACAAAAAGTATAACTCAAAATATTTCATGAAAAAAAATTCAGCAAGTAGTACATTTTGAATTCCATAGTTATTAGAAAGATATTAATAGTAATTAATAATAGCAAACATTTTATCGAGTGCCTTTTATATGCCAAGCATGTGCTGAGTGCTTTATATGTATTATTTAATCGTCAGAAAAGTCCACCAAGGTTAATACTGTTATTATCCCCATTTATAGATGAGGAAACGGAGTCACCAAGGGTTAAATAACTTGCTCAGATTTACACAGCCAGTAAGAAATGGAGCACAGGTTATATCCCAAATCTCCCTGATTCCAAAACCAGTGAGCTTAGAAAATATGAACACATTTTTTAGGAAATAAATTAATAACTACAATCATAATACCCAGGGATTGTGATGTATTTTAATGTATCTCATCCCCTCCAATGTGTTCTCTATGCATAATACATTTTCTATTTCTTAATGATTCAGGGATCTTACTGTATGTACTATATATTGTTTGGTAATCCACTTTTGTCATTTAAGAATAAATGACTTATTTCATATGAGTCAGTATTCTCCTGTATATCAATCTTAATGTCTTCTTGGTATTAATTTATTCATTCAGTCGGTCAATATTTATTGAGCACAAGGCACTATTCGAGATTCTGCTTGTCCACTTACGTGGACAAAAATTTCTGAATTCAGGAAGCTTCCATTTCAGTAGGGGGATATAAGAATTAACGCAGTAAGTAAAGTATAGATCATGTTGGAAGCTGACACATACTACAGGGATTAAAAGATAAAGCAGAATAAAAGGGATCAGAAGAGCTAGGAGGGTGGTAGGGTGTTTGAAATTTTCACTGAGAAGATATTTGAGCAAAGCCTTGATGGAGGAAAAAGAGTAATCCAGAAAGACATCTGGGAAGAAAGCTCTTGTAGAACTGAGATATTGTTCACGTTCCATAAAATTCATTCTCTTAAATGTACAGTTCAGTGGCGTTAGTATATTTATAAAGTTGTACAACATCACCTATCTAATTCCATAACATTATCATCAACCCAACAACTCCATCAACACCCTGTACCCATTAGCAGTAACTTGCCATTACCCCCCACAAAGCCCCTGGCAGCTATTAATCAACTTTCTGTCCCTATGGCTTTGCCCATTCTAGACATTTCATGTAAATGGAATCATATAATATGTGGCCTCTTGTGGCTGGCTTCTTTTTCTTAGTATAATGTCTACAACTTTTATCAGTACTTCTTTCTTTAATGGCTGAATAATATTTTCTCGTGTGGCTATATCACATTTGTTCATCCATTCATCAATTGATGGACACTGAGTATTTTCACTTCGGGGCTTCTAGGAACAATGCTGCTTTGAACATTCATGTACAAGTTTTGGTGGGAACCTATGTTTTTGATTCTACTAGGTATATATCTAGGAGTGGAATTGCTGGGTCAGATGGCAACTCTATATCTAACTTTTTGAGGAATTACCATACTGTTTTCCAAAGTGGCTGTGCCAGGAAGCAAGCATTTAAAGCCAGAATGAACAGTTAGTGCAAGACATGTGTACAGCACTGCAGTGAGGTCACTATGGCTGCAGTGGTGTAAGCTCAAGATGGAACAGAGAGATAATCGGGGGGAAGGACTAGGATGTCTAGGGCCCTTTAGGCCGTTGTAAGGAACCTGGCTGTTATTGAGAGAAATGGGGAGCCATTGGAGGGTTGTGACCAAGGGATGATGTCACCTAGCTTCATTTTTAAAAGAATCAATATGGCTGCCTTGTGGAAAACAGACTATGGGGGAAAGATTAGGAGACCACTGTATGAAACCAAGCAAAAAATGACAGTGGCCCAGACCAAGTGGGAAGCAGTGGAGGTAGCAAAGTGGTAACATTCTGCATATGTCTTGAAAGTAAAATTAAGTAGATTTTCTGATGGATCTGGTGGTGGTGGTGGTAACAAAAAGAAAAAAGTCAAGACTAATTCGTTATTTGTTGGCTGCCAGAGCATCTGGAAGGATGGAGTTGACTGAGATGAAGTTGACTACAAGTGGAGAAGTTTTTGTTAGAGGTGGTAGATTCAGGAGTTCAGCTTTTGACGTGTTAAATTGGCAAAGCAGAGATGTTAAACAGGCAGTGGGATATACAAGTAAGGTGTAGAAGAGAGAGGTCTGGGATGGAGGTAGAAATTTGGGATTAACCCTGTCACTGGTTGAGGATTATGAAAGAAGTGAGAGAAGACAGAGAGGAAAGGAGGACCACAAAGTGCACCCTAGGGTTCTCTAGGGTAATACCAAAGTGAGAAGGGGAGGAATAAAGAGCATCAAGGAGACAGGAGGAAAACCAATCAAGTGTGATATCCTGAAAGCCAAGTGAAGAAATCATGTCAAGGTAGGAGAAAATATTAAGTCAAAATGCTGCAGAGGTCAAGTACAAAGAGGACTGAGGATTGATTATTAGATTTAGCAACATGGAGACAATTGGTGACCTTGACCAGCAGTTTCTTTGGAGTGGTGCTGGCAGAAGGCTCATTGGAACGGGTATAGGATAGAAGGAAAGGTGCAGAAGGAAACTCTTGAGGGTTATGGATAGTTTCATTATCTTGATTGTGGTAGTGGTCTCCAGTATATACATATATCAAACAAATCAAACAGTACACTTTAAATGAGTGCACATTAGGATACTTTAATTATACCTTAATAAAGCTGAAAAAGGGAGATAATGAGAGGACAGAAAGAAACCACTTTTGATGAGATTTGCTGCAGCGGTAGCAGAGAAATGAGGTGTTAGCTTTTGAACTGGGAGAAAGGAGGATTTTTTTGAGGTGGGAGAAATAACCACATACGTGTATGCTGTTGGGAAAGGTCCAGAAAGAGAGAAACTGATGATGTTCAAGAGGGGAGAGTTGCTACAGGGAATCGTGTAGAGTAGATGGGCTGCTAGGGGTGGGGATCTAGTGCACAAATGGCGAAGGAGGCACACAGCTGGTACATTTATGGAGACAGGTGGAGAGGCTGTGTCTACGAGTACAGATATCAGTAGGGGAGGAGATGGGGCAGTGGGAGTCCATGGAAGTGCTCTTTGTATTGCTTCACTTTTCTCTGTGAAATGAGAAGCAAGGTCATCAGCTGAGGATAGGGAAGAAAGTGAAGATTTGAAGGATAAAAGGTCGATGTGAAGTAATTATCAAGAAGAATGAGACTGTGAAAGGAATGGAATGAAGAACAATTGCTGGGCAGCATTTGGGGCTCAATGAGTCTTGTGGTCATGAATTTCCATCCAGTGCATTTGTGTGGTTTTCCCCAGTCATACTCAGCAGCAACACTATAGGTAGAGAGTTGGGAAAGAACTAGATCATGCTTTTGTCAAGAGAACAGACAGGCAAGAGAAGCAAGAGTTGTAGGTGAGTGCAAAGAGATGGATTATAATGGTGGACCTTTTGTTTAAACTGGCTCAGGAAGGAAGAAGGAACATCAAGAGGGTGAGGTACAGTGAAAAGGTAGAAGATTAGATGGGTTAGATGTCCTGATGGAGTTGTGAAAGATTGTTGGAGTTGGGGTACTGGAGGGAGTGAGCTGGAATGGTGGGGCAGGGGTGGTCAGACTGGGACGCCTGGCATCGCATTCCATTATATGGATGTACAGAGTTCGTATCACCAGTTTGGACCCCTTTCTGAGATGCGCCTATAGGATCGTGGAATCGACCTCCTTTACTTCTGCCACCTGTTATTTCTTGGTTATTGCTGCATTGCTGATTCTCCCTGAGATGCCAGGAATTTCTACAAGGTTCTACGCCTTCCTTCTCAGATCACTTAACCTCAACCTATCTATCCTCTTTCAGTAAGCACATTTGTTCTCTGATCCCAAGTCTCTTATAACATCTGCCTTGTATGCTGAGAATTCTGTGATGGCCTTGAGAACCAGAAGAGAAGGGAGGGGAACAGGCCCTGTTGCCACATGTTGGTCCCTTTGGGGTCTCCTTGGGTCAATCTGTCTTATCAAGGGTTCAGTCTTGGATGAAGTGTTAGAATAGAGAGAGATGGGGTCTTTTCCTTTGATAGCTGGGGTTCTAGCTCCCTAGTCCAGAACTGCAAAAACAAGAGAGTTTAGGTCTTTCACAGGATAGCTCGACCTTTCTAGAACTCTTGTATGGAATGTGATCTGCCACTTTGTCATAGACGACACCCTCTATTTCCTGTTCCATCAAAACCCCTATAAATGTTGTCTAGAGATACACTGACCATTGTGGTGTTGCCACTTTTTTTTTTTTTTTGGTTTAAATGATCTGTGTGTGTTTTGATCTTTAATGGGAAGTCAGTTTAACAGGATAATTAAATCCTTTAGGGAGGATTAATTTGAAATTTCTTATTTATGAGCTGTCTAGTGCCTTGTTTTCTTTAACAGATGTATGTGAAGCAGTTGGCATTTAGATTTGAATGCATTTATAACTGTTTGCCTCCTAAACATTGTCTTTTAAGGTTTTTCCTTCCCTGGGATTTCCTTTTAATAAAGCTTTATGGAAGGAAAATTCATCCCTCCACTCTATAGGCCCATCATGTTCGCCTTCCCTCCTCCATGGCTGCAAACCAACAAAGGCACATACTCAGAAAACACACATAACAAACGCCGCCTAGCCAAGAAATCTACTCCCATCACGACACCTTCCTCAGTCTGATCCTGCCAGACAGATACTTAGTGTCATGCCAGCACCGACATATGGAGGTCCATCCATGTTTGTGTGTTCCCTGTGGTCTCTGTGTCCTCTTTGCACACTAGAGTTTCTCCATACGTATCACCATGTTCCATGCTGGTGGCCCGTGTCACGGGTGACACAGACATAATGAAATCAATGGCCACAACTCAAGGCTGCTTTCAACTCTTCATTCTCTCATTCATTCCTTCCTTCAGTGTATTGTTTCTCTGAGTAGCAAGGAGGAAAACAAGGGCAAAGTTTTCTCTATTCCTTTGTGCATTTCTGCACAAGCCCTAGTCTGATGCACACAGCGGGCACTCAATTATTAACAGACTAAGCACTCCGTGGAAGATAGCCAACAGAGCCACGCACTCACCTACCTAGGGTCCCACTGAGAGGGGTTTCCAGTGGCGTTTAGGGAATGGAAATGTGCAGTACCTGGCTCAGCATTGTTTTATTGACATAGGAAGTGTATACTACTTTATTCCTCCCCCAAAAGATGATTTTGGTGAGAAGCCTAGTGGGAAAATGCAGCTAAGCCAAGTGGGTACCTAGAGATCATAAATGGAGGCGTCTTCCCTGACCGAATACACAGTTGTCATGTTTAGGGTAACTGTTCTCACGTTGCCTACGCCCCCAAACGCATACCCGCGCGCACCCTCCTCAACCCATGTAAGAGGCGATCTCCTAACGTCTGTGATTTCAGTGACTGCCTGAACTGGCCACGTGGCTGCCTGCACGGGGAAATGATGTTCTTTTGTTCTTTTGCTCCCTCACCTTCTTCAGTGGAATCAAGGGTTTATGAGGTTATTTTTAGCCATTTTTGTCGGCAGGGAAAGGAAGAAAGGCAAAAGTGAAGGAGTCCTGATGTTCTGCTGCAACTTCCTGGAAAGAATGGGCTTTAAAAAACACCAATGGCGAAGATTAATACCTTTTTCAATAAATGTCGGCAGCTAATCCAGTGCCAATTGCCTCTGCCTGAGGAATGAGCCCCAAGGACCCCAGCAAACTGGATCATCGTGTGGCGTGGCATTTGTTTTTCTCCCAAACACTGACCAGGCATCTGCCATTCCTTTCCATTTTTTACACTGCAGAGGGAAAAAGAAATGCCAAACGGTTTCTGCAACTCCAAAGGGCAAATTGGATATGTTTTGACATATGTTGAAAGTAAATTATTCTAAAATTATTCACATATAGAATTATCTTTCGGGGACACACCACACTAAATGTCACTTTCACTCCTCAGTTCCCTCAGGCACCAAGCCAGTGGGCAGTGACTTGGCCTTGCTTGGTTTTAGTGACTGAGTTGGACCCACAGTTGGGGGTTGGGGTTCCTCAGAGGGCAGCGGGAGGTATCTCTTCGCCTCCCAAACAAGCAACCGCTCCTACTAAGATCCCATCTCCCTCCCTGGCGCTTGGCTTTCGGGTCAGTTTCAGGGGCTCTCAGGTAGCTTCCCCCTCTGGCTGCTCAACAGCAGAGAAAGCCTCGGGTCCAACCTGGCCCAGGGAGCAGCCATTTTTACTGGAATCTAAAAAGCCTTTGGAGACCTGGGGGAGTATATCCCTACCTGAGACATTTCCAGCTTCTGAAATGAGCAGGCCCGGCTTGCTCATCCTCCCTCTCCCAGCCCTCAGAGCTCAGGAAGGTTCCAGATGAAGAGGAGCTTCCAGGAACCAATTTTACCTGGTGACCCAGTACACCCAAACACAAAACAAAAGCTACCTTGCAAAGCATGATGGACTTCAGTCCTTGTTGTTTTTCTTTCTTTCCTTCCTTTCTTTTTCTTTCTTTCTTCCTTTCTTATTCTTAACTCCATTTAATTCTACGTCTTCTTTAAGTGCTGCTCACACTAAACTGACTCAACAACGCAGTGAGACGTCACCACCCGGGGTACATACGAGAAACACCGAGACTAGCAGCCTAGCGGCGCCGGAAGGTGGGCGGGGCTGCCGAAATAGGTGCTCCCTGTAGAGCCTGCCCACCTGCCCCGTGCTTGCTCGGTCTCTGCCTGAATGTCTGCCCCGCAGCTCTGAGGAGCCGAGCACTTTCCTTGCAGCTTCACAAACCCCACCAGGAGGTCTGAGCACTAGAATTACCTTCTTGGTTCAGATGAGGCTCAGCTGAGGTAAGAAGCTTAAGGTGCCCAGCTGGGAGAGCCAGAATTCAGACGCCCTCGCTCTGACTCTGAACCCACTCACAACCTTGATCCACCTGCTCAAACCCACTGGTAGCCACTCATTGCCCTCGGGGTCAAGCTGAACCTCTTCACCTCTACAGCTTCATTTTGTTCGTTTCCTCCCCCGTCCCTTTGCACTACAGCCAGAAGGAACTTCCTTCAGCTCTGCTAACACTCTAGGACTTCCTGGGCCTCTCTTCTTCCTTCCCTTTGCCTGGTTCGTTGCTCTCATTTAGACCTTGCCTAGGTCTGAGCTGAAGCCTCGTTTCCTCTGGGACGCCTTCTCTGGTTGCCTGTGCCCACCCCCCACAGCGACAGTGAGCACCTCTCTGTATGCTTCCAGACCACTCTGTAGGTTCCTCAGTCCTGGTACAGATTCCCCTCGAGCCAGTGGTGTGCTGGTAAATGTTCAGCAACCAGCTCTCTGGGGAAAGGAGGAGGGAGGTGTGAGTTCGCATTTGCTTATTTCTATGGGATAAATACTTGCACCCTTGCCAGTTTCAAGCCATCCACATGGCTTCGCTGAGTGTGGACTTGGAAAGGCATCAGTGGGACGATACACGCTGGCTCCAGTGGATGTTTGGCTCATCCTGTCTGACCCGGGGGAAGGAAGGAACCTTATACTGACTCCTCAGTGACTCAGAAGCAGGGCAGGCAACGGAAGGCACTGGTGTTCTGGGAAATACTAGAATAGTGACCTGCGTTGCTTCTCCACAATGAGTAAGGAAGGGCTGGGAGAGAGGACTGGATAGAGGCCGGGCATAATGAAAACAATAACCAGCACTCACTGCTTCCTTACACACCACCCAATATTTCCACACACGCTGTGTCATGTGCTTGTTTTCACGGAGAAGTGTTAGGTAGTAGTTGAAGAAACTCTCTCCCCAGAGGGGCAGGGATCCACACAGGATCGCATGGTTCACACCTGAGCCAGAACAAAGGTCTCTTGAGTTTTAGCCCCACAGCCCCTTACTGTCCAGGGTGGCTTCTCATAGCACCATCCCTGCTTGTAGTGGGAAAGTAGACATTTGGGCAAATGCAGGGATTGGAACAGGGAAGGTGATGGTGCAGAGAAGGGCGAGGACTACCCAGGCGTGCACGCACGCAGGCCAGCACACGCATGACACGGTATCTTGGGAAAGGAACACCAAGTGAGTGACAGAGACATTGGGAGGTGGGATTGTGAGCACTTAAGAGCCGGGCTTGAAGAATCTGATACCTGGGTTCAGATTCTGTTATACCATGTCACTGTGTGACCTTGGCCCTGGAAACGTTTTGTGCCATTGCTTCCTGCAACTATGTCTCATTTTTTTAAGATTTTTTTATTCATTCATGAGAGAGAGTGTGAGAATGAGGGGGAAGAGAGGAAGAAGTAGGCTTCCCACGGGGCAAGGAACCCGACATGGGGCTCAATCCCAGGACCCCAGAATCATGACCTGAGCCAAAGGCAGATGCTTAACTGACTGAGCCAGCCAGGCAACCCACTACTCATTTCTTTTTTTAAATAGTCCCACCTTCAGAGGATTGTTAGGAAGATTGAATTAGATAATAGACGCCAGATGCTTGCAGCAATGCTTGTTCTATGGGGCACGCTCAGTATTATTTTTCTATCTTTCATTACAATGGTTTTTTTTCAACGTTTTCAAAGACAATGAGGTACTTTCTCATCCTTTATTGGTGTAAATCATAGGGAAAGAAAACCTTGCAATAGTGCGGTGCTGTTAGTACAAGTAGAGATATGGTGCTACCCAGCCGCCAAAGTCGGCGTGTTTCTGAGGAAGTTGCAAAACATGTAAAAAAAAAAAAAAAAAAAAAAAGTCTTGAGATGGTCATAGAGTTAAAATGAAAGCCAATGACCACTTGGACTTCTCTCATAGAAACCTCTAAGGATTTGCCTTCTCCATGTAGATTCACCAGTGGCTTCATGTGGCCCAAAACATGCTTTGCAAAATACAATCATGAGGAAATTATAGAGTCACTCAATGTCATCTAATATAAATGACTTATCCTGTATCATTTTCTTACCCTGTGTGGTACATAGTTATTTCTCTGT
>NW_024426663.1:64935448-64979992 GCF_017311325.1 Ursus maritimus
TGTTTTATTTGTATGTCTGTGTCTACAGTCATCACTTTTTTTTTTTTAAGATTTTATTTATTTGAGAGAGAGAGAGAGAATAAACAGTGGAGAGGGGCAGAGGGAGAGAGAGAGAAGCAGACTCCCTGCTGAGCAGAGAGCCCAATGCAGGGCTCGATCTCAGAACCCGGAGATCATGACCTGAGCTGAGGGCAGACGCTTAACTGACTGAGCCACCCAGGCACCCCTATAAGTCATCATTTTAGATGGTAAACCCCTTTCGGGAAGGACCTATGTTTACTTTTGAACCAGGAGAATGGTCTTTACGTTTTATTTATTTATTTATTTATTTATTTATTTATTTATTTGACAGAGAGACAGCCAGTGAGAGAGGGAACACAAGCAGGAGGAGTGGGAGAGGAAGAAGCAGGCTCCCAGCAGAGGAGCCTGATGCAGGGCTTGATCGCAGAACGCCGGCATCACGCCCTGAGCTGAAGGCAGACACTTAACGACTGCGCTACGCAGGCACCCCTGGTCTTTACATTCTTAAAATTTGTGTTACAATTATCATATGATTTCTCTCATCTATGAAACATAAGAACTAGGAAGATCGGTAGGGGAAGAAAGGGATAAAGAAAGGGGGCTAATCAGAAGGGAGAATGAAGCATGAGAGACTATGGACTCTGAGAAACAAACTGAGGGCTTCAGAGGGGAGGTGGGTGGGGGGATGGGATAGGCTGGTGATGGGTAGTAAGGAGGGCACGTATTGCATGGTGCACTGGGTGTTACACGCAACTAATGAATCATCGAACTTTACATCAGAAACCAGTGATGTACTGTATGGTGACTAACAATATAATAAAAAAACATAAAAAAAATTTATGTTACAAAGGAAAACAAAGACTAATATTTTGTGACATGTGAAAATTACATGAAATTCAAATTTCATTTTCCATGAATAAAGTTTTATTTAAAGTTTTTTATAGCGAGGCTATGCATTTAATATTGTCTTTGGCCATTTCATGCTATAATGACAGAGTTGAGTCTTTGTAACAGAGATCATATGACCCGCAAAGCCTAAAATATTTATTATCTGGCCCATTACAGAAAAGGTAATACTCACTCCTGGCCTAAAATAACTAGTAGATCCCCGAAGAAGTTAAGGTCTTATCAGTAAATGCTCCCATGGCCTTGTTGAGATTCAAGGTTTTTACTGCTTCTCAAAGCACACAGGAAATGGTGGAGACAGATGCCAGTTTTTAAAAGCCACAGTGTGATCAGAGAGCTCAAAATGCTGAAGACGACATCATTTCAGTCTCTAAGATCGCCGTCATGGGGGTATGAAGTTAATTTTAGGTAACAAATACAAGGCAGAAAGACTGTAACCTTGAGTCTCAAATAGCACTGTGTTTCTTTTTCTTTTTTTTAATGTACTTTTTAAAAAAGATTTTATTTATTTATTTAAGGGAGGGGGAGAGAGAAAGAAAGAGAGCTGGGTGGTGGCGGGGTGGGGGGCAAAAGGAGAAGGAGAGAGAGAATCCCAAGCAGACTCCCTGACATGGAGCTCGATCTCACAACCCTGAGATCAGGACCTGAGCCGAAACTAAGAGTTGGCCGTTCAACCGACTGAGCCACCAGGAGCCCCAGCACGAGCGCCATGAGTCTGTGAGCCAGCAGTGATGGCCGACATTGCACAGAGCTGTTTAGAAGATCAGCTTACATGATCTGTTCATTGTTACAAGATACCATGTCACTGCATGCTTAGCCCTTCCAAGACTTAACTCTCATGTCCCTCCAGGCCTCTTCTATAGGCTGGGGACAAACAACAGTGGCGATGGGATCCGTGTGACTGCTGGCAGAAGGGCGCCCAGGCGCTTCCCTGAAGCTCTCACCAACGAACCCACAAACGAATGAAGGCATGTGCTTTCCTGGGGTCAGGCCCCAAATGCAAACGGTGACTCTGCCAGAATCTTACTTTAATGTTATCCTACACTCAGACGCAAGTCGGTCCCCCCTCCCTTATTCAGATTCTATTCTGTGGGACATTATTATCACGTATTAACACATGCTTTGGCTTAAGTTTTGAAAACCCAAGCACAATTCTGAAAACTGTTTCTACCAAGTGTGAATTTTCCCACCTGGTTTTTTTTTTTTTTTTTTTTTTTTCCTATTTATTGCATCTCCCTGTTGGGTGGATTGTGTCAACGTTTTTCTCCACAGTTTAGAGAAGGCAACAACTTTTTAAAAAATGGGTTTGAACTTTTAATCTTACCTGCCGTGTGAGGAAGCCTGGAAACGCAGCTCAGCACAAAGGGGCTTAAGAGGACAGAGGCCTCATTTTTCACACTTTCAGTTCAGGATCGCTCCATTTCCAGAATACTTAGTAACTGTTCAGCATTTTCCTACAAAATTCTCAACGTAACACTTCTGAACCAGAGTCGGTTGTGATGCGCTAACGGTAGTTTCACCCAAATTATAAAAATTAACTCCTGTATCTGTTCAGTGATAACTCAGTCTCAAAGCTTGGTTTTCTTTCTAAAACAGAGAATTGGAGGAAATTTTATGGACCGGTTATTTTATATTTTCCACCACTCATAGCGACGCTCATCAGTTTTTGAAAATCAAAGCTTCTAACAGTGATTTACTTTAAGAAAACAAAAACAAATAAGCAAAAACCTAATGCACAGCTCCACTACAATTAGAATGGCCATCTAGCAAATATATATATATTTTTTTCACTGTTTAGCATGAAAGATCACTTTAATTGAGGTTGTATCAGTGGTAAGGAGAAAGGGAGATAAAGCGTGATCTGCTAACGGATAAGGGGTAGAATTTCTACACTCAATCATTATTATTCCCAGATTCCATATTTGAGAATTCACCTACTTGCTAAAACTTATTTGTAACCCAAAAATCAATACTTGGAGCGCTTTCATGGTCATTTGCAGACATGCATAGAGTGGCAAAAAATTTGAGTCACCTGACACATGTTTTCCCAGTTCGGTCGAGCAAGGCGACACTCAGCTGTTTCAGATCTCATAGTGTAAACAAGGGTCCTTTTCACAATGTACTTTTGTGGTTTTCTGTGGGTGATTTTGTTCTTTAAAATGGCAGAAGTGCTAATGTGCGTTCTGGTGTTCCAAAGCACAAGGCTAGGATATGTCTTACAGAGAAAATAGAACTTAGACAACTTTCATTATCTAACTTACATAAGAAAATGTATTGGGGGCGCCTGGGTGCCACAGTCGGTTGAAGGACCGAGTCTTGGTTTCAGCTCAGGTCAAGTCTCAGGGTGGTGGGATGAAGCCCTGCATCAGGTTCCCTGCTCAGCACACAGTCTGCCTGAGCCTCTCTCTCTCTCTCCCTCTGCCCCTCCATCCGCTGCCCCTCCAACACTCTCTCTAAATAAATATTTTTTAAAAAGAAGAAGAAGAAGAAAATGTGTTAGATAAGTTTCATCCAGGCATTATAGTATTATGGGCTCTGAGTACAATGTTAATGAATCAACAATACATCTTAAATAAGTTTCCTTACACAGAAACACACATGAATTAAGGTTATGTATTGATCAGTTGACAAAAATGCAAGGGCCAGAGCCTTGCAGGAACCCACCCCTGTATTTCTGTTAAGAGCAGTGGTTCAGCATTGGCTAATTCAGCATTCACAGCATTTAAAGGGCATAACTACCTCAAATAACAGGAATCGGTGGTATTTGGATTTCCTTTCTATTCAATTCTCACATATGGGTCTTAAGTATCTTTAGTGCAAAAGAATCTCTGGCTGTTAATATTACAACTATTTTTTAAATAATTATAACAATTATTTTCAAAGCACCAAGAATGCCTTCCAATTCTTCCAAGATAAGTGCAGTTCTCTTATTTATGAATACTGTACCATGCTCCAAAAGGAGTCATACTGAAGGCTGATCATTCTGCAAGGTTGATAAAAGCAAGGTTAGGGCATAAGAAAGAAATGAAGAAACAGGGTAGGAGCCAGGGGACTGCTAGTATGAGTTCTTCCTTCTCAGCCACTCCTGAGACCTTTTGTCCCCCCTGGCCAAACAGTTTATACCATCTGGGGAAGCCTTCCTTTCAAATGAGAAAGAAAGGACACGGGGTGAGGAGGTTATATGGGTGAGACGCTGGTCCTGATCTTTTTCTGTAGGGAACATTTACCCAACAGGATGGAGTTGTCCGTGAAAAATTAATAATAAGAGTTTCAGTTGAAGGTCACTCATTATAACCAACCCTAGCATAGGGTTACATTTCTTGTAGAATTGGACACTGACTGGAATTTGTACCTGTGTTATCATTACACAGTATCCAAAAAAAGGAGAAACCTCTGGCAACCTTCATAAGCTTTCCTAAGAAAAAGAGGCATTTGCAACTTTAGGGACTAATATATCCACAGAATTCACTTTTATTCAAAGAGAGGACAGTCTTCGACTTCTCCCCTACTCCCCAGACACCTGATTATAATAGCAAAGGAGATCACTGTATTTTTTTTTTCTGGTTTGCAGGGAATAAGGAAAATTATTTATTTTTGGCCTCTGAAAAACTGAAACTATTACATTTTCTTCATTGCCATGCACATGTGAAGTTATTTCCCTCAAACCAGATTCTAATTTTCTATAATTCAGTAGGACAGCCCACAGAACTTTCTTGCCTACAGTTTTAAAGTGCTATGGGGAAAAATTAAATCATTGCACAAAAAGGGAAGTGAATGAGTTGTGATACCCAGAAAAATATGTGATGACTCACAGATATGAAAAGAAGTTTCATCTGCAGCATGAGACTCTGGGAATACTCAGGGAAGTGACTCGGCTTTCAGTTTTCTCGTATTTTCTCCTTTTTGTCCTCCACATTAACTCCCAGCTTAGGGAGGAAAAAAGTTCAATAGAATCAGACCAACAGAGCTGAGAATTATGCTCTCCTCTCGTCTAAGTAAAATGCAGATTGGAAAAATCTGAGGTACGCATCAATGTCAATGACAACCACTGCAACTGCATATTATAAAACTTAATCGTGAAATCTTGTAGCCGTTACACACTGTCTTGCCCAAGCATTAAATACCAAGAATTCTCCCTGTTTCAAAATTTGAGTCTTATCAAAAGATCATGTACTTTCCCCTTAAGTGTTCAATCCTGCCCAGTGCCTTAGGAAACTCTGAAGTTTTTTCGTGAAATATGTTTGTCATAACTGGAGAAATCACCAATGTTAACTCTGACTTTGGGGGGGAAAGGGGGTTTTCACTTTGATTCCTCTTTCCCTAGTCTTCCTTCCTTATCACCCCAACTGGAAAGACTAAGGGCATCTTGTGCCACGTATGCATTTCATCAGGGTTAAATAATAATTGTGGGAGCAAGGCACAGAAATTGGGGTCAGAGATGGAGTTATCAGGTTCTACTATATCTTTAGGGGGCTGGGAAATTCATAAAATCCCTTTGCTGTGGTTTACTCATTTATGAAACAAGTGAAAATATCCACCAGTTCTTAAAAGGCCACATGGCTTAAATATACAATTGATGGCCAGGCGATCTGGATATATAAATTCCAAACGGGAATGATAAATGATGCTTTAGAAAAGTCTGGCTGATCATTATAGCTCCTGTTTATAGATTCATCCTCTCTAGCAAGGATATGACTCACGTTAAGTATATGGATTTTTAATCTAAATTGGCATGTCTCTGGTTAAAAAGAAACAAGCTAACCAAACGTTAATTTAGGCACATTGTATTTATGTGGGGGGAAAAAAAAGAGAGTGTATTCCGTCTGGGTCATTTTGTCTCTCCACTGTTGACCTCTGTGGCTGCCGCCAAGGTGGGGGAGGACGAGCCACTGGAGGGTTCCCTCAGGAACCCGGGGCTGGAGACCACTGATGGCCATCGGCTACACTGCTGCAGTGCCTGTACCTTGGGGGTATTTGCGCATTTACCGCTTCCGTTTATTCTGACAACACCCTGAGTCGCTTACTGAGGCTGATTTAGTTCTCGGGTATTCCTGATGAATGAGCCGAAGTGGAGGGAAAGTAAACAGCACACTGTTCACTGACACATGCCTGTCAAGGCAGAGCACCCAGGGCCTCCGGGGTCCAACCCAGCGGTCTTCCCACTAAACCAGCTGTTTCCTGGAGCAGGCTACCTTGGAGAGAGGCCGTTGAATTTCCTTCCCCGGATCTCTCCAAGCTCATGTCTGCACCTATGGAGTAAAGAAAATCCTCTTGGTTGCTTTTGGATGATTTATGTTGAGGACATTGCTTTTCTGAGTTTTGAGTTGGCTTTGCTCTGCTTTGGTTTTTGTGTTTATTGGTTGTTTCCTAAGAAGGTGGTTTAATGGGCTTCCCCTCTCGAGGGCTATAAAAAGTTATTTGTTTATCCTTTTATTCAAAATATGATAAAAATATATTTTATTTTAGCAAATACAAAAAGCATAAACAATGAAAGTAAAATAAGATTGCTTATTACCTAGAGAGAACCACTGTCCACAGATTGATACACCATCTTTCTCCCTTTGGTAGTTGAAATTATAGATAGAAATATTTGTATAGCCTACTTTTTTTTTCACGTAGCCTTATATTGTATTTTCCCGTGCCAGTAAACATTGATTATAAAAGTCCTGTTGATGGCTGCACTAATAATCCATTAAATGGGTATAGTCTATTTACTTAACCTTTCCCCGGCTGTTGGACAGCTGTCCATGCTGCTTGAAAGGAACACGGCACAGAGTAAAGCAGCAGTGTGAATGAGGCATCTGTCCCTGTTGGCATTTCTGATTATGTCCCCAAAAAGGATTCCTTAAAGAAAAGGCTCAAACATGATATCCTAAAAAATGATGCTTAAAAAGAAAGGTACAACCATTTTAAGACCATTGGTGGAAAGCACCAAATTGCTTTTCAGTGTGTGTGAGGGCTCATGGCCCTTGCTGAGGAGAGCCTGTGTCACCTCTGTCCAACACACCCCAGTCACCCACTCTCTGGACGTGCCATCAAGGATTATGGATTACTTTTTATGTAGCCTGGGCATCACCAAGAAGATAACTGGGAATTTGCTTACGTTTTACTTTATGGATTTTAAAGCTATATATACATGTATGTACATATATTCTATGTAGGTTATCAGCTCTTTGGTGTTTCCTGCTGTATTAGTCCAGTGTTCTTCAGAGAAGCATAACCAATGGGATAGGAGATGATGGATAGATAGATAGATAGATAGATAGATACATACATACATACATACATACATAAATGGATACATGGATAGATAGATAGGTGATAAAGATACATAGATAATAGATAACAAATACATCGATATATAGGTAGATAATAGATAGGTGATAGATACATAGATAACAGAGAGAGATTTATGGTAAGGAATTAACTCACATGATTATTAAAGCTGACAGGTTTCAAGATCTGCAGGGTGAATTGGCAAGCCGGAGACCCAGAAGAGCCAATTATGTAAACTCTAGGTCACAGACCAACAGATTTGAGACCCAAGGAAAACCAATGTTTCAGTGAGAATCTGAAGGCAGGAAAAGTCTGAGGTCCCAGCTCAAGGGGACTTGGAAGAGGCAAGGAGGAACTCAGGAGGAGGAACTCCCTCTCATTCAAGGGAGAGTCAGCCTTTTGTTTTAATCAGGTCTTTACCTTATTGAATGAGGCCCCCCACATTAGAGAGAGCAATGTGCTTTACTCAGTCTATCGGTTTAAATGTTGAACTCATCCAAAAATACCCTCACAGAAACACCCAGAATAATATTTGACTGAATATTTGGGCACCCTATGGCCCAGTCAAGATGACACATAAATTGACCCTCACACCCTCACCCTTGTGCCACCTTTGCCTGCCTATCTGTCCCAACCATTCCCTACAGGTGACTCTGAAATAGCAACAAAAAAAATTTTTTTAACAACAGTAGCTATTTCTGGTGGGTTTGTTACTTCATATCATTAAGGACCAGAAGGGACAGCCTTCCTCAACCTCTGTACATGGTAAACTGTGACAAATAGTAACCAGGTTCGATGATGGGTAGATTCCAACACCATCTCAAAAGAACCCAATTACAAAATAGTGTTTCCGCATACAGAAGTAGTATCATTTCAACTGTAACCAGCCATTTTATCACTGTGGGAAAAATCTGCCCATTTTTTTTCAAGTCAGGGTGCCAGAAACATGCAGCTACCCCCATGCTTTTGTCTCACACAGCAAATCAGGAACATGGGCCTTGGGAGATGAGAGCTTTGAGCCTGAGATCCTCCTTCCCTGCACTTTCAAAGGGTTCTGAATTGATGGAAAAATGGGAATTGCTTTACCTCTGAAGTGTTTTGTATCTTCATTGACTCATTTAGTCATTTATTCATATAGGCATTCATTCTTTCTTTCATTTTTTAAATAACACCCTCCATGTCACCCTAAGGAGACCATGCATATGGGCAAGTAGGAAGAGAAATTAGAAGTTCTTTTAGAGATGTTTGCAAGCCACGTTTAGGTGGAGTTCAAATTCGTAGTCTGCCTATTCATTTTTCTAAATGACCTGCGTAGGAGCACCTGATTCCAAGTTTGGTAATGAACAAAGGGATTATTCAAGACCCTACTTCAATTAAAAAAAAAAAATCCACAAAAAAAGGATTATTCAAGATTCAAGGAAAAAAATAAAATGTAGGCAACCATTAAGTAGCAGAGGGGATATTAGACTGCTTAGAAGTTAAGTCAGGTAGGAGGGATTGTACTGCTAAGAGGTCTGTGTCAGCCCTATGTCGCATGACATTAAACCCGGATCCAGAATTTGATATCAAGATAGTGAATTCATCTATTCATTTAGCAAGTCAGCAAAGATATGTAAATACTCATTACATGCAGGCACTTGTTAAAAAGTATTGGGTCTTTTTGCAACAACATGGATGGATCTAGAGAGTATAATGCTCAGTGAAATAAGTCAGTCAGAGAAAGACAAATAGATGGTATTTCACTCCTGGGGAGCGATGAAATGGTTAACGGGGATTAAGGGTATACACACCATGATGAGCACTGAGTACTATATGGAAATGTTGAATCACTATATTGTACACCTGAAACTGTCTGTTAACTATACTGGAGTTAAGATTTTTTTTTAATTAAAATTTTAAAAAATTTTAAAGCATTTGGTCTTAGTAATATTCAAAAAATAGGAAGAGGATAAAGGAGGAGGAGGAGGTAGAGAGGAGCTAGAGGAAAAATCTATAAAGTATACCTTTTTAATATGGTCTTCCCAATGACCGCATTGCCATTAAAGAAGATTGTTCATGTAGAGAAACTGCGTATGTTTTTGTAGTTTAAAAAATAATGCAGTTTACTGAAGCAGATTGGAGCTTTATTCCTTGAAACTAATAAAAGAGGCTTATGGGAGTTGGAAAGAAATAAAGAGAATGACTTTACAATCATTTGTAGATACACAAGTATCTTCAGATGGCCTTTTTACTCTTTTTAATGAAACTATCCAAAAACCTCCACAGTAATGGGTAATTCACCTAGGAACTCATCTTCATTATTTGCGTAATTTTTAATTCTCCAAGCTTTTAGTTTCGTGTACATCAAAAACCACTTAAGGGCTGTAAAAAGATACTGAAGAGAATGTTACATTTAGAGCAGAAAATTCTGTTATTGAATTTACCATAGTGATCATCGTTTGTAAATCTATGAAATCAGTCCAATTTATGAACAGACGAAGCTAGAGAAATCAGCATGCCTCGTTTGCATGCGTACACACTGTCATCATGGATTAGCTTTGGTTGCATTTTCTCCCCTAGCAAACAGGATGGGTATTTTATGTCACCTTGAAAGCAGGATTTAATAAAAAGCATGATGCAGGGGCGCCTGGGTGGCACAGCGGTTAAGCGTCTGCCTTTGGCTCAGGGCGTGATCCCGGCGTTATGGGATCGAGCCCCACATCGGGCTCCTCCGCTGGGAGCCTGCTTCTTCCTCTCCCACTCCCCCTGCTTGTGTTCCCTCTGTCGCTGGCTGTCTCTATCTCTGTCGAATAAATAAATAAAATCTTTAAAAAAAGAAAAAAAAAAGCATGACGCAGCGTATTCAACCTCTTTCAAGTGTCCAGATCCTTATGGCCCAAAAAGTTGTACATCTCCCCTTCTGCATATCCCTGTTTTATTAAAAGAACATGTGTTTCTCTCTCGTGTACCCAGTAAGCATCTAAGTGGGCCCTGTGCTGAGCGCTGTGTAAACAAGATAAAGTGAGTGCCTGGTTCTAGGAGCGTCGGCATCAACAGATAGAATTGAAACGACAGACTCAGTTAGATTTTCACCTTTGTTCTCAGGAAAGCACAAAGACACGTCCTCCCCAGAAAAGAACATGACCATTCATTCCTCTGCGTCCATACTAAAAGCCTCAGAAGTAGCTACCTCATCCTGGTGCCAAAATGGTAGCTGGCTCTCAGGCAAACCCGGGGAGGAGAAAGGGAAGGTTCCAAGAGCAGTAGTGACCCACCTGGCCCCCCAGACCCTCATATTTGCCCTCCAGCAAAACCAAAGGGAGACTGTTTTGTGTTGTGTATTGTATTGATGCTGTGTGTTTTAAAGATTTCATTTATTTATGTATGAAAGAGAGAGAGAGCATGAGTTGGGGGGGAGGAGCAGAGGGAGAAGCAGACTCCCCACTGAGCAGGGAGCCCGATGCGGGGCTCCATCCCAGGACCCTGAGATTATGACCTGAACTGAAGGCAGACACTTAACTGACTGAGCCACCCAGGTGCCCCTTGATGCTGTGTTTTAAGATAATACTCTCTGCACACCTCACCTTCTACTAATACCTAATTTCTCTAGATTCCTAGTATGCCTGTGTGTGTGTGTGTGTGTGTGTGTGTGTGTGTGTGTGTTCCATCTCAGCCCAGTGTTCCCCTGGCAAGTTCTGGTCCCCCTGCGCCAGCTCAGCATCACACCATCTAGTGGCAGGATTCATCGGGCCCCATTCCGTCCCTCTCCAGAGATAGAGATAATATTCTGATGATAATGACAGAGACGGTTGCGTGGGTAGCCACGGGGCCAGGCACTTTCCATACCCTGTCGGCTGACTGCACAGCAACTGTGTAAGGAAGTTACTGTCTCTTTTTTGCAGATGGGAAAATTGACATGCAGGGAAGTTAAGTAACTTACCCAAGACTGAACCCTGGTACCTGGTGGCAAAAGCCAGTGTTCAAAACCATGTGCCTGATTCCTTAGCTCATGGGGTTTTTTCCTGCTCCCCCACTGCCTGTCAGGGCACTTTGTTGCCGTCCATATTAGTGTAAGTACTATAATAAACGTCTGTTGGCTTGAACAGAAACATTGAATGCGATCGTGTGCCCTGGAGATATCTGAAGTGGCTGTGGACCAGGCCCAGGAACTGCAGCTAGCCGTGCTGGCTGTGAGCCAGGCTCTGCGCTAGGCCCCTCCTATACATGATTTCATTTAATTCTCAAATACGAAATGGGCACCATTTTATCCCCAGCTGCAGGAGACATAGCTGGTAGATGGAAGAGCCAGAATTCAAGCCAATGGTGTCCCAGGCCACATCTCACGTGCGGAATCACCGCAGCCGAGAGAGCTTCCCTGACTTTGTTTTTCAGAAAGAAAACGAACCCTTTTTACTGGTGAGTCTAGTGATCTGCTTCTGTGCCGGTCAAGTTGCCTGTTGCCCCTGGATGTGATGGCACATTCTTTCTTCCTGTCGTGCTCACATGAGAAGCTCGCGGTAGGGATTACACATCTGTAGAGCCCAGGCCCCGTGGCTAAGTCCGCAAGGGTAAGAGTCTATTGTGACCTGTTAGTATAAAGATGGTATTTTATTATAATCATTAATTGAATAAATTGATGTTCTACTGGATTGGATGAAATTAAGATGGTATTATACGGGGCCCCTGTGTGTGTGCGCACGCGCGCACGTGTGTGTGTGTGTGTGTACGCACGTGTGTGTGCACATGTGAGAGAGCGAGCGAGAGCTGGAAGATACGCATTGGCCAAGAAGTCAGGACCTGAAAATACTACTGGAAGTCCACATATCTGAGTAACAATATTACTTTCCGACAGAGAACTATTTACTAGAAAGATTCTCAGTAGGAACCGAATTGCTTTTATTAGTTTATTTATGGTGTGCACTTCCCTTTTCACCTCTATTTCAAAAGAGGGTATTTGTGCTTTTTCAGAATGTGTGAAAGCCCTCCATGTACAGAGGCCTGGAAGATGTTTTCTGTCAGTTCCTTGGTTCAGCGGCTGTCAGGGAGTTCCAGTGAAGACAGAGGGGAAAAGAAAAGCTTCCATCCTGTTCATCTTCCTTGGCCTGCATCTCCTCACCTATCCCCCTCCGGCTTAGAGCAGGGTCCCCGCATGGGGCGGCGTCTATAGGCACACTTAGGAAGGTCCTCTGATACTGGTTCCCCGTCATTCCCCTTCTCACTGCTTTACTATTCTACCCTCAATTTCAAACTAAATGGAAATGCAGATGGGCACATGAGCATCTCGGTTTCCCAAAATACACATTTTTCATGAGAGCTTCCCTCTTGAAGTGTGTGGACAGAGCCAGCATATTATCTCCCCATTATCACTCTGTTTTAATGTCTAACTGACAGATGCCTGTCAGTAAAACAAGGCAATAATGGGCAGAAAATGTCTCTGCTCTTAGCAAAAAAAAAAGAAAGACCCCGGATTCCTGTCAGGCTCAGAGACACTCACCAGCCATTGTTAAAGAAGACTTATAAATGCCTCTTTGGGGAATACTCATGAATGGCCTAAATGTTTTCACCCTTATTAGTGAGAAGAAGAAGAGGGAGCTGTTTCTCGTACATGCGCAGATTTCTGCCCCCTGCAGAAGCTTGCTCAGCGTGTTCGTGGGTCATTACCGAAACCCTGGGGTCGGGTGTGGCCGTGCCAGATGGCACCTGCAGGCTTCACTGGGTGAGAATGCCTTCCTGATGAGTCACAGCCAAGGTCCAACTGATACAGCCTCAGTGACCTCAGGCAGTCAGTCTGATGCGCCGTGCTTCCGCCAGTCTCCCTCCACGCGCTCAGGTCCCTTCAGACATATCTAGTCAATAACATGACGGTGGAAGTCTACAGGGGCAAGTGACACCCAGTGATCTGTGCCGCAATGAGCGGAAGAGGGGATATTTTAGATTTGTTCTCCTCTTCCTAAGAAACTAGTCAATGCAGAAGCCCTCTGTGTAGGAGGGGCGTTCAGCCTCAGGAAAGACTCTATCAACCATAAAGACAAAGTCAGACACCAAAGCAGGGAGGGAAACAGTGCCTGGCCTTCTTACTGAGAGTGCTGGATGGCAGGGACCGTGCCCTTGACTTATTTTGTGTCCACTTAAATCACAAGTCCAGTCCTCCATACCAGCAGGGTGAGTTATGGGGTGACAGTCTGATTTCTCTTTTAATTTCAGTAAAAACAGGTGGACCCTTAAGAAAAATCTAAGCAATAACAAAACAACTCAGTTACTATAGCTTGTAACTAAGGCACCAATTCCTTACTCTGAAAATTGGCAATCAAAGGAAAAATTAAGCAGTGATCATGCCTTTTCTGTGCACGTTGGATTTCAGCATAACCAGCTTGCTCTGGTTGATGAGGGAAAGTTCTTCATTACAGGAGAATTCCTGCTACTAAAGTTGGAAGGGAAATTCAACTTGGAACAGCTTGATTTTGTAGCCCCCTCCCCCAAGCGAAATAATTCCTTCAAGCAACTGCCATCAAGGGATGCAATCGTTAGACCGTTAGAATACTGATGGAGAAGGTCACACTGAAGGAATCATCTGCCATCACTTGAACCCACTAAAAGGGGGACAGGTACCCATCACATTCAGTGCCCCCCGATGTGATACAGTGAGAAGTACACAGTGTCACCTATGAACTACTGTTGTCTAAGAGATGAACTTGAGCTTAATTGACCCCATCTATAAGCTCACAGAAAACACAGGGGATAGAGGAACAAATTAAATGATACCACAAGAAAGCAAATTCAGAATGTGGCTTTCTTCAGCAAGACCAGAGGCATGGGGAAGAAAAGAAGGTGGCAAGTAGGAGGTACTTAAAAAGACATCTAAATATAATATCTTGTTTGGATCATTTAAATAAACCAACCATAACAGATTTGGGGGGGGGGAATCTGAATACAGTTTGGGTATTAGATGACACTAGAGGATCATTAAGTTTGTTAGACAGTGGTTTTGTGGTTATATAAGAAAATGTCCATATTTTTAGAAATTCATACTGAAGTACGTAAGGGGTAAAATAACAATTTCTGGGATTTACTTAAAAATCTTAATAGGAGGGGCTCCTTGGTGGCTCAGTCGGTTAAGAGTCCAACTCTTGATTTCGGCTCAGGTCATGATCTCAGGGTCCTGGGATGAAGCCCACTCGGGCTCCACGATCAACGGGGAGTCTGCTTAAGGATTTCTCTCTCTCTCCCTCTGCCTCTCCCCACCCACCCCCTGCTCACACGCTTGGGCACTCTCTCTCTCAAATAAATAAATAAATCTTTTTTAAAATCTTAATAGGAAGGGGGCACCTGGGTGGCTCAGTCAGTTAAGCATCTGCATTCGGCTCAGGTCATGATCTCAGGGTCCTGGGATTAGGCCCTGCATCAGGCTCCATGCTCAGCAGAGAGTCTGCTTCTCCCTCTTCCTCTGCCCCCTCCCCCGGCTCATGCTTGTTCTGTCTCTCACTTGATAAATAAAAATCTTTAAAAAATACATTAATAGGAAAGAAGGAAGAAATGGAGGGAGAGAAGGAGGAAGACACAAGCGTGAAAAAATCTTAATTGTCAGACTGGCACACTGGAGTATACGTCCGTTTACTTAATATTCTATTTGTTTGGAACTTTTTATGGTAAAAATACTAAGGAAAAGAATAACAGATCTCTCTCAGAGGTGGTAGCAGGGATCCAGTGGGGCTGTGACTAGAAAAAGGTCATTATCTGATGATCGAAAATGTTAGTTTTTTTTTTCTTATTTTTTAAAGATATTCTTTCCTAAAAGAAAACCTCATTTTGTTAGATTTTGGGGGGTAATCACTAGAAACCAATTCCATTGCCTTACGTCAAGCAACTGGAGGAGATTTGGGTAAGAAAGAGTCTCTGGTGTGAAAGTGAATGCTGATCTTAGCTGGAATCACTTGCTTTCCTCAGCATCCGCAGTGGCGGGTCTCCAGGGACTTATCTGGCTACATGTGTTTTTCACATTTATTAGTGAAATTGGAGATTCGAGAATAAAACACAGTCCTCAGGAACATTGTTAATTTGTGACACACTAGAGCTTTTTTAGCCCATAAAGCAAATGAATGAGCTCCATGGGGGTATAACTGTTATTTTCACCCTGGAAGGCAGTAAAGACCCACTGTACTTATTAAGCACTTAACGAATGAAAATGAGTAGTGCTATGAAAATAGAAAAATATACTCACACTATTGCTATTAATAGTGTAATTTGTTTTTTGGGGTTTTTTTTGTTTGTTCTGAAGGAAAACCCATCAGATGAAAATGTAAAAGTAAAGGTCGGCCTCTGCATAATATGTGACTGTTTTATCTTAGATAAGAATTTAATTCCGTGTCCGTATGAAGTTGATTTGTTTCTGTCAAACAGGCTGGATCAGGTTAAGGAAACTCATTCTTTCTGGCAGGGCTGGAGATACAAAGAAATGAGCAGACAAGGTATTTGATTCAGGACCTTCTTGCTGAGCTGCTGCAGGGCCCGTGGGGACGTTCTGGTGGAAGACGTTCTCCGTGTAAGCTGATGTGCCAGGCTCTTTCTAACAGGCGCTAAAGATGCTAGCCTGCTTGGGAGGCTCGGGGACAGAGCACGCTGGTGCTCACACTGAAAAAGTCCGATTCAAGGTGATGCTCTGGGGCACCTGGGTGGCTCAGTCAGTGAAGCATCTGCCTTTGGCTCAAGTCATGATCCCAGGGTCCTGGGATCCAGTCCCGAATCGGGCTCTCTGCTCAGCGGGGAGCCTGCTTCTCCCTCTGCCTACCGCTCCCCCTGCTTGTGCTCTCTTTCTCTCTCTGACAAATAAATAAATATTTTTTAAAAAATTAAATTAAGGTGATGCTCCAACGGGTGGGCACTATGGGAGACGTGGGGACTGACACCAAGATGTGCGGTGAGCTGGGCCACGCAGCCAAAGGAGCAAGAGCAAAAAGGGGGCTCAGATGAGAAAAGCCAACTCCTCCAAGGTTCCTCTGAAGGAGTTCAGTGAATGCTTTGCACTGAGGACGGTAGGAAGGAAGGAAGGAAGAGGCCTCATTCCCCGCCAGTTTCATGATGCAAAGAACCCAGGATATACACTGGGAAGAGATTACGTGATAAAGTGATCTCAGGTAACTCAGCCCTGGGCCTCGTGTTGCTTTTTTCTTGCGCTTATTTGGATCTTGACTTAAAAGACTGGACCCATTTATTTTAGGGAAGCACTAGAAGAGAACCTATGGTTTATCTCTGCATGTATGAGGATGCATGTGAGGGCATGCGTGTAGTGGAAAGGCAGGGAACAGAGTTTTTGAGGGCCGAGAAGAGTAATTCCAGGGGCTGTTCTCGTGCTCTTTCACTGTATTTACACAAGACTGTCCAAGCATATGTCAGCGTTTCTGCCTCCATGAGACGTTTGCTAGGGCAGATGGGTGGGTAGCGAGGAGGACTACAGAGGGGATGGGCCAGGCGAGGGGATCCAGAGGTAGAATCTGGAAGGAGCCTCTTGTCCCCACCTTGGCCCCCAGCTGTTGTAAGATGACCCAGCTGCCCTACAGTCTTAAGCACTACCTGTTACCAAGTGCCGTCCACATGCCAGGCACACACCTACCCCAGGTCCTCAGCGTCAGGGAGGAAAATGAGGCTCGGCACCAAGGAGCTGTCTTTCATTGCTAAGCGTTGGGTGGCAGCTAAAAGCCAGGGCTCTGCCCCTCTCCCCACACCGCCCCCGCTAAAGGCACCCCAGAGTGCTCCTGACCCCAAAGCCAAACATGTACAAAAGCAACACAAAGACGCTCAGAGACCCTGAACCTCACTAGACCACATGTAAAAGCACCATGGGATTTGGGGGGCTTCTAATAATACGAGGCATATGATAGGGAGTCCATCTGTAATGCCAAAGACAGGGCTGAAAAGCGAAATCCAAGGAGCTTTCATCCTTACTCTGCACTTGGCCTAATTCCTTGTCAAGCTGAGTGACTTCGGTTATCCTCGTGCCAAAACCGAGGGCAATGCAGCCGAGTCTCTTGGGACCTCGAGGTTCCTGGAGGTGCTTCAGGGAGGCCTGGGCCCCCAGCACCTGGCAGAATGCAGACCCTGGACACCGTCCTGGGAAAGGGTAAGACTGCAGCCTTGCCGTGGTCTTGGTGACATGAGGAAAGCCCCAAGGAACCCCGGCTTAAAATCAGCCAACAGCTGGCTGTATTCTAGGATGTGGGAGGCTACGGTTAGGAATTTAGCAAACCTGTATGCCCGGTACTGGGCTATATGCACAGAAGAGGGTGAGTGAGGTACAACTGGGAATGAACCCCCACATCAACTTCCTTAATGGTGGGTGTTCACTTGGACGCTGGCACAAAATAGGTCTGAGCGTAGCAACAGATTGGGAGATGCCGATTCTTAGAGTGTATTCTGCCCTCATTATAGCTGAACTGTCCATCCCCTGTATTATCAGAGATCCTGGTCAGCGATGCTGTACCCTCCACACTTTTCCTTGTGCTAGACAGGGGGCTGTTTGGTACTGGGCACGCTGAACATCACTTTAAGAATGCACTGTAATTTTTCAGCTCCAGGTGATGTCCCGTGAACGTCTTAGTCTGTTTTGCCTGCTCCCCTCTGTTGTTTTTAAACTTGTCATTTCCACTTTTCTGATGTGTCCCGATTGCTCCCCAGTCCCCAGAACTCTTCAGTGAGCTCTGCTCCCCTCCACGCCCCCGCTCAGCAGGGCTGTGTGTGCGGGAGCCCGTTGTTATTTATAAGTGTAATTCAGCTGTCGCTGTCTTTGAATGCACAGGGTGGTTGTGGGATTTTTTAATTGCCATTTTCATCTATATAATTAAAATTAAATGAAAAAATGGATAGCCTCCAAAATCCGAATTAATTTTATGAGTACTTCTTGAGGGGAAAAAATATGTATAAACACGATAATTGTTACTTGATTTGCCTTCAGCAGAACTAGAGGATTTTACCTGCCTGAAGAGAAAATTAGTAATTTTAAATGAAAAAAAAAAGATTAGTCTGATACTTCTGGTGCTTCTTGTGGCTGAGAATCAAAAATAATAACGCGGATGGGAAATGATAAATAACTCTGGCTCTCACTTTCAAAAAGTACACTGTGTGATTGGAACTCTGCAGATCCAGTGTGCCTTATGCTAGTCTGGATTTTTCCCCCTTGGTTCATCACTGGTGTTTACACATTCCTCAAGAAAATGTCTTTACCCCCCAAATCAAAACCTCCTTCATGCTCAGAAACAAGCATTCCGCCTGCTTCCTCGGCTCTGCAAGTGTGACAGTGCACACATAAGTGGAGAATAATGAGAAAACAAAAAGGCAAGTTGTATTTTTGGGTTTGTTTTTTTTTTTTAATCCATCGGGCCCACCAGGGCTGCGGTCTGCAGCCTCATGAAGCGCCTGACGGACATGTTTATAAAGACCTGGATGGTCATTTTATTTGGAATGACAGACTCTCCACTCCACATAATGAGGTCAGTGAAGCATCCAGAAAAGAAACGTGTAATTTGGTATCGTGGGTCTGTAAGCACAGCCCTGCCGAGACTATTTAAGTTTAATGAAGCAGCTCCTTTCCCGCTACACACTCCTAGTGAATAGCCTCCTTGGCGTGTTTTTGAAAACTTAAATGTTGCTGGTAATCATGTCCCAGCAATCTCCTTGGAGAGCCTTTGTGCCCTGTTCTCAGAAGAAATATGCCACTTTTACATGTTAATGGTTTTGAAATTAGTCATTTGCTCCATTTTCATTGGAAAAGGAAGGTCAGTGTGTGATTTCCCACCTGCCTCATTTTCTGTGCACATTCAGGAAACTCCAGGTCAGTTCATCAGGCATGCAGGGCACTGTCTGCTTAT
This sequence comes from Ursus maritimus, assembly GCF_017311325.1. NCBI lineage: Eukaryota > Metazoa > Chordata > Mammalia > Carnivora > Ursidae > Ursus > Ursus maritimus. The sequence continues at coordinate 64,954,489 of NW_024426663.1, forward strand.
AACATGCCTCGAAAGCCAGGGAAATGTTCTATCAAAGAGCATTCCTATTCTCAGAGACTGTTCTTAGAATTCAGAGGCTAAAAGTCTCCCTCAGAGGGGAAAGTTCCTGGACAGGCCATTATTGCTTTTTTTTCCCCCTCGTTTCAACCACCGACGTGGACTGCCCATTCATGGGTCTCACTGAGGGGGCCTTGCTCCCTGCGTATGCAGCCCCTCTAAGAAGGCTAAGGGACATTTTAGAGATGCTTCCTGAAGCAGATTTGCTCATGTAAAACTGAGGTCAGGCTTCTGAATCCTGGACCAGTGTTAATGATGTGCAACTCTGTGGGAGGGGAACGACATCTAGCCATTCCCCCAAATTTAGGGCAGTGTCCCCTGAGTAAGCAAGGGCACGATGGCTGGTGGAAAGGTGCCGTGTCCTTGTGGCTCTGCAGCCCCTAAGAGGGTCTGCGGAACATTTCTCGGGAAATGTAAAACTAGACTTGAAATGGCTGGACTCTGCGCCATCAGAAACCTTAAAGGAATATCCAGTAATTTCTTTAAAAAAAAAAAAAATTTCTTGGAGTGGATGAAAGAATGAATAAATTTGCTTCTTGGATTTGCTTTGTTGACCAACTTTGATTGTGGGGGTGACAGAGGACCCTTCTAGAACTACTGAGACCTGAGGAGCCTACTTCTTAAAAATCTCTGGAATTATGAGGGTCGAATTTGGAGGTCCATACTTGCCGCACACTGCCCCCCCACCCCAGGCTTGGGGCCTGCTCAGTGCCGCTAACACACATACCCTTAAACTCTGATTTTTACCTTTAATCCCTATGGTCATTTGTACCCCGCCCAACAGAGATACAAGCTTAACAGATTCCTCCCCGAAACAGCCTTGTTGTCCTAATTCTAAGAGATTAAAGTTGACTGTCACTGAAAGTACAGTTCTGATGGAAACAGGCCTGAAAAGGCACTTGGGCGTGGCTTGCATTTTATTTTCCAGTATATTTATCATGTGCTAGATAAGCTGAGATCACAGTGGCAGCTGTAACATATAGACCCAGGGATCTCCAGCCTAATAGCAGGTTCTCACCATGTCCCTTCACTAAACATTTTCACAGACAAGTGAAACCCTGTGTTTAGGGATCTGAACAGACAGGGCTGGGGAGCACGAGGAGAAGGAGACGTACAGGGAAGAAGGTGCCTGCGTACTACCTGCCAATGGGACGGAGTGGTTCAAGGTCAGAGCTCAAGCATGATCCAGAAGTACAGCGTGGCAGCAGCTCACCAGCCATGGGCGAGACGGTTTTTGAAGACAGAAGCGAGGTGCAGCTCAGCCTACAGAAAGAGCGGGAAGGAAGGTTAATGGGACAGTAATTCTCTGCCTGTGGCTCTGTCCAGTTCCCAAAGCATGTTCACATGTATTATTCGAGGCCTCACCAACAACCCAACAGACCAAGTGGCTCGGGAAGTATTAATACCTTCATTCCTAATATGCGAGAAATCTCAGCCACGGCTGAGACGCTGAGTGACTGACCCCGGTGAGTGCTGAGCCAAGGTGCCGGCTTGGGGGGCCTGCCTCTGAGAACTGAGCTTTCTCCCCTAACTCTGCGATCCTCAGGGAGGTTTCAGTGACTACTGGGGCCAGGGGAGGTGAAAAGAGCCCCCCTCCTTCCCCTCCCCACATCCTCTGGACGCATCCTCATGGTGCCAGCGATGTTCCCATGGAAATCACTGACCCAAGGCAGACTGTTCAGAAACACGGCAACGATTAGCTGCAGGCTGGTTGAGTCCTTGCTTTGGTAAAACCTGTACTCTGTCCTTTAAAGGGGTCACAGTGTAACAGACAGGGCTTTTGTATCTTAACAATGGTCTCATCAGGCTTTCTTTCATGGAGCCACTCCCTCCTCTTCTGCTGTCTCCCTATCCTCCAACTAGCGCCACCCTTTTCACTGTGTGCAGCTGGATTTGGCCAGTGCCAAATCCTGTTTTATTCGCAGCCTGAGAAAGCAATTAGACGAGGAGTCAAGCCTGGCCAACAAAGGACCTGTCCTACCAGTGCAATCTGATGTGCAAGTTTACAGAGACACGCCACCCCCCACCGGCATGGTGTTTTTGTCCTGAGAAATCCCCAAGAGCCGAATTCTTGGGTGAACTAGGAAGATACTCTCCCACAAGAGCAGCAGTGTTGATAAGAAAGCAGTGGAATGGTGCTTGAAATTTTGCAGGAAGATCAGTGGAAGCCCAGTTAGGCTGCAAACCGACAGCTCAGCTCTTTCTAGCATCCACAGCAACAGCCTGCTGTTTTCCCAGGTGGCTCTGAAGGAGACAGGGAAATGCAGCGGGCCATTTGTCGCTGCCCCAGGTGCAACACATGCATGCCAATTGGCGCACGCGTCCTGCAGAGGCCCACTGCTGCCCCAGGCCCAGTCCAGGCCTCCTTCTGACTGAGAATGGGGAGAGCGCGCTCCCATCTCTCCTCCTCCACCTGAGGATTGATGAGACCCACTCTTGTGGGGTCGGAACCAACTCAGCCCTTCCCACCACAGCCTCAAGGGCCGATGCTCTAGTTACCCTTCTCACCCCATTTGCAATTCAAGACATGGTCTCTTAGAAGCATGGGAACCCATCACGGGCGTGCCAGTCTTGGTATCTCAGGGTGCATGGCGGTCAGTGAATACGCCGGTATGTTCTTCAGTGAGTGTTAGACTGGAGTGTCCCATCAGGCAGGTCCCAAGTGGGGTTCAGGGCTCTGAAGAGATGGCCCAAGAGGAGGAGGCAAGGTAGAGGAGCCTTCTGTTGCTTCGAGCCCTACTCTGTGCCCGGCACCCACTGTGAAGGGAATAAACTGATCAGGTGGCCAGTGCTATCCCTTTTGCCTTTGAGGAGAGAAATGAAATGAAGTATATCACCCAGAAGTGAAATTACAGATATAAAATAAGTTTAATGGGGACTCTACTTCTAGAATTGTCTTAAGGGCATTTTATTGCAGATTTAGGTCATGCATTTAGAACTGCTTCCTTTGATGAGAACTTAATCTGGGTTATAAGCGACTGAACTTGAGGACATCGTGTGCCTGAGTGATGGCCCTTCACTAGGGTAGTCTAACTCCTGATAGCCCTGGTCTCCTTTTCTCCCTCTATGCATCCCTCCTCCGCCTCCGTCCCGTTCCATCGAGCACAGGGAGGAGCATTTGGTCCTGTGAGTTGAAGTTATGCAAAACCCGAAAATAGACTCTCAGAGTGCATCCAGACATAATGATTCCATGCGGCAAGAAGGTCACTGTGTCTGCTTTTCCTGCCAGCACACCCCTGGCTCTTAATCTATGGCTGCCTTGTGAAGCAAGAGAGCGGTGCCAGGAAGTTACACTTGGTGACTGGGAGGCATTATGAGAATTTAAAATCATGTCAATGGGGTTTTATAAGAGCAGGCCAGGGGAGGGGTATCAGACACAGTTTTAGAAGCTGGACTTTGAACATCCTTTTGTTCTGTGGCCTGAGAGCTACCACAACTCAGTTATTAAAAAAAAAAAAAATTGGCATCTGTGACAAATCAACTCCACCCTGTCAACTATGCCAAAAATTAGAAAGACATCCATCCCGAAAGTTTACTTTGGTTATCCGAGTGGTGGGATTATGAGTGAGTTGTGTTGTTTTCCTTGTACTTTCCTGTACTTTCTCTAACATACATTTCTGGCTTTGGCAATGTAAAAAAAAAAAAAAAAGAAAGAAAGAAAGAAAGGCAACAAATCTTATTTGAAAAGCAAAACTAAACTAGCTAATTATCCAATAGCATCCTTGAATGCTTCCTGCCTGGTGGTTGAGAAGCCCACCACAATCGTGACAATGACGCAGCAGAGGCAATTCTGCCTCTGTCCCCACGTCAGGCCTCAGACCAGGGCTGGTGTCCATAACCCCTGCCCCATAGCCAGGTTCCAAAGGTGTCCCGGCAGAGAGCAGACCACAAACGCGGAGACGCTTTGTGGCAGCCAAGGACAGGAACGGGAACATGCTAGAGCGAGGCCAGCCAGACACCACAGCAGCAAGGAGGGGATTCCCTTCCCGTCCAACTGTCTCCAATGGTTAGGCCTCCCGGACATGTGCATGCTGGGAGGGAGGGCGTCAGTTCAAGTTCATCTGCAAACACTGTGTTCTCATCCTAAGAATGTCCAGTTGATGCACATTGTTCTGGAAGTCGGGAAGATCCTGTTTTCCAGACCCACAGAGGTCAAGTACTATATAATACCTAGGAGAAAGAGCTAGAAGACAATCCTTTGAGGAATTCCAAAAATCCTCCTGGGGTTTGGGGTGGATTTACTTCAATTTGGGGCCTTAGCATCCAGTCTGCTTACTGATGTGAATTCAGTCCATCAACCAGTCCTGCGTCTCTCTACAGAGTCCAGGCCGAGTTGGGCTCCGTGGAGCTTGACGTAAGCAGGCTGGGCAGAAACAGCTGTATGTCTAAAAGTGCGATGCAACTCCTTCGAGTTTCTGTTAAGACCTCTATCTTTCTTGCATCACAAGCAGACTTATTACTGGAAGCAGTGGGTCCACACACCAGTGGGTCCGAATGCTTTGAATCTGAGGTCCAGTTCAAGCCCACACCACCCCGATCAGGGACAGAATTCCTTGCAGGCTATGTGACAGGCTGTGTGTCAGGGAATGGATTGCTTTTAACAGGCAGTGGAGGTCCCATCCATCCTCATTTCTTGCATTCTCCTGTGTGATCCTCTATGATAACACAGTATTACACCACCAAAGACTCAATTCTAGTGTTTTGATTGTGATGTCCATTAAGAAAAAATGTAACGGGCTCATCCAACTAATCACTTTCCATGAATAACTACTGAAGACAAGGCTAAAATAGGTTAAGTTTTTAAAGGAAGCTAATTGTCAAGATATATTAAGTAGATAATTGTATCATGGGACACTGATATGGCAACAGTCAGAAAGGTGGACGTTCATTGATCCATTCTGGCCAATATTGTCCTAGAAGCTCCTACTTAGCCAGCGTCTTCCCCCCACCCTTTCCCTTGGTTTTTAATCTTAGCTTCTCAGAATGAAGCTGAATGGAGACTAAATTGCTTACAAGAAAAAAGAGTTGCGAACGGTTTTAATAATGATTCTAGTAACTTTGAGAGAGTGTCAACAAAGACTTATGCTTCTCTGGCAACAGGGCAGGAGAACTGCATATCTCCTCTTCAGATCTGGCTCCAGAGCCATCGCACCCCCCCCCCAAGAGCAGGGCTCCTAAATGTTTATGTACACCGACACGCTCGCTGTCTCGCTCATAAGCACGTCCACTGTCTCTCGCGGGCTGTGTGTGCGTGCACGCGTGCATGCGTGCCTTACATGGTAACAAGATAACGCGCCACGTCTAGGCTCCCCCTGTTATTTGTATTAAATAATGACATGATGATGTGGGTGGCCTGTAATTCCCCCATTTTCTGTTAACTACCCTGCCCAAGTAAACTGTTTTGTGATCTCTCCTAGATGGAAATCCTGTATGAATGTGGAAGCCATTAGCAGAGTAATTGCTGTCTGTTACCATGACAACCAGCCGCTGCAGTCACCTGCCCGAAGTGCTGCCAGACTGCACCAGCTCGGCTGCGCCCGTGGTGAAGACGGTGGAGGATTGTGGCAGCCTAGTGAATGGGCAGCCGCAGTATGTCATGCAAGTTTCGGCCAAGGACGGGCAGCTGCTGTCAACAGTGGTGCGGACTCTTGCCACCCAGAGGTAGTACCGTTATTAAAATAATTGAATCTGTAATTGATCCGGAGGACTCCGTCAGATGGAAACTGCCAGAGGGAACGTAATTAGCGCTCAGGTCTTTGTGTCAGGTGAGAGGAGGTGCCACCCAAGTTCTCGCGGCACCGTTTCTATAGCGATGGGGCAGAAAGCTAAAATTCACCTTGTTGAGTTTTCCACTTCAAGTCACACTTGCAGAGAGAGCCAGGCAGGGAAAGATCCCACGAGACACAGGGTCGCTTTCTTTACATTTGTTATGTGGACATCGCTATGGTAATTACACTCTTGTCGCCAGGCGCTCACAGAGGTAGCCCTTTGTTAGGATGGAAGGAAGGAGGCTCTTGATTTCAGATGACAGAGCCAAAGTGATTGAACTTGTGGGCACAACTTCTGAAGGGACAGTCTTGGTGCTTGTGCCAATCAGCACCGCCTGGTGGGAGCACCCCCCGGGCCTTCTTCCCAGGTGATCTCTTCTCTGGCACGTCCCCCCGTGGGGGTCTCTTCTGTGGCCCCCTCCTTTGTGCCCCATGGGCCCCCCACTCCTGATCCTTCCCAACACACCCTGCCCTTCGAGGTACTTTTGTTCACACCGCCACAGCTCGTCTCCCCTGAATGAGGAACCAAAGCAAGGCCAAAGGTTCTAAACAGCCTAGAGATGGCTCACCCAGGCCAGCACTTTGTCCCTGGAGGTCTCTCTTGTGCTGTTGCTACCCAACGGCAGATTGAGACGCACAGGCTCCCTGGCCAATACGTGCTCCTTGGCTTCTCCAACTTTCTGTCAGTATAGGTAGGGATAACTCTGATCGATGAAAGTACAATGTCTATCAACACTGGACCTGTCCTCTGATACCAGCACCGCTTCTGACCCAGAAGCTCTAGGCCAGTCACACTAGTGGCTCACCTTGGTCTGACGGAGTCAGCCAAACCCTACAGCAGAGAGACAGGCGCCCAAGCACCTGCAGCAGGACTGTTGGCAGCACCAGAGCATTTTCTGTCGTCCCAGCCTGGACACGGTGGCCGCCAGACACGGACTCAACCCTCAAGCATCTTGTACATGCTGCCCATGCATCTTCTACTGCCCACTGTGCAGTGCTCGCCAAGGGATAGAGTAGAAAAACATCGGTATATATTTTCCCACCTCTTGAAAAGCTTGTAACAATTGGTTAGGACTCAGAATATGACAAGGCAATGAGCATCAGAGCTCTTCTGTGAACTGAGACAGGTCACTGCGTGTGCACCCGTCAGCCTTCAGACACCCTGTTTAGTCAGGAAGAACAGGGTACAGAGCTAAGATGAGGTAGACCTGTGAGCGAGGGTGGGTGGGTGGGTGTGTGTGTCGGGTGTTCTCACATGTTCTCCTATCACGTGGTCATGTAAACCAGATGATTTTTGACTTTCACATCCATTTGGCTCAGTAGGAATGAAGGAGCCAGGAACAGTCAGAGAAAAAAATCAACTCCTTCAGCTTCCTTCTCCCAGCTTTGAGCAAGAGTGGGTCCCACTTCTGGCCAAGTAGGAAGTCTTCTCTTCTTTTAATCCCTGTTCAGCCTTCACTCATTCCCAGGATCATCCCAGAAAGGCCCTTGGGCAACAGCAGTGCTTCCATGGCTGTTTCCATTTGGCAAATAGATGGTGTCAAAGAGAGCGATGGGTCCAGGTCAGGCGGGGGCAGGTAGAGAGCGATGGGTCGGGGTCGGGCGGGGACAGGTAGAGAGCAATGCGTCCCGGTTGGGCGGGGGCAGGTAGAGAGGCGGGTCCTCAGGCGGGCACATACAGTGATCACATAGTGTAAAACCAAATGCCCAATAAAGGACAATATGAGAAGCGATATAAGATGATATCGATCAGAAAGGAACGGCCCTCTCACAAGACACAGTACGCACAGGGAGCGGAGACCATCTTCGTTTGAGCCCTTCATTGGCCACTAACATCCCTGATGAGCACTACATCATTTGATTTTCCCTGACCTGTGTTTCCCTACAAGTGAAAATAGTCCCACATTTACTACATGCTGGTCCTTATTCTAAGCTTCGGATTTGGACGACCTTTTCTCATCCTCACATCATCTCTGAGGAAGGCACCACTCCTTGCACCTATTTTAGAGAGGAGGGAACTAAAGTGCAGAGAGATGACATTACTTGCACCACATTAGCCAACTGGTAGGCAGCAGAGCTGGGGTTCAAGCCCAGGCAGCGGAACTCCAGAGCCTGCCCATGAACCACTACGCCATGTGCCTTCATGGAACGTGCAGGGCTGGTTTTTCTTTTTCCAGATTAATGGCAGAGCTCCAGACTGAGGTTGTCTCTGTAGGACAGACTTGTCATTTGCATTCGGCTTAGTATCCTTAGCAGCCCAGAGAGCATCCTCGGGAAGCTCGAAGGATCCCCTGCCCCTCAGCTCAGCGCTCTGGCTCAGACAGCACTTCTGTGTTATGGCTCGAGAGCTGGCCGCCAGTTAACTTGCCTCCCCTCACTCTCCCACCCTAATGAAAGCAGAAATGAAAAGAACCTCTGAGTATTTGAAAGTGTCCTGTTTTGGTTCAAAAGACACGATTTGCCTAGAAACTGCAGTTGATGTCATTTCAAAACAATTTCCGTTTTTAACGGTGAGGATAGTTCTGATTTTTTGATTGGCAGTTTGCCTAAACAGCATCCGCGTCCAAGACAAAATAAGGTGCTGCTCACTTTCACCCACTTTCGGCCCTGGGCCACCCCCTCCTTCTTTATATTGGCAAAAGGAGGTACCCAAGGACCCCAGCCCCCACTGCCATGTACACGGAGTGTACATCTAGGGTCTTAAAGCAGGTGTCTGTTTGAGCAGTTGCCACTGGGGAAGGTCTGAAGGACACGGAGCCGGAGGACCATCCTCTTGGTGACGGTTTCCAGCCTGGTGACTGGCAGATGCCCCTCCTTCTCTTGCAGCCCCTTCAATGACCGGCCGATGTGCAGGATCTGCCATGAGGGCAGCAGCCAAGAGGACTTGCTCTCCCCCTGCGAATGCACAGGGACCTTGGGGACAATTCATCGGAGCTGCCTGGAGCACTGGCTGTCGTCCTCAAACACCAGCTACTGTGAACTCTGCCACTTCAGGTTTGCAGTCGAGCGCAAACCCAGGCCGTTAGTGGAGGTCAGTAATTGGGGCATGTCCTGAAAACTTAGCTCTAATGAGCAAATGATGTCTGCTTTTATGCCTGGATCACAAACCCGTTGCAGCTCAGTGAAGCACAGCCGTAGCAGTGTGAGTGTGAGTGTGTTGTGTGCATGTGTGCGTGTGAGACACACAGACAGAAACAGCTCACACGCTCACTCCGGAGCCAGCAGTAGAAAGGTGATCTCCATGAGGAGACAGGAGAGGGCAAGTCAGTGAGAGGAGAGCGGGGAAGTTGACAGAGCTGCTCTCCCTTTTCCCATCCCTGCGAAGCGGAACAAAAAGACCCAACACTTTCTCTTTGCATACCATCTGCCCAATTTGAAGCAACAGGTAAGTGGGCATTTGGGTTGATAGCTTGAGAGGTCACTGTGAAAAAATGGAGGTGCACAGTGTAACGGATGCCGACTCAGACTTCCGGGCTTTGAATAAGTTCCATGACCTTAGGTAAGTAATTTTACCTCTTGAAATTACTATGAAGCGTAAATGAGGTAAGATTTCTAAAGCACTTAGAATACCAAGTACATATCCAAGTGTTTGAATTTTAAAAAAAAAAAATCTCTCTTAGGAAATTCTACACAAGCTTTTTTCAGCTAATAACCTAGAATTGGAATCTCTTTTCTTTAAAAGGCAGGCATTTCAACCCAGCCATTAAAATGGCAGGACACTGTCATATTTTAGGAGCCGCACATTTCTACTTTAAACCAAGGGTCTCGTCCTATATTAGCTAGAAGCAGTGGAAAATATCATTAGACTATTATGCCCTCTTTCCTACCCTCAAGTTCGACTAGTCAATTAAAAACTGGATGTGAGCAACAATAAGTGTTCTAATATATTATGAGCCAGAGCTAATTGAAAGAGACCCGAAACCAAAATTACGGGCCTCTAATCCAGACCCGCTGATAACCCTCCCCCTTCTTTCAGCAGCTGACCCAGCAGAACTTTGGCATTAAACTAAAGCTAGAAATCAAGACGCCCTTCTTGGAGACTATTTAAAACAGGACGTTTGCGCCTCGGCACTTAAGGCTCTGGAGAGCTCTACATACACCTGCTCTCCAGTTTGACCTTGAAAATTTAATCAGGACCTGTAAACTTGGGCCTGTTTTAGCTACGACTTACTTGCCAAATAGCATAAAATTTATTTGACTTGCCTCAACACACCCTCTGCTTTAAGACTCCAGATTGAGTGACCTCTTAACTTAGTGGTCTTGCTGCTTGAATTCCACTATCAGAAATTCCTATTTGCAGAGTGCCCATCAGGGATCTGGCCCCATGCCACATTCCCTGGGATTTACATTTCAGAACTTCTCTGCAGAGGTGGGGGCGGGGGGGGGGTAGGTATAATTAAACGATAAACAAGGGAGGTGAAGGTTTCTCAAGCCCAAAGCCAAAAGTTAAAAAGAAGCCTAGTTCTCCTTTCCAGAAATTTCTGGAACCTCCCCAAGTTGATATTGTACCTTCTCCCGGGAAGCTAGCTTCCCAGAGTAAAAATAAAACAAAACACAAAAACACAACACTGTTTCAAAAGGCCTACAATCCAGTGGTCTTTACTGTTAACCTCCCCAGTAAAGAAGACTCTTTATTTTCGCTTGGTAAAAACCCCAGTGTGTGTGTGTGTGTGTGTGTGTGTGTGTGCGCGCGCGCACATGCGTGTGTGCTCACATGCACACATGTTGGTTTTGCCCAGCTAACTAGCTGGTGTCGAATCACCCGGTGAACCCCTTGCATCTCGGAGAGGAAAACATGCACCCACACAGAGGTTCCTCAAAACTGCCTAACTAAGCTTGGCCATAGACTCTGGGATCTTAGGCAGCCGTCATTACACGAGGAATCGTGGCAAATGACCTTGAGAATGTGTGAGGTGCTCTGTAAGATTTAGGGCCTTGCCTACAAAAACTTCACCCAAACGGTCACCGGTGGTGAAATTTTCATTGCACAAATGGAATGTGACATTTTTCAGAGTTAATGATGATTGAACAAGTTGAAAGTGAAAGGCAAACCTTCTCAAGCCGGGGGAGGCTGGCCGTTTGATCATCCCATGGCGAAATGAACTTGCTGTTTGACCACAAGCAATAAAAAGAAGTTGTCTTTGGTTTCTCAGCTGGAGGACAAATGAGAACCAGGTGCAGGCAGATTTCTCAACAAATGACATTTCTAATTGACTCTTCCACTCTTACCAAAGGGCAGGTTTATCCACACTGAGCTTTGCTTCATATTTTTATCTCGAGATAGCCATGCATCTTTTTTGGAAAATCAGCAAAACCCGCCTATTTGGGTTAAGCATCGGGAGTATTGTTACTTTATTTCTCATTTGCACTCTTTCAATTGCTCTAATCATTACTGTATCCACCAGTTGGATCTGCCTTCTCATTAAAGCAAGAAAATTCTATAACATTGAATTTCAAAATCAATGTGATAATAACAGCTTCTTGTTTGCTAGAGGAAGTGGTTGAAAAAGTCATTTATAAATGTTATTTGTCAGCACCCAGGTGTTAACGTTGGTCGGAATCACTGTCACACCTCAAACTCCCACTGTTCAGGAAACTCCCCCAGTCCTTAATTCAACATAGCCCTCCTCCTCCTGATCTCCACCGCTGTTCGGAAAACACCGCCCTTTCCCTTCTTTTCCTGCATTGTCTGAGGCCAGCAGCTGTTCATTTTTCACAGAAACCCAGGGTTTCTGCCTACAAGTTTCGACTTATAATGGCCAAATCGGTGGGCTGGTTTGTATTAGCGCCTCCAACCTGGCCATCACGTCCTCACTTAACCAGTGCCCATCTGTGAGACATACAGCTCAGTTTCTCAGGGCTGCAGTAGGGGGGAGCGTGAGCTAGGGGCTCTCCATGATATCCTTAGTCTCTATAAATACTTTCAAAAAATACATTCCACACTTAAGAATGAGGACATTCTTCGCTATGTGATCTATACCTTGATAAGATGATTGTGTGTGTGCCTATCTACTAACCTCCCTCCCTCCATGGGCAGACTAAATCATGTAGTGTCCTCTGGTAAATTCGTGGCCAATTCTATATCCTAAATTTTTTTTATTGTTTACTTTTTTTTTTTTCCGCTGCTAAATCAGCCAGTGTAACAAGAGCTAGTTTCAACCCAAGAGAGCTACATTGTGATCATCTGGTTTATTCAGATGTGGGTGAATTTCCTCTAGTCCGGCTTATGTAAATCTCTTCAGGTCTGTGTCGATCAGGCAAAGCTTGAAAGGGAAGCATCCACACTGTACGGAGCAAAAAGGAAGAGCTGATCCAACGTGCATACATCTCACACCTCCATGGACAGCACTTCTCTCCTCTGAAGGCGACGTCTTTTTCACTGATGATGGAAAATTTACCCAGTGGCAATTTGTCAGATAAATTATCCCCAAGAATAATGACCTGGTAGAACGCAGTAAATAGACATCCACTAACCATAAAAGGATTGGCTGAATGACCAGCCTGGGTGGTTTTATGGGCTCCTTCCTGCTCATTTTCAGTTTTCCTCATCACTCTGTAAATTGAACTCTGATACCATTCTTTTACAACAAAGGGGAAAATACAGAAAGCCAATAAAAGTACCATGATGCGTTCCCCAAAACGTGTGCCTTGCCTCCCGCCTACCGTGGTGATCACGTATCTGATGGCGCGGTTTGCCAAGGAAACCCATCTTATTATGTGTAAGCAGCGTGCTGGCAACATGAGTTTCCACTGATAGGAGTATCTGGCACTGGGCTTTCCTAGGACATGTATCAGCAACACCCACCCTCGCCCGGAGACTTACAAAGTAATACATCAGCTCAGCACCATCCTGATGAAAACGAAAGAGCCAGGAAATGGTGCAAATCTGAGGCGAAGAAAGGCTTCCTAGGATCTGCTCTTCCTCTGATCAGGGAGACGTGGTGATTTTTCATAGAGGGAGTGATTAGGTTTCCATATTCCTAGTTCCTTTACACAGACCCAGCTGACTGATAAGAATGGGAGGAACAATTTAAAAGCTGTTCCCTGCGACTCAGAGGTTGAGCGAAACTGAAACTGAGAATGTTTTCACACGTATCAGTTACTCAGAATAATGGGATGTAAAGCTAGAGAGAGGAGGCTTAAGGGTTTATTTTTCCCTAAACTTTTTATTTATGATAGATACATATTTTTAAGTCACTAGAGGAAAATGTTTCTAAAGTGTGCCCTGGATTCAGAGTAATCTCAGGCCCCGCAGCAGGAAGCGGAGCTGAACGGCCGTGGAGAAACCACTTTGTACCTCGGCATTTGCTATTTAATAGATTTAAGACTTCCCTCAAACCCTCTTAATAAGTATGTATCAGGCTTAAGGTGGCGACATTGCTTGGCTCTTCTTACAGTGGGTTGGGGTTGGGTTTGCTTTTTAATATATCCGTTTAAGTAAAAACATGAGCTTTGGGTTTCGGAGCAGGCAAATTCCCATCAGCGAGCCCTTGTAGCATCGGGGTAATTAGGGAATGATACCGCAGGGGACATAAAGGCATTCGAGGAGCTTCCCAGGCGTGCGCACTGCCCACGCCACTCTTCGAAGGCAGGCAGGCAAGCTCCCCTCCTCACGCCAGCTCACGAGCGAGCCTAGCAAGGAAGGGGGCGGGACCGGGATCACACACGTGACAGGCACTGCAGAAGCACCAGCTCTTTAAGTCCACGCACGAACAGAGAGCCTCCCCTCCCCCAACCGCAAACCGTATGCCGTCCTTTGGGCCTGTGGTTATAAATCTCAGAAGGTGGCACCATGGCCTTACGGTTCAAGCCAGACCCGGCCGGACAAGGTCTTCCAGGAGACACACCAGCGACACAGCTTTGCGCCACACAGCACACAACGAGATTCTGACCCAACCTGGCTCCCACTCCCTGGCCGGTGCTCAGTCAGGTTTGGCGGAAGGGCAGGGATTACAGCCCCATAGGCACGCCAGGCGGTAAGGAAAACACACGCCAGGCCTCTGCAGGAAACCGCTGGCCCAAGTTAGAAAAGTGTGGTTGGGAGTAGGGCGGAGGGGGTCGAATCGGAAAGCCTCCAGCCCAGCTAGCCTCTGCCAAGCTTTTAGGAATCCCAGCACTACACAAACACGGCACCGTGGTCCTGGAGAGAAAAACTCGTATTAAACATTCGGGAGATGAAGACACAGGTTTACCGTGGCTCCGTGAGGCGGACTCCCTTGGCGAGAAAGAAGAAAGGCTCATGCACTGCTCTCGGCTTCTTCCTCCTACTCCGGGTCCTGTTCCGAAGGGACACCAGGGACGACGAGGTCACACCGTGGCGTCTGCGGAGTGGGATGGGAGGGCTTTGGCTGAAACCGCCAGGAGCTCCCACTTCTCACTCTCACTCCCGGGCTAACCGCCTCCACCTGAGCTCAGGGCGGGTCAGCACGGGTTCCTCCCGCTCTGCCCCCAGGCTTCCTGGTCCCTCCTAACCGGAGGCAGCTGTCTGACCCGCTCCAGGGGAGGCTGAGGCCTCACAAGGCAGAGGAAGGACTTGCAGCATGGAAGATGAAGAAAGGGGAGCGTGCTGAGGAACCTCGTGTGTATGTTGGAGATACGAGAAAGGAGGCCCTCCCACTCAGTGAAATCCAGCCCGTGACTTAGCCAAGTAGGACTTAACATCCGTACCCTGGCCACTGGCCTGTAACTGTAGTGTATGCCACCCTGGGCTGGCCGCCCACGGCCTGCACTGAGAACTTGGGCAAGTCATTTCTCCTCTGTATGCATTAGCTCCTCACCAGCCACGTAAGGCAGAGCTCACAAACCGGCTGGCTCACTGATGCACACAGATGTGCTTTTTGCTTCAACACTTTTTTTGAAAATTTAATTTTATGTTTTTTAAAGATTTTGTCTATATATTTGAGAGCAAGAAAGCGCATGAGGGAGCAGGCTGCCCGCTCAGCAGGGAGCCAGCAGGTAGCCCCTCCGACCATGGGGCTCAGTCCCAGGACCTTGGAACCATGACCTGAGCCAAAGGCAGACTCTTAACCGACTGAGCCACCCAGGCGTCCCAACACTCTTTTTTTTACAGGAATTGGAATGCCTGTAGGAAGGATAAGCTCTCCCAGTTCATCCAGGCCTTGCCTCTTGCTTATACCCACCCAGCACCCTTCACCCTGTTGTATTATCTGCTGGCCATTTACATTTGGGATTGCAAAATTGGGTGATTTCTTCCACCCGTCAGAGTTTCCTGATAGTACAAGCACCTTTTTTCCTACCAGCATCTTTCTTTCAGGTTAGTATAGACTGAACCTACACATCTCCCTCCTACTGTTCCCACATCACAAGTGAGCTGGAACGGCTGGTTCAGAATCACAAGGCAAATGAACCACGAAGGGACGGTGCACCAGCATGGACGGGGCTGAAACAACAGCAGTTCCGTACCTGGCACTTACAGCTCCGCTTAGTGTTGGCCAGACACTTCCTAAACCTCGGGTAAGGTCTCTGGACAGGCCGCAAGGGCACCATCCTTGCTGACCTCAGGCCTGAGAGCCTCCACCCTATAGTTGTTCAGTCTTGAATTTTCGTCTTGGTTCTGGTGGCTAATTTGGCAGTTGCTTCGTTACTTAAAGCTCAGTTACAAAGAAGCTGTTTTAAGGTGTCTATTAAATTCACAGCTTGCTTCATTAAAAATCGCTTCATTAAAAAAGCAAGCCAACCGAAGTGCTCACATGGTCGTGCCAGACGGGAGGGAGCTAACTGCTCGGTGCCTGTGTTTTCAGCCCATCCACTGTGGGTAAGGGATTAATTTGGAGGGAAAATCCAGTTCCATGCATACAAAGAATTACATGACCAGACTATTATTTTAAATCGTACGGATCCTTGCAGTGAACTTGGGTTGAAATACAAATTAGAATCCATGTTCTGAAGAGGACCTTCAGCGGTCCCGCAGCTGCTCCCTTCCACTGGCTCACGGAGGACACAAAGATGCAAAACGCCAAGAGTTGCTTCACCCGACTTGTGATTTTCATTCATTATTTTTAAAAATACAAAGGAGGGAGCACCTGGGTGGCTCAGTCGGTTAAGCATCCAACTCTTGATTTCGGCTCAGGTCATAATCCAGGGACGAGGGATCGAGCTCCGCATCGGGCTCTGCACTCAGCGTGGAGTCTACTTGTCTGCTCTCCCTCTGCTCCTCCCCCCGCCTTGCTTTCTTTCAAATAAATACATAAAATCTTAAAAAAAAAAAAATTAAAAATACAAAGGAGGATGAGGAATAATGTGTCAAACAGGTGTCTCTCCACCACCTAGAACTAACAAACCTTAGCATCTTGTGAGCAACGGACCTTTCGAAACAGCTGTAGTCTTCACTAATTCACCCTCAGGTGTTCTCAAATACAGGAGAAAACGGAGCCAGGTTTTCCTCAAGCATATCTGGGCCAAGAATAAGAGGAAGTAAACAAAATGAGACTGATAATCCTGCAAGATTCCGGCCCCCTCTTAGCTAACTCCCAATGTAAGAACAAATAGTGCGGCTTGCACTGGCCACCAAGAGGTCCACTTCTTTGAAAGGCAGGCAATTAGAGGCTATTACGTGGGAGTTGGGGGTGCCGATAGTGGAGGTGAATCTGTCCCCGGGCAGCTGGCGGGAGAGCTTTGTAAAGGGGAGTTGCTGTGTCACCGGATGACTAAAGCTGGTAATCATCTTTCCCTAAGTCCTGCCAAAACAACAAGGCGCAGTTAGCTCACGGAACTGCCCTGTGCAGGCACAACGTGTCAGGTGGAAAAGAAGGGAGACGTTGATTGCAGATGCCCTGGCGCAAATTTCAGATGCAGAGTTCTAGACGCTGCACACGGCCCCCCACTGGGGGCTTCCGCCCACCCTTCTCTTGCCTCTTCGGTTTTGCGTCAATAGCTGACACTTTCCACTCCAGAAAAAGAATACACATTATTAAACAAATAATGGTGTGAAATGATTGCAGTTAAATGCTGCCTAATGAACAGTTGTTTTTGAACGAGCACTGCCGAGAAGTATCTTCACTTAGGCAGTGGGAGATCAGTGGCTGTTCGTTCGCAGAGTGATACCCTGCTATGTGCCTGTCGACACGAGAAACTTCATTTTTCAGAAGAGGCACAGATCTTGACGTGACCCCCAAATCCAGGGGCATTCATTAATTTCATTCTGAGTCCACCTATTTGTGTCCTCAAGATTTCACATCCCAAAGTTTTTTTTCTCCTTAAGTTATTTACCCACCTCCCAGGCAAAGGGGAACTGTGGCGTGCTACACTGCTCATGTGACCATCTGATTCCCATGTCTCTATCCTCATATGGATAGTATCCGTTTTGTAGGTAAAGAAGCTGAGGCTTTGAGGGGCGCCTGGGTGGCTCAGTCGTTAAGCGTCTAACTTCGTCTCAGGGCGTGATCCCCACGTTATGGGATCGAGCCCCGCATCAGGCTCCTCAGCTGGGACCCTGCTTCTTCCTCTCCCACTCCCCCTGCTTGTGTTCCCTCTCTCACTGGCTGTCTCTCTGTCAAATAAATAAATAAAATCTTAAAAAAAAAAAAAAAAAGCTGAGGCTTTGAGATGGTAAATTACTCTGCAGAGATCTTAAGTGCTTTCCGTCACAGGGCTAGTAGGTGGAGAAGCCAGGAGAATCCAGGTCTCCATGACTCCTTGATGTCCCCACCATACCTGGCTTCTTCCGTCCTGCCTCGAAAGTACTTCTCTTCTCTTCTCTTCTCTTCTCTTCTCTTCTCTTCTCTTCTCTTCTCTTTTCTCTCCTCTCCTCTCCTCTCCTCTCCTCTTCTCTTCTCTTTCCTTTTCCTTTTTTTTCTTTTCTTTTCTTTTTTATTTATTTATTTGACACAGAGAGAGAGCACAAGCAGAGGGAGCAGCAGGCAGAGGAAGAGGGAGAAGCAGACTCCCCACTGAGCAGGGAGCCTGATGTGGGACTGAATCCCAGGACCCTGAGATCATGACCTGAGCCAAAGGCAGACACTTAACCGACTGAGCCACCCAGGTGCCCCAAAAGTACTTCTTTTCACTTGCTCGTTGACATGGGATGTGCACCATCAGATTATTTTTTTTAGATTTATTTATTTATTTATTTGAGAGAGAGAGTGCACACAAGAGAGGGCACGAGAGAGAGAAGCCAAGGGCTTCTCCACCCGTGGCCAGCCTTCCTAAGAGACTAGATGTACTGATGATTAAAGCCCTGACCTCCTCTTGACATTGAATTTGCCTGTTAAACCTAAAGCTGCTAAGGGAGTGGGAGAATGAATGGGCAGAGCACAGGATTTTTAAGGCAGAGAACCTACTCTGAACAATGGTAGATACATGTCATTTTGCATTTGTGCAAACCCGTAAAATGTACAATACTAAGAGCGAACCCTAACGTAAACTCTGGACCCTGGCCACTGATGAGGTGTCAGTGTGGGTGCATCGACTAACAAATGCACCACTCTGGTGGGGGTGCTGAGAATGGGGGAGCCTCTGCAGGTGTGGGGGCAGGGGACATATTGGGAACTCAATTTTGCTATGAACCTAAAATTGCTCTAAAAAATAAAGTCTGTTTGGGGTCCTGGGTGGCTCCGTCGGTTAAGCATCTGCTTTCGGCTCAGGTGTTGATCCCAGGGTCTTGGAATTGAGCCCTGTGTCAGGCTCCCTGCTCAGTGGGGAGTTTGCTTCTCCCTCTACCTCTTCTTCTGCCCCTCCTCCCCCAACTCATGCTCGCTCTCTCTCATGCTCTCTCTCTCGTGCTCTCTCCTACGTGCTTTCTCTCTCTCAAATAAATAAATAAATAATCTTAAAAAATAAAAAAATAATGTCTATTAAAAAAAAACCACACACAGACTTGAGCTAGGTCAGATTGAGAGTGAGTGGAATGGCATGGCTTCTCTGTGCCTCTTTCCCCCTCTAGTCCCAGGCAGTCCAAGCTCTTCCTTACAGTGCGTTAGGAGCTGGAGAGGTCGTTCTTCACTTCCAAGGACGTTACCCACCCTTTGTTTCTTCTCATCTGGTTACTCCTCCAGATTCAAGTCTTCATTTTACTGAGTCATTTGGTCACCAATTTCTTCCGAGATTCCCCCTCAGGGAGAGATGTCGTTAGAAAGTCCGGTGAACGCAACGGTGTTAAGAGGCTTTTCCCTCCTTTCGTGAACCGTTGTGGAGGCCAGTCACTCACAATGTGGCTGTCTGCATTGGTGAGGTAAACTTCTTTAAAGACGGTCCTCCAGATCATTCAGGTTGGTAAAACTGGTTTTGCAACGCATGAAGGAAAACACTGGCTTTTCCCTTGAATTATTTGTGTAATTGCCTCCTTTCTTTGCTTCCCTTTCGTGACAGGTGCAGCAAGTTTGGGGAAAGATAAGAAAGACCCTGTCGGGTCTGGTGGCTTGGGTTCCCTCCTTCATTTTTCACCAACTGTGTATTTCTGGGCCTCATGAGCCAGCTGCCTGCGTGCTTTCAGCTAGGACCCTGTGATATCGTCTGATACAACTTTCCTTTGCAACCCATTATTACAGAGAGGGATAGATTTGCCCTGCAATGGATGTGTGAGAGGAAAGTTAGGACTGCATGTGTATAATGTGAGGGAGAGAGAAGACTCACCTGAAGCTTTTAGTTTCCTGAAAAATGGATTTTAATTCTTAGGTACGCCACTTATGAAAATGTAAAAAGGTCTGCCTGTGAAGATTGAGCTCAGGTTAAAAGAAGAAAAGGAAATATTTTCTACTCATGGCTTGATCATTGCTTCACCTCCAGCAATGCCATTAGAAACAGGAGGTTGGAATAAATGGTGAGGTTCAGAATCTTTTTGGGCTCAGAGGGAAAATCGCTAATATGGTATTATATATGAAATGCTGGCAAGTGGTTGCAGCAGGAACATTGTAAAATAGAATTTATAGGCATTTCAGGACTTTTATCTGGGAAGAATCAGTAACAGCAGAAATTCAGAGGTGAAGGGAAAATATCTACCATCCTAGAAAATAATGCCTCCGCCCCTATTTTCCTATGTCCAAAGGCTCGATCTTTGCATGAAAAGTTGGAGCTGCCGGGAGAAAAGGCATGAGAGATGGGAGGAATAAAATCGCTCTAATGTTTTTCTAAACACCAATTTACCTGCTTAAAATCTACATTGAAATCCAGAAGTCATCCACACACCAAAATACACACATTTTCAGCTCTTTGGAAGACATACCTGACAGATACATACCTGAAAAATACCCCAATTAGATGAAGATGTGGCAAGGCAAAAGGAAGACCAAACCAAAGTTCACGCCGGATGGAAGGATTCTTCAGCGGAATCTACAAGACACTTCAAAGTATTTTTACCAATGGGCTTTTCCAGCCTCAGATTTTGTGCGGCTTTATTGAGATTTAATTCATGTGCCATAAAGATTCCCCCCCCCCCCACTTAAAGCGTACAGTTCGGTGACAGCATATTCACAGAGGTGTGTGACCATCACCACCATCCATCGTAGGACATTTTCATCCCTGAAAAAGAAGCCTACTTCAGCCTTCACTCCGCGGTCCTCGCCGCTGCCACCTCCCGCCCTGGGCAACCACTCATCTGTTTTATATCTCTGTGGCTTTGCCTATAAATGGAACCCTACAGCATGTGGTCCTTTGTGATCGGCTTCCTTCACTTAGCCTAACGTTTGCAAGGTCTGGTGTCAGATTTTGCAGAAAATGTATCTTCATCTTCCTGGCTATTCTTTTATGTATTCTTGATCCCTTCCCGATATCCTCCTTAATATGCCTCTCCTACTAGTCATCACTGACTGACTGCTTGCCCTGCGCCCCTGTTTTAGAGCCTGGAACGTTCTGTTTGTGCCTGCAGCCATCTCCGTTTTAGAAAGGAGGACTCCGGTCCAGAGATGTCAATGGCTCTTTTTCCTCCAGGTTTTGCCCCTTCCCTATCACAGTTTATGAGCTGAAACCCTGTTCGTTTTTTCTCTCTTATTGTATGGAAATCATGTGTACATTAATGTTTTTATATTGTCTGAATGCTTTCTATCTTTGCTCAGTATGAGTCCTTTTCCTCCTTTAAGCCCATTAATTTAACTTGGTTGCTTTCGTGACTCTGCTGCCCTGCAGCCATACAATTAATTTTTTAAATATCACATTTTGTGTGCCCTCGGTTAATTTTTTTTTTTTAAACCAGCATCTAAGGTTTTGATGGATTCTCAGAGGCAGTCAAATCCTACTACTGTCCACATTCTTAAATTTTTCAAAGCTCAGAAAGTTGACCCGGACCAAGCAGTGTCTCAAGACGATTTAAGGAAATGTTCTAGGACAGTGCTTCTTCCCCCTCAGATCTGTTTGAGAATCTGATAAAAGCTTGAACTCTCTCCCCTGAAAGGCGCAGACGTCTAGTGTTCAAATACAGTCTCAGAGGGCTCACGAAGCCCTGAACCTTAGTCAGGGACCCCTGATCTGGAAAGACAGGTATGTAAATGGCAAGGGAACATGTAAGGTTTCCAAAAGTGTCTCCTGCACCCTTAAAATGTTTTGCACGTGAGAAGTAAGGGAAATTTCTCAACACATCGCCGCATATTCCCTCTTTCTTGAGGAGGCCACATAATTCTGTGGGTGCCACCCAGTGCATATGATTTGCTAGTCTTGAGGGGAGAGCTAGGGATTCAGTCATGCACATCTGCGGGACCGGGCTGGTTATTAACTCAAGTGCTTCCATGCTTGGCTTGCTTCTGCATGGGGACATATTGGGGGCACATGTCTCCGGATCACTCAAGCTAAAAATGTCTGTGTGTCTCCCAACTGGAGTGGAGCTTTCCCACAGACAGCAACTGTGCTCATCCAGCCGGACTCCTGCTTGCCCTGCTATAAATGCCAGTCCTTGATGGCATGACCCATGTCATTTGAACTGTTGTCCCTGCCCCTTAAGAGTGTCTTCCCTGAAGACAGCTCTGTGAGCTTTGTAGCAAAACGGTCCATAAACAAGAGACGTAATGCCAGCCAATACCACCGTGCTCTGCCTAGCATTCTGATAGTCAGGGCCCTGTACCCAATGAAGGATAGCCCCAAAGTCCAGGGAAGCAATAAAAACAGGTGGCTGGGTTGTCCTGGACAGAAAGAGGGAGACTCTCTAATCTAGACGTGAGGAGGCTTGGGAAGGACATGTCTGAAATCGTGAAAATCATGCACGGCTTAGACAGTGTGCACATGGAACCATCCAATGGCTTGCCTGCTGGGGGGGCTTTTGAAATTTGCCTTTGAAATTTGAGGACAGGGAGATTCGAACGAAAATACAGAGCTATCAGCAAATACTGCAGCGCAGGGACCTAGGCCACTGCCTCCAGTGGAGCTCTGAGAGATTCCAGATCCAGTCATTGCTAGGCGGTGCCTCCTGTCCACAAGGTCCCATCCTATCTATTTGGGATCCTTTTTGGCAGTAGGTGGCCCTGGTGAGACTGCCTCTTCTGTCCACCATCCTGCACGTACTCCCTGTTTCACTGCGACCCTTACCCCACACCCTGCTCGGCGGTGGGGGTGGGGAAGGTCCTCACACTCATATCCTTACTCTACCTCTGAGGGACGCCGATTTTTTTTTTAATGTCCCATTTTGAGGATGTGGCTGTGAATTTGCTTTCTCTGTATATATTCCTTTAAGCATCTCCAAGGATCAAAACAGATTCATTATCCTTATTCCTAGTATTCATCAGAGTCTCCTCTTTGGTCCAGGGTTCCAGTTGGGGCTCTTACATAGTACGCTGGCACCTTTTGTCCCCTGATCCAGTCCTTCTGCTGGAAGTGATTATTCAAAGCTTCGGAAACCTGGGGTCCAACAACAGGCCAGCAGAGAGGGGGTCAGACGCCAACCACTGTACCAGCTGCAGGGCCGGGGGCCCCATAAGAGCCCAGTGAAGCAGGGCCCAGGGACCCGGGGCTGCTGGTGGCATCCTGTTTATAACAGACTACACAGTATGATGTCATTGCCTCCCAGAGCAAGTCATTTCTATTTTTGGCACAATGCGTGCCAATTATCAATTTCTTCTGGAAACTTCTGTTTCCTTGCCCTCTAGCCTCCCTTCTTCATCTCCTCTTCTTATGCCTCTGGCTTTACAATGCTCACATATGCCACATAATTCTGCAGCACCCTTTCATATTTTGGATAAGCAATCTCCATTTGGCTGTGATCACTTCTGCACGGTGATGATCTAAAATAATTAGAGCAAAATGATTCCCATTTTGCTTATATCTGAAGTTGTGATAATATGTAAAATTATTTTGCCATCTAGTCCTGCTGTGCCACTCATCTCTTCGGAAAATTTCAAACCATTGTTGTGAGTGTGTGTAGCATTTGTTTAAATAATGCTAGCACCAGATGATAATGTCTCAGACCCAAATATGGCATTTATGCAGCATTATAGCCCATTAATTGGCTTATTGGCCTGAATCCTCCAGGGACCATCACAGATCTCTAGGGTGCCCTTGGACGTGACTTATGCTTCAGCCAAATCACAGCTGTGAATGGCAGCGCAACTGCGGTGCGTGTGACTCTGGTGAAAATCGCTTTGCTGTATTTGGCCAGCAGAGTCAGGGCGAGCGGTCTTATGTATGTACCCGTGTATCTCAGTTAAACTCATCCTGTTTCTGCTCAAAGCGATCCTCCGGGCCAGAAGGATTTATATTCTTCTTCAGCTACTATTTATCAAGCACAAATTAAATATTTTAGGAAATAGGAATATAATTGCGAACAGGCCAGAAGAATGCTGTATGCTAATAGAGCTCACCTGCTAGGGAGAAAGACGCAGGATAAACAAGTGAATAAATGCAAAGGTTACTTCTGAGAGTGATCAAAGCTATAAAGGAAGAACCAAGTTGTCATAAAGAATAACTTGGTGAGAGAATGCGTGGTGGTTTGTGAAGGCTTCTCTGAAGAGGTGACCTTTGAACAGAGACGTGACCGAGAAGGAGGAGCCAGACATGGGAAGCAGAGTACCAGGCAGAAGGACCAACCCCTGCAGAGGCCCTCGGCACGAACCGGGTCAGCATTTCCCAAATCAGGAAGGAACACCGAGAAGGGCATGGCTTGAGAGGTCAAAGGGGCCAGATTCCAGGTGCCTAAACTTTTCCCTCACGGACCCGCTGGTGCTCTGTTGAAGCGTGTGGCCTCCTTCTCAGAATCATGGAATGCATGGATGGCCCATTTGGCATGCAACGATAACCCGTTATACTCTAAAACAGCTATCAAAGTACTGAAAACCCAAAAGTTGTGATGTAAAATCTAAGTGCTTCTTTAACACATTTTGTGGCAGATCTGAAGTAGCAATATGGCACGATGTCTGCCACAATTTAATGGGATGTGGGATATCTGTGATTTTCATTGATCACAAAGCCACAAGCACTGCTCATACCAGTAAGATTTTCTGCATGACTCAATGAGATGCTAGATTTCACTTAGAGGTTGTGAAAATCCCCATCCCCAAATCACAGATCCTGTGACTCCTACCCTCGGACCCCCAACAACCCGGGCCGCATCACACAGGGCTCATGGGCCACAGCGAGGCGTTAGGCTCCGTGCCATGGGGAGCCGCCGGGGAGTCTGAATCGACAGAAGTGGGGTGATCTTGCTGCTTCAGAGAAACTGGCTTCGAGGGTAACAGGAGCAGGAGGGTGAGGAGGCAACCGCAGTGAGAGGCGAGGCTGGCTTGGGAGAGTAGTGTGGCACTGGAGAGAGATGTGAATGTGTTCAAGATGTCTTCCAGAAGAACCAACAGGACGCTCGGATCCCTTGCCTGCAGGGCACGGGGATGAGGAGAGGCACAATCAGGATGGGGAGGAGGGGGTTGACAGGAGCCGGCAGGCGCTGTGGGACAACATGGGTGGGAGCTGCGTGACGCCAGTGACCCCAGGGCTCCGTGGCGGACCTGGTCGAGTTGGACACATTGCTTGCACAGACGGAGAGCTGTCTAGGAAGCAGCGAATACACAGCCTGGGCTCAGAAGAGCCCCGGGCTGAAAGACGATGCACACATTCTCTAGTTGAACCCGATGCCTTGAACAAAAGTGGGAACTTGAGGCAGAGAGAGAGGGTCCTTCACCAGTCCCCTCAAAGCCGCACCGTCCTCACTCCTGTGAGGGAGACTCCTGTTTTTTTTACTCCCCCAAAGGTGAAAAAACTTGACGAGGAGCATTTGGGGGAGCTCACAGGGTGGGGGGGCCTGGGAAGCAGCATCTCTGCCCCCCTTTTATTCCCTGCATGGTGCTACTTCCCCAACCTTATCTACTGTGGGAGGTAACAGAAATCAGGATCAAGGTTTCATGTATTTATACATGAAACTAATATAACATAGTAAAACACTCTATGTCCACTACACTTCAATTAAAAGCATTTTTCTTCAAAAAATTTTTTAAGAAAAAAATTGCTGTAAGATTTTATGCAGTATAAAAGCAAGCTGAGGGAAAGAGTTGAAAGAACAGTACGCTGGAGATCTCGAACCCTGGCTCCTCTGCTATGTAACCCTGAACGAGTGCCTTAACCTCACTGAGGCTTAATACCCTAATTCAAAGTGGGAATAATCACACCACCTGCTGTTATTAAATTCAGTGAAAATATCCGGCACATAATAGGCGCTCAGTACATATTTTTGGTTGCACCTGAGTTGTATAATTTTTAAATGGACATCTGACATTTTCTTCTCGTGTAGTTCAAGGTAGTTTTCAGGGTA
This sequence comes from Ursus maritimus, assembly GCF_017311325.1. NCBI lineage: Eukaryota > Metazoa > Chordata > Mammalia > Carnivora > Ursidae > Ursus > Ursus maritimus. The sequence continues at coordinate 64,979,986 of NW_024426663.1, forward strand.
GAAAAAA
>NW_024426663.1:64980002-64989110 GCF_017311325.1 Ursus maritimus
AAAAAACATTGTAATTGTGACCAAAAAACAGTACAAAGGACCTTGAATAATTTACTGGATTTCTCATGCTGTTTCATGACCTGTGGAAAAACAGATGGCATTCCACAATTATTTACATCTTTAAAAAAAACTTGAACTGAAACTACAGGTTTTTCACCTTGGAGCAACAAAATAACGTGTAGATATTTCTCTTGGAAATCTAAAAAGAACGCTACGTAAGGATCTCTGCTCCAGAAGACTAAACGCAGTAAACTTCAGGACTTGATGTCTACCCACCAACTGAAGTGTCTCCTCACCAATCGATTTTATTAATCTAATTAATATTGTAAGATCCTCTCTGGTCAGGGCTAGTGGCATCCAGATGTTTATTCATTCATTTTCATTAAAAGCATCGACTGAGCTCCAGCACTGCTCTTGGATCGAGGCATACAAGAATGAACGGAAATGAAGTCCCTGTCACATAGAGCTCTCGATGAAGTAGGGAGCAAATTATAAACAAGTGAACAGACAAATAAATAAAGAGCATCTTTTCAGAGAGTGTCGTGCGCTCTGTAGAAAATATAGCCAGGCACCGTTAGTAGACGCAAGGAGTGTTTGCAACACGAAGGTACCATTTGAGCTGAGACCTAAATATTGGAAGGAGCCAACTGTGCAAGTATCTGGGCAAAACCTGCCCTCCGTATGGGAACAGCCACAGGTAAAGGTTGGACATGAAGGGGGAGAGGGAGTGGGGGCGTGGTCAGAGCGGTAGGCAGGTGTGAGGTCAGGTCTTCTTGTAGTCCTAGGTAAAAAGTCTGGACTTGATTCTGACCATTGGAGAGCCTTAAGCAAAGGAGCTACGTGCTCTGATGGATGGACGTTCAAAGTTACCCCAAATGGTTTTGGAGCCAGACCGTAGGGAAGCCAGAGCGGAAGCAGGGAGGCTGTTGCCTTCCATACACAAGATGATCGTGGCCCAGGGATGGCAATCGTGGCCCAGGGATGGTGGCCATGGACGTGGAAGGAAGCGCACAGATCCCAGATACCAATTGAAGGTGGTGCCGATAGGCGAGGTGTGGTGGGTAAGACAGAAAGAGAACGGCCGGCTGCGCGACTGGGTGGGTGGTGATGTCATTCGCTGAGATGGAGGAGACGTGGAGAAAAGTATGTGCTAAATGCAGAGTTCTGTTTTGGACAGATTGAGTCTAAGTCGTCTGTTAGTCATCTAAGTGGAGATGTTGAGTGGGCTGTTGAATGCGCACATCTGGGGCTTTGGAGGGAGGCCAAGGCTGGAGAAGGACATTTTAGGATCACGAGCAAATCCTCTGTGAAGTTTTCATTTGAGATGCATTGCTACAAGCCTGGTTGGATGGATATCCGGAGTAAGCATCTCCTTCAGCTCCCCCAGAGTCAGAATTTCTTTCTGGGCGACTTCAGCTGTCCTGGAAATTCACTGACAGACTGGAGTTCGGGGATTTAAAACATCGGTAGGAGTTTGTTTGTTTTTGTTCTCTGTTGTGTCTCAAGTAAACGGAAATGCATGATTTTCATGTTTCGTCCTAATCTCCAGATCATGCAAAGGACCGGTCACTATCCGTCTGATCACTGCACTGCCCCTTTGACCTTGCAGCTCCCCAGGCAAACAGACAGCTTAGTGTGAAATGAGTTGGGCTTCAAAAATAAGACCCACGCCAAGGAAGGTAAACCCTTGGTTAATAACTCTGCCAAGTGTCAGATTAACAGGACACACTCAAGCAGATAAACCCATTGAGAAACCATGGTGAGACCTTGCCTTCTTTTTCCTTTTCCTCTCCATAAATTTGTGACGGTTCTATCAGTTGTTATCCTTTCTGTCAGTTTCTTCCATTCTCGTGATGGATTCTCATTAAGGAGATTCATGGGGAAGGTTGTAATCGATCAGAGCTATTAGCCACCAGAGTATAATCTGGTTCCAGTACAAACTGACCCGCACGCTGTCCTGTCTACCTTGAGGATTTAAGCCGATTAACTCGGAGCCTGGGAGACAGGATCTAATGTCCTGGAGCTCTGCACCCCCTTCACTCCTACCCCCCAAGTAAGGGATTTAACAAATTGATGCTGTAATTAGATCCGAACCCACAGTTAGCCCACCTTGGAAGGCATCACTGGTGCCCGGCTCACCTTGGATGTTACACTCACAGCCAGTGAATGACACTGCGTCGCTGGGGGAATGCTACTTGCCTTCCCTCTGCTGTCTCTGGCCATACGCTGCTGATCGCCATGGGGGTGTTCTGTTTTGTTTAGACAGTTGGTTGGGTGGTTGGTTTTTGTACCTATTTCCAAGAGCAGATCAGTCTCCTGGTTTGGGAACGAGTTAGTGATTGGAATGAGGTAACCCCAGAAAAATAGGCAGCTCGTTGCATAGTCTCTGTGCTTTATGTTTCTGATGGAACCAGAGAACAGAAGGCAGGAAGGGTGCCCGCGTTGCCGACAGATCCCCTGGCCACCGCGTGGGTAGGCCAGCCAGGTGAGAGATGCCATACAAACTGGTATTCTCAAGCATCGACCTCAGCTTTTAAAGCACAGCTAACCACCAAGTATAAGCAGAAGACTAATGTTAAACTAAAGCCCCTTCAAGAACGATATTCTAGCTGCAAAAGCTGTCCACAAGTGGCAGGATAAATTAGTATCAGGCTCCCAGGGAACTCTCTTACACCAATAAAAACATTGAAGGTACGAGCCTCCTCCTACCCACTGCCTTTTTTTTTTTTTTTAACTAAGAATGATGATAGAAGAGATTATTTTGGAGCTAGACAACATGGATCAAAGCCAAGGTCAATCTTTTACAAGTCATTTGACTTCTCTGTGCCTCAGTTGCCCTATCTATAAAACACTGGTGATAATAATGGTGCCTCTTTCAAAGGTTATTGACGAGTAAGTCCGTTACTTCACGTAGCATAAAGACAGTGCTTTGCATATCGTAACGCGTGAGTAAGCGGAAGCTACCGTCACTGACTGAACGTTGTAAATGCCGAATGTGCGAGATGCCAGTGAGGAAGCATCCACCCAGGGTCAGGTGGCAAGACGGACACACAAACCAACCTGCCACTCTGTCACAGCCTGCTCTGTATTACATATTTGGGAAATGAAGACGCTGCTACAGAACAGATTCAATACTCTATGTATGATACGTATCATAAGTATAAGTGATTAGAGCGGCACAAGACAGCAAAAAGTCAAATTGAACAATAATTGAGATCAACCTTTTGTCTATTGTAAATGAGGCCAAAATGTCTCTGAGATTAAATGCCCAGACATTACACCTCATTGTGATGTGGTAAAAGAATTAACATACAACAGAATAGTAGCCTAAGAATATTTTTTTAAATTACCACGATAACGTCCTGGCCAGCCAGTCCTTCAGCTACCTGATGAGCCAGTAAAACAGCAGGACTTACTGTAGCCCACCTAGCTGGAAACTTACCAGAAATCTAGTGCACACACGCACACACACACGTGCCATTTGGTGCAGAAAGAAAATGGAAATATGGAAAGCAAGGAACAGCAAAGTGAGGCTGGTTTGAATCCCACCCCGACCCCCCACTTGCCGTCTGTCCTTAGGTGAGTCAGCAAACTCTCTTCTCCCCGTGTCTGCATCTGTAAAGTGGGGATAATGTGAGCATATGCTCCACAGCGTTACTGCGAGGCCTCAATGAGACGGTGCGTAATTAACTCGGCTTTCTAGCACCGAGCTTGCCCCCGCCATAGTGCAGCACTATTTTTTTCTCCTCGCTCTAGTTCACAAAGCACTAGCTGGACATCTCCCTCCCTGACTCCCTCTTCTCTCCCTATCTCTCACTCAGTGCCCCTCTCCCTCTCTCCCTCCCGATGTTTCCTACACAGCTAATAAATATATATCTGTTTACATGGGTAATCCATGTTCATTTGAGAAGAGCAAGAAAATACATACAAAGCAAAAAAAAAATTAAAGACCACTCATGATTCCACCACCAACAGTGGCTGCTGTTTTGCTAGGAATCCTTCTGGTCTTTGTCTATGTAAATCCACTCCGTCTACGTCGGTGTAAATGTCTATGTGTTTGTAAATATAACATTACCGATACAGGATCATAGTATACATTCTGTCCAGTAAACTCTCCTCCTGCCCAGCAATGTATCACGGCAGTCAATATAAAACGTGCAGTAGCCTTTGAAATTACTCTATGGCGGTCTAAGTAAGTTCTGTCATTTATTTAGACAGTCCCTTCTTGCTAGAAATTTGAGGTGTAATCAAATTTCCTCTGTTATAAACTCTGCTTGTGTAAATATCCCATAGCAACCTCTTTGGATACTCTGGCAGACATTCTTATCAGAGAACAGAGAGCAGTTTTTTTATTCATCAACAGGTCTTACCAGTGGTTTTGTTCATGGGACCTGCATTGGTGTAAGAGATCAAGAACACTCGGGGTTCTGAAGAAGTCACAGACTTTAACATAATACTACTTATTTAAAGAACTTCATACCTGGGGCACCTGGCCGGCTCAGCCGGTAGAGCGTGCGACTACTGATCTCAGGGTTGTGAGTTCAAGACCCACACTGGGTACAGAGCTTTACTTTAAAAACAAACAAACAAAAAAACCACAAACAAACAAACAACTTCATACCTAAATATGACCCAGCAGTAAATAGTAAATAACATAAAGAGTAAGCTAAAAATATATATAGAGAGAGAGAGTTAATAATGTGCAGAATCCAGATATTAGATGATCATGTACATATAAAAAAGGCCTGGAAATTTTTCTGAAACGTAGATCAAAGAACCATTAGAAAATGAGAAACTGGGAACCAGTAGTAATACTAATCTCACTTTTGTGATTTATCTTACACTCGATGGAGATAACCAATGATTTATAATTACCTCCTTCCACACCTGAGTCATTTCATTGGGTAATGTCAAGGGCCACATAGATAAGTAAAATACTAAATTAATTTTCATAAAATGTATTCGGAATTCTCCAGCAGAAGGAACTGGGGGTAGTCTTTGCAGGGAGGTCCGCTTCTCTGCGCACATCTGTTGCCTATTTATTGAGAATCTACTATGTCCCAGCCAGTGAGGATGCAGAAAAGCAGGCCAGGCTTCCAGATCTGCTTCCAGGGAAAATCTGCAAGAGGAATCAGGTTGCCGCAATTCGGGCAACATTGTTTAAGGAGCTGGATTTCTGAATGCCTTGCAATTTTAGTATTTTTCAGATATTTTACAGATAGGACATCTGAGCAAGAGTAGAGAAATCCAAGTCCTCTCCTCACTGTGACCCCTAAGTCACCTGAAGCAATCATTAACCTTGCTGAGCCTCCATAAAATTAGGAGAATCACGTCCAATTCCTACTCTCCACCTCGTAGCGATAGTCCCAGTATTGAGGCAAGGAAGTGTTATTAATAAGAGCCCGCTGAATTCCTTGAAGCCGCTGAGATGTGTGCGGTAACAGGACGATGCGTGGCAGGGTCGATATCCTTTTGCACTTGATCACTTAGGCATTTCTGTGAAATTTTTATAATGCTGTATATCTATTCAGAGCAAGTCGTCTCCCCATGATCTATCTACTCGCGTCCATTTTTGCGCTGAGGTTGACATCCTTCAGCATCGCCGCACACGTGTAAGGTGGACGGTCCCTGGAAAGTGGTGTGCAGGGCACTGTGGGTCATTTAACGTTCGCCTCGGCCAAACACTCAAGGCAGGGCACCTCCCGGGAAACCTCGTCCGTGCCTTTTCCCTCCCGCCTCTTCTGCTCACTCCCTGGAGCTTTTGCTGGCCCTTCCGCCGCTCTGTCCTCACCTCACTTGCCCTTTCCGCGGCTCTTCTGTCTCTTCCTCCTGCCCTTGAACATGGTCTGCCCTTCACCCTCCACTGCGCACCACCCACTCCTGTGTCCCCTCTCATGCTCCTTTCCCTCCCACCAATGCTCGTCTGGAAGTCGCAGCTTGGAGTGTCTGCTCAGCATCCCATAATGCTCCCATTCGGGGGCCAGCCCACGGCACCTTGAAGCCCCCCTTTGTTTATGGGATGAGATGGAAGGCAGACTCCACCAGCGTCTCTTCCCACCCCAACAACTGTGCTTGAGCCCCTCCTCTGGACCCTTGGGCCTCGGCTAGTACCACATGGGGTAGCGAGATGGCAGGATTCGGAGACATGTTCCAGTGCTAATGTGAAGAAAAGCCCCCAGGCCTCGTTACCGTTACGCACCAACACCAATATGTAAGCATGACTCTTCCTGGATTGGATTATGGAAAACATTTCAGCACGCATTCAACAATTCCCTAAGTGGGAGCACAGCAACTCTGTTCCCATCCTGTAGGAATTCTCACGGCTGGTTTTTCAACAAGCACAAAGTTTTTACCACCCTTTTTGGGCTGGTTCAGACCCCGAATTGGGCAGCACAATTAAGATGTCAGGGACCATCCTAAGAAGGTTCAGGACACAAGGAGGGGCATTACCGAGTTCATGGGGTCACATGAGTCTCACTCTGTGGGGGATCCCCAAACCACCCTTAGGCTCTTATGATTGACTAGAAGGCCTCACAGGAATCAGAAAAGCTCTTTTCCTCATGGTTACAGTTTATTACAGCAGAAGAATACCAATTAAAATCAGCAGAGGGAAAGGGTCCATGGGGCAAAGTCCAGGAGAAACCAGGCACAAGCTCCCAGGTGTGCCCTCCCAGTAATGTCACACCGATCTGCTTAATCTTTCCAGCAACGATTTGTGACACACAAAGCATTATCACCCCAAGCCTTGGTGTCTGGGCTGTTTATTGGGGTCAGTCACATAGGCACGAAGCGCCTGCAGGACTGCCCTGGGCTCCTCAGAATCCAGGCCCCCCTCACAGCGAACAGAGGTGTTCACATAAATCACATTGTTGGCATAAACGATTTCATTATACTCTTACCATATGGCCCAAGGCCTCAGGCACGCAAAGACATTAGTAAAAGGCAGAATATCGCAGGGGCTCAGAGCTCCTCTCTACAGAGCCAATCTTGAAAACGGGTCTTTCTGGGGAACAGGCACGATTTGAGCAACCCAGGCGTGCTGAGTTGACCCCCGCCTGCAGACATTCCCAGGGTCAAGATACTGGAAGCCTTTGGCCACACCACAGCACTTCTCGGATCTCAACTATTACCTTCCGGAAATAATACCCTCTCTATCTTCCTGTAGGGTCAGTGTTCAAAATAATAACCACTGAACTGTTTTCAAAAACAGCAGGCCACCTACAGCAAAGACACTTTTTAAAGTTCCTATTTTTATCATCATCACTGTTGTCATGTTAAATTATTATCCATAACCCCCATTCCCCGGGGAGGCGAGATACGGAAATGAGCCCCTAATGCTTCCTTGTGATCTCAGGTCAGAAGCGCCCATGTCCAGTTTCGGAAGACAGAGACACCCTCGAGAGTGGTGTGTCTCCACTCCACCCCGGCCTCTAACTGTGACCTTGCTTTTCTCTGTCTCCCCCTGTCCCCGGCAGTGGCTCCGAAACCCAGGCCCCCAGCACGAGAAGCGGACTCTGTTTGGAGACATGGTGTGCTTCTTGTTCATCACGCCGCTGGCCACCATCTCGGGCTGGCTCTGCCTGCGGGGCGCCGTGGACCACCTGCACTTTAGTAGTCGGCTGGAGGCCGTCGGACTGATTGCACTCACTGTGGCACTCTTCACTATTTACCTCTTTTGGACACTCGTAAGTACGGCCCGTGGCCCCGGGGCTCGGAGCCGCTGGAGCTGGCAGCCCCGCTTGCCCCGTAGCAGACAGATCTGCGGGGGTTTATCACCGCGCGCGTGTGCTTGTGTATGCGCGTGCCTGGGTGTGTGTCCGTGTCAGTGTGCTGCTGGGAAGAGCAGATCCAGGAAAGAAAAAGCCCCAGCTTCCGAGAGCCCATCAGTCAAAGACACACACCCTAGACACTTAGCCTCGTCCAGGGTTCTAGGGCGCCATGCACGGTGAGGCGGGCGTGTTCTTTCTCTGGCTTAGGGTTCTCACTCTTGCCGGGGTTGCACCGTGTTATGAATGATGGGCTTGGCCACTGTGGCTGTCACTGCCTGTGCAGATCATGAATCCCCTGCTGCCCTTTGCTTCTTGCTCCCTGACACAGCCTGAAGTCTTTGTTGGACCTGGAGCTGCCGTTCGCCTGATGATTATTCCGTGTGTTGGGCTATTGACTCCGCTGCCCATAAAAACGCTCATTTATCTGGCGAGAAGCCTCCACCAAAGAAACCCATTTCCCAATAAGCATGCCTGCTGTATACGAGGAGGAATTCTTAAACACATCTGTTTTTTTCATTCACTTAACTCCTGAAGAGAGTTGAGTGCTTGGGCGGCAGTTGGCACAGCACTGATCTCACTCTTTATGTTTCCCTCTGGGACCTGCGGGGAAGAACGTCACTACCCTCCAGACTCGTTTCAGAAACCAGGCGCCCCGCTTCCTGGCATGATTCTGCTGTGCCTGCTCATTCCTAATCTGAGCACGTTCCACGGTTACTTAATAGGTGTTTCCTGTCCAGAGCGTACCATTCTCTCATCCCACAGCACGGCGTCAGCATGTGGAAGCTTCTAGCGCTCACTCGCACTTGCCCCTTTGCTCTGGCTTCCAAACCCTGTCCCACCAGCTGCCACTCCTGCCGGGCCTACCATAGCGCCCCCCACCCAAGCTCATTTCCCTCTTGTTTGTCCTGTGACTCTGCAGCTCAGTACCTCCCCTCGGGGCAGGGGGGGGGGAGGGGTGTCGTTCAGGGGGTAGGTAGAGGAACACGTCAGTCTCAGTAAGAGGGACATGGCTCGAGCCTTGGTAAAGACGGAGCATTCTGATGCTTGAACGCTCTCCAAGTCCCCTGGTGAATTTAGGCATTCTGCTCCCAGCCTCACGACGCCCCCACCACCAGCAGAAGTATGACATCCTCCTTTAAAAGTCTGTGCTGCCCAAGTGCGTCCTGATTCACTGTGAATCAAGCAACGAAGCGGACTCAGAAGTCACAAGGCCATGGGAATGAGAAGAGGGTTAGAATAAGAAATCAAATCCTCCTTAGTACTAACTCCCCATTAACTGCACCAGTTTGGAAAAGTCAGTCCACGTCTCTGGGCCTCAGCATCCTCATCCGTAAAGTGG
>NW_024426663.1:64989117-65083537 GCF_017311325.1 Ursus maritimus
ATGCCGCAGGCTCCCTGCTGCTTAGGGACAGAAAGGACAGAGCACCCGAGGAAAGTTCTCTGGAAAATAACCGTCAGTTCTTACCATGCTTACAGGTTTGCTAGTCTGCGATTTTTCTTACATGCGTGGAGGGTGGCTGAAGATGTAGACCTAGTTATTGGGCTTCCAAACCAATTTAAGGCCTTTTGGAAAACCTGCTTTGTAAAGCATATGCTCACCTATTACGAAAGAGGAAAAGGAGGCCAGGGGAGGAAGAAAGGGAAAGATTTCGTGGGGGAAAGCGGATGTGACTCTGTTTCATCACCCATCTCAGATGAAAGGCGGCTTGGGTGGGAAGGGTGCCTGGAGTGGGCTCTTGCAGGAGAGTGACAACATACTTCACTCTGGAAACCTTCCCAAGAGGCTGTGAAAAGCACACGCATTAGAACCCAAAGGCCCTGTGGTCGGACCCAAGATTTAACATCCTAAGAGCTGGGTCTCTCTAAACAGGGTACTTAACCTCTCTGATCAGCCTTCCCCTTATACAAAAAGTGGTGGAACAGTGACAGCCCCTGGGTCACTGGGCTACCGTAAGGACCAGGTGGGGGACCTTCGGCAATATTCATCAGAGCACCCAGAACAGGCATGGGGCTTTCTTCCTCTGGACGCCCAGCCGGCTGCAAGACACAGAGCAGCTGGAGGGAAGGGAGGGCGTTCTCCCCTCTGAGTGGTGTGGAAACCGGGCTGCGGCGCCCCTGAAACAGAGGTTACTGAATCCGGGCAGCTCCCTCCCAGATAAATGCTGTACTGAGCCGCCCTGGCAGGAGCCGTAACTCAGGAGCTGACAGCACTTGGAAAGTGCCCTCCGGCAGAAACCCATTGTAAACAAGCTGTCAGGCTTCCGGAGAATATGCTGTGAAAATGTCTTAGATAAACAAACACCGTGTCAGTCCCAGCCCGGCTGCCGCTCGGAGGAGCCTTCCTGGCAGGGCCTTGTCGGCGCTGGGAACGGGGACACATGGCCCCGCCGCCGCCGCCTCATCGTGCCTCTGCAGTCCGTGTCCGGCCCTGCCGCCACTCGGGGAGCTGGGCCTTCTGGAACCTGCCATGTAGAAGCCTGCATCGGGGACCCAGGAGGCCGGGGTGCCAGCGATCTGCTCCGTAAGCCCGGGGAGCGATGCCCTGCAAACATCACTGCCCATGTCACAGACCGTTTGAGGTCCAAGGAGAGACATCAACTGAGTCCACGCTCGGGGTCAAGAAGTCACCCAGGGTGGCACTTAGAAATAGCCGCACGCGGACAGGTGGGGGACCCGGGCTGCCACGCTGCAGGGACCCGCGGGGAGCCCCTGAGTTCCCCGCGTCACTGAGGCTGCAACCAGCACCCAGCGCGGCACTGGTGAAGGCCCGGAATGGAATGAACGAGCCATCTGTTTCCTCTGGCTGACTCCCAGCCCCCTGGGTAGTCATCTGAATTCTCCTTAGACAGTCAGGACACCTCCGGGAGGACACTGCCCAACAAAGGTCACCGTGTGCACGCCGGCTGAGCCACCGCCCCCACGGCCCACGGCGGCCTGACGGTGCTGAGGGTGACCTGTGCCCGTCCTCCGCGGCCCATTTGCTCACACACGGCCCGCCTGCTTGGTGCAGCTGGGGATCAGGGGGCTGGGCCGTTTCTGGGAAGACGACTAACAAGGCCCTCGCCCCGTCTGTAGGCCTCGATCACGCCATAACCTCCAGAGAGAAAGGGCAGAATACAAAATGGGGACTGAGATTTCCCACACCCTGCCGTGCCCTCCCAGCAGACCTTAGGCCACCGCCTGTCACCTCCCTGAGTGGGAGAGGTAGATGCTAATGTGATCCTTCCTTGCCCCGGCCGCGTGACCACAGCTCTTTGTAGGATCTTGCCCACGACAGGTTGATATCCCTTGGTTGGAGGAATGAATACCTCCAGAAATCCATCCCAAAGGAAGTATTTTTAGAATAGTGGCCCTGTGCTCTTTCTTCCTCTTCTCTCCGTAACACAGACATTTAAGGGGCGCGTGGGTGGCTCAGTCGGTTAGGCATCCAGCTCTTGATTTCGGCTCAGGTCCTGATCTCAGGGTCATGAGATGGAGCCCCATGTTGGGCTCCGTGCTGGCTGTGGAGCCTGCTTCAGATTCTCTCTCTCTCTCTCTCTCTCTCTCTCTCTCTGCTTCCTCCCCCTGGGGACATTTAAGAAATATCTAAACGAAGTTCCCAGTGTTACGGAAGTCATAGCTTCTTCTTGGTTTGTTGTTTATTCTCCCCTCGCTGCCTCTTTATTCCTCTAGGTCAAACCTCCTTTTTTTCCTATTCTGTTCCACTGCGGGAAGGGACTGTCTTGGAGCTCCTGGCCCAGGCTCAGCATTAGCCCAGAGCATTTGCAAACCCAAGGTCCCGTCTGCATTATGCCCAAGTTCCTGGATTTTCCCCTACCAGGAGTCCTCCTCATCCAATGCTTTCTTCTTATTGATTGGATTTGCTTGCAGACTGTGATGGTTAACGGCAATTAAGACAGAGGAATGCATAATATCTCGTTCGTTTGTCTCAACAAGCGGGCTGATTTCTGCCCCTCCTGGCCAAGGAACCAGGAGCCCAGCTCTGTCACTGACTCCCTGGGTTCCCTGCAGCAGTGCTCCTCAGGCTCGAACGGATCTGTGAGTCACCTGGGGAGCTTGTTAAAATGCACGCTCTGATTCCTTCAGTCTGGGTGGAGCCCAAAATTCTGATGTTCTAACAAGCTCCCAGGTGATACAGCCTGCTGCTGACCCCCGGCCACACTGAAAGCAAGGGAAATAGCGCCTTTTTTCTCTTGTCCTCCAGTTCCCCTGTGTCTAAGAAGGAGCATCACACAATCGTCTTCTTTTCCATATTTAATGCATCAAAAATAACAGGTCAACAACACTACGGTGTGTGAGGCACGGTGCTAAGTGCTCCTGTGCGCTCTCAGACATCACTCTTCACGTTTTGCCGACAAGGAAACTGATGCTTGGGGGTGGCAAGCAACCCTCCCAATGTCACGGAGCCACTAGGCAGAGAATGGGGATCCAGGCCTGGGGAGCCTGGCCCGAGAGCGCTGGGAAGGCGCCACCTGCACGCACCCGCAGTGACTTCTCGGCTTACCAGGGTCCAGCACGCACAGCTCCTTAACGTACAGATGAAGGGTCTCTTGATTTGAAACCCAGCTTTCCTATAATATCTCCAGATTCCAGTCTTTTTGGACTGCCAAAGCTCCTCACGAGTACGAGTCTGCCTTCTCCTCTCTCCCTGCTCTTGGCCCTGAGCAGCGGGCTTTCCCACCTGCGTCTCCCACACTCAGGAAGGAGCACCACGCAGCAGCAGGGATACGTGCATGAGAATCAAGCTTGGAAAAAACAAAAAAAGAAAACAACCCAAACCTGATCCACTTTGGCATGTTCAGGGCCTTTTGGAGAAAAGCACATCTGTGTGAGTTTAAAAGCTTATATTTTCATACCCAAATCTCTCTGGCACTCGGCCTGTGGCATCTGCTTTCTAGCCTTGGAAACTTAAGCGAGCGGCCTTGGATTTCATGATCCTGCCAGAGGACCAGTAAAGCCCTTTCTGATCCAGGGCCTGTGCTCTCCTCTGCTTCCAGAAACGCTGAAATCCAACCGTGGGGTAACCCCTCTCTCTGACCACCACGGACCCTGTCCTGGGTTCAGCCCAATGCACCCACCCCAGACGATCAAATAGCCCATCCTGGGTCATCTGTCAGCCTGAGCTCACAGGCACCTTCCTTCCCAGCACCTACCTACTCATCTGAATGTTCTCAAACAGGAACCTTCCCCCATTTTTAAAGAGAGTCCATGCATCTTCAGAAGTACCGACTCTGAATTTCCCGGGCAGTCCATCCAGGCCAGACGCCAGCCTTCTCCAAAACGAACCACAGATGTGTCTCATTCCAGGATATTTACATGGGAAGCAAGTACTTTTCGGCACAGTTACGCCACGATTGGCCATCAGTTTACTGCTCATGGTGTTGTATATTATAGAAGAGAGTCTTAAATCTGAAGCAGGGTTGCAATCAGAAAGCGTAGGGCATCAATTCACTCAGCAAACTCCTCCGAGCAACTTCCTAAGCGCCAGGCACGTGATAGGTGCTAGGCATGCGGTGATGAATACAGCCCAAGCCCTGCTGCCGAGATGCTCGGGGAGCAGGGAGAGAGAGACATAAATACACTGATGCACGGAGCACTTGATGCCATGCTGAGGTAGGCACGAGCCATGCAGGTGCCCAGGGAAGTGGACCCTACCCAGGCTGAGCTGAGGAAGAATTTATCCGGGGACTTGGTGCCCACGACGAAGCTTCCCCCACTGGAAGCCATAGAACGCCGGAGCTACAGGTAGTCGGGGGTCACCTATAGGGGCCAACTGGTACAGTTGTAAGAGTTGTGCATGGCACAGTCCGAAGGGTACCCTTCCTGTCATAGTCAGTCTGAATGTTGAATTGTGCAGTGTCCAACCTGCAGGAGGGGACATGATACCCAAGCATCCCTCTCATTTAACAGAGAGAAAGCTGAGGACCAGAAAGACACACGGCCCAGGTCCCACCCCCGAGGCGAGAGCTAGAGCTGCACCCACTCTGCCCGGCTGTCTATAGCCAGCCTGCTTCACAACTGATGCTTTGGGGCCCAAATGCTACTATCCGCAAACTAAATCCGGCCTCTGAAGGAACCTCATTTCCTATTCATGTCCTAATTGTTTCCACTCTGAGGAGGAAGGAAGGAGGCTGCCCCGGGAGCCCTGCCCGTGTTCACACGGGGGTGTTCTCTGGTTGGTGCCGATCTCCCAACACTCAGCTGCGGGCCAGCGCAGTGTGGCCCCGGGGGGCTCGTCTCGCTGTACTGCCACCAGCTGTTCGGAGCTGTTGTCAGTGACCTGTTTGTTTCTTGGATTGATTATCGGCTTCTGCTGACCTGAAACCTTCCCTTCTGTTCCCTCTCCTGACCCCAGGTGTCATTTAGGTACCACTGTCGATTGTACAACGAATGGCGTCGGACCAATCAGAGAGTGATTCTCCTCATCCCAAAGTCTGTCAGCGTCCCTTCTAACCAGCAGTCCCTGCTGGGCCTCCACTCTGTCAAGAGGAACTCAAAGGAGACCATTGTCTGACATCCGTGTGGCTGGTTGGTTGACTCGTTTGGGGTTCCGGAAGTTTCTGCACTGGGGCCATGCACTGAGCCACCCCCAAACCCTTCCTGAAGCCGTGGGTCTCAGGACATCTGGAGTCGTGGGAGCACTGCGCCCCTAGCACCGGACTCGCCCCAAAGAACACAAAAGCCGTTTCACTTGGAATCATGGATGCTGCAATCACGTGATACTCGCTGAGCTGCCAGACAAGCTTACCGAGCAGATACTATATGGAGTTTCCCGAACACCTGTTTAACAGAGGAGGAAGATGCAATTCAATGCTTCCTTTTTTATTACTATTTCAAATATATATATATATATATAGATATATATTAAAGTCAGATGATAATCACCATGGAAAAGCCGATGTTAAAACTGGTTTCTTGGTTTGGACGCGGCTGGTTTTGGGTGAGCGTATTTGTTTCCCGGTTTCTACTGTAGATTCTTTGGGGTAATTTGATAACCTGAGTGGTCTTTTTTCATCTCCTTCTTCACTCTTACTCAAGGGGACAGCGTAACAACTGCAGAACAAGGCATATCTGAAGGACATTTTGTACTAAACTTCATTTATTCCGTTTTTAAAGGGTGGGGGATGGCGTGGCGACTCTCCCGACAGTGGGCTGTTTATTTAAATTTCATTAGGAGAAAAAAATTATGGTGAGAAGCACGCTCCTTTCAACTTGTTTGGTACTGCCGGCTGATAAAAACTATTTTCTAATAATAAATATCCAGTGTGTGAAAGACAAACCCCATTGATTGCAATATTCTTTTTTTTTTTTTTTTTGAAATTATAACACCGGTGAAATTCCCCCAAAGTAGATTTTTAAAAGAAAAAAAAAAAGAGCAAGTGAAAAGGTTGGTGTTCTTACTCCCATCCCATGTAGTTCATGTCTTAATTCTGCATTTGCAAGGAACCAGAGGATCATTAGACATTTCTAGGAACCCTGGACCTGTTTTGCATATCAATTAGCATTCCCATTGCTCTATTGAATTTCTAGCTTGACAGGTAGATGTGGCAAAAAGCATGTCCTGGCAGCCTACGGCCCCTTTGTCTGATTAAAAAAAAAAAAAAATGAGTCCCACACAGTGCCTTCCCTGAACCACAAGCCAATTCTGTCACAGGCTGAAAGAGACCTTTCCTAAGGGCTTCATGTCCCTCTTTCATCCATCACAGTGGAAAAGGTCTACCCTGCACCCCACGTTTGCATCCTACTGAAACCAGGGGCACATGGGTCATCTGAGGAGAACCCTTGCTGGCTCCCCTGTCCACCCACCCACCGCCCACCCACACGCCCGGGAGGAGAAGGCGGAGCCCAGCGTTGGGGAATGCTTAAAATATGGATTTCTAGAACATGACCCACATTCTGAATATCACTCCAGCGTCTGCCTTATGCTCCCCAAGTAGGAGAGCGGAAAGTGCAAAGGAACAGGCAGCGAGGAGGATAACGATTTTTGCCTGCAGATTGATCAAGCTGATGCAGGTGACAGCTCTGCCTGCCGAGCCCCCCATTCACAGACTGCCCCCCGCGCGGCGTGCGGAGGGAAACAGCTGTGCCGCTCTCTGCTGCAAAACTCAGACGTGCTTTATGGCTGATGACAATAGACTCCCTCCCCACCACGCTTCCCCTCGACTCTCCATTCCGGTAATAGACGCCTCAGCCCTTCTGTTTCCTCGGCCCTGTTCACCCCTCCAGGCTGTCATTAGCTGCACCACCATCCACCGTTTCTTAATTGACCTTTTTAAAATGCTGGATGCCACTGGCTGCACGCAGCTGTCTCACATTAAATTTCCAGAGCCAGGAGTCCAACTTGGTAGCTGGTGAACGACAGCGCCGTCAGCGAGTGGATAAATAACATCCACCCAGCCTCGGTCCCCGAGCTGTCAGGTTAACCAGCGACACCTCTCAGTGGAATAGCACAAGCATTCATGAGAGGACCGTAGCCTTTATCCTCCCGGCTTCTTCCATGAATGAAGGAAGTGGGAGATCCCTGGGACCATTTCCCGTTGAACTGGATGCAGGGAATTCCTGCTGTCTTGGTTCATGAGACGAGACATAGTGACTCAAAATATCAAAGGCAGACAGGTGCCCGGCAGCTCACTGGGCTGGCACATTGGTGCTGGGTCTGTGCCATAGCTCTTTCCCCCATATTGCATCCCCACCCCGGAAAATAAAGCAGAGTCCACAGCAAGAAGTCGGTTGCATGGGGGGGGGGGCGGGGGCAGGACACTCCGGGCAGCCAAGAGTAGCATCGGTGCCTCCCCTCCCAGGCCACCAGCTTGGGTCCTCCTCATGAGAGACCCTGAGCTCTATCAGCACCAGGACCCATCTGAGATGCTGATGAAGTTCTTCATCCCTTCTTGGCCCTTGAACCCTGACGTCGTTCAAGGTTAGGGAGTGTAAGGAAGTACAGTGCGTGCACCACGGGGCACCAGCCAAGAGGCAGGGGACAGGCGGGGGCTGTAGTCCAGGCTTTGTATCTGTCACCAAGCCAGGCTGCACCTGCCCTAGAAGAAAGGTGCCTCCTGCTAACCGGTGGAGAGGCACCGCACTGGTCACCAGCGGCTCAGCCACTCTTGAACTCTTCCTCTGCTTCTTTCTTTTTGAAAACTCAAGCATGAAGCAGGGAAAGGAACGAGAAGCGGTGGGTCAAGGATGTGGGGGGTTCGCTGCTTCCCTTCCATCGGCTTCTTCAACAGCCCGCCCTTCCATGCTCCTTGCTGTATCCTATCCTAACCATTTGTCTTGTGGATATTCGATAGAGACAAATACGTGTCACGATGAAGCCAGAGGGGGGAAGGGACAACTGAAACAAGTCCAGCGAGCTCTTGCCTGCCCTGTGTGTGTGTGTGTGTGTCCACGCGCATGTTTCTGTGTTCTTATCTGGGGGTTCCAGAGAACCCAGAACGTTCGCACAAATTCTACAGCTCGGAGAACTGAGCAGAAGCTCAGATGAGCTGGAAAATCCAATAAAAGAAAATAAATGGCATGACTTGGAAGTGACTTGTATTTGTCTTTCGTGGCCCGGCTCCCCTTCCCCGTGCCTGAGCACTGTGGTCTGTCCCTCTCGGCTGGGCTGTCCTCACAGTTATGTCAGCTTTAGTGCAAGTAACTCATCTGGGGGCACAGAGGAGCCAAAGGAGGAAACGGGAGTAAAACAGCAGCCTGCCTCCCCGCACTTTGGCCAGTGGCCAGCTGGAGGTTCCACATCCTCCCCGGGCCTCTTTGTTCCCTTCCTGGCACGGTCTCAGCTTCCCGGGTCTGTCTCCGCCTTCCCTGACACGCTGCCCAGCTCACGGAGCGGCATGACCTGCACAGAAACTTCACCCTCAGTCTGCTCTCACCAGGGAGAAGACACCTAGGAAAGGCAATCAGCACATGCTTCCTCTCCTCTCTGATCCAGAATGTTCCCAGAAGCTACTGGAAGATGAGCCACACAGCTCGAAGCCCTAGGGCTGGAGGAGATATGTAGGTTGTGATTCTGGAGCCATTCATGGGAGAGGGGGTGGGCCTACGGGTAGGGATTGGGCTCAGGATTATTTTGGAACCAGAGGTGGCGACCCAGTTGCACCTGGCTGGACATCATCCCCCTGGCCAAGCACAGGGAGGGTCTGGGACCGGCAGGCTGCTGCATGAGGCGTGGGATCGCACAGGGTTGGAGTGAGGAGAAATGGGCCCTCCGAGGCAATGGCTGGGCAGTAGCACGCCCTCACCAAAATGTGTCGGAATGCACAGGCAGAAATGCACGGACCGGGATGTTCTACAGTCCGACTCTCTTGGCTTTACAAAGCTCTCAACGCCCAGGGGTGAACCGCATTCCCCTTGTTGGTCAGCTGTTGTGGGGTGACTCTGTTTCTCTGCTTCCCAGTGCAGGAGCGTGGGAGAGAACCAGCCATGAGTCTGGCGACCTGGGCTTGAGCCTGGCTCTGCACTGGACAAGCGAGCCCACCCATCCAAGCCTCAGTTTTTTGTCTCTGTAAAATGGGGGCAATGCCCACCTCAGACAATCCCTGTAAGATTTGTAAGGCTTAGATCCCAGGAGTGGATGTGTGAATGCCAGGGCCCCTCCCTCCCCTTCCTTCCACTCACCATGGCTGATGCCTGCGTTATTCTGCCCCTGCTTGGGTTCTGACGAACAACTTTAATAAAAGATTTGAAGGACTATACACAGTTTAAAATCCCTTTCAAAAAGAAGAGGGACTGATTTTAAATCATCAACAGATATTTATGAGCATGCTGCGTTTGGATTAAAAAGAATAGTAAGAGACCCTTCTGGAGGTTGAAATGATTGACTTGATTGAGATCTTTGAATCATGCGTAGATTTCAGTTACCCTTGCATTTCCTGACACTGGAGCCTATGGCTAATTGAGAATTCATCACAGATTTAAAAAAAAAAAAAATTGCCAGTTCTAGATCTAGTACTACAGAGGAAAATAAATACAGTCTATCAGTTGTCTGTATTCCCAGAAACGAGGGACTTGTGCGTCCCGGAGCGCATACAGCTAGCGCCTTCTGGGAGGCTCTAAGTCGGTGCACAAAGACATTACGAGGAGATGAGCCTCGGAGCCCTGCTTCTTTTGAGAAACTCTCCTTTTTGGACATACTTTCCACCTACTGGGTCCAAAGCCACCCTATCTAGGAAATGAATATATGGACCCCGTCAGAGGTTTTATTTTATCATATTTGTGAATACCAGATGCGAAGAACGGAGTTAATCCTACATTTCTTCCCTGACAACTTCTATCACCATCAGCCTATACGGGACCTTCTGTTTTATTCCACAAGTACATACACAGAGCCAGACGCTTCCCATGAGCCACGCGCTCGGCAGCACTTTGAAAATGACCTCCGGGGATCCTCACGATGCCCTCACCCATTGCTGCCTAACAAACCACCCCAAAGGCAAAGGCAACCATTTCATTGCATTTCACTGTTCTGTGGCGGAGGGGGGTGGCTAGGCCTCAGCTGGGCAGTCCGAGAGCAGTGCGCCTTCTGGTCACACCTAGCTGTCTCGGACCGCCAGATGGGTCAGGTGCTCCTCCCATGGCCTCGTGTCTCCACCTGGCGTCTCGGCTTCAAGGGCCCCTCTCTTCCCATGGCAGCTCAGGACTCCAAGAGGGAAGAAGTTTCTGTCCCGCGGAATGCCTGGGCTTGGAAGGGCCAGTAGGCCCTTCCTCGCATCCTATTGGTCAAAGCAGTGACAAGTCCCCGCCCCCTGATGGGAGGGGCAGAATTGTTCAGCACCGTCTTTGCAGATTTGCTCCCAGACCCTTTTCATAGCGGGGGAAGCTTCACCTGAGAGGTTAAGTGACTTGCGCAAAGAGATAGTCAGGGGCAGCCCTGGGATTCAGAGCCAGGCTCTGGAGACCATGCCCTCAACCACTATGCTATGATGCCTCTCAGCTTCTAGTTTTAGTAATTTCCCTTCATCCCTGGTCTCCACTCTCATCGCCGCCCTTCAAGAGGCACGCACTCTAATACGCTTGACACATAAACTGAATACATATATATTTGCAAAACATACCGGTTTGTGAGATGTCTTAACTTACATAAAAATGAGTATGCTAGGGGCGCCCGGCTGGCGGAGTGGGTTAAGCACGTGGGACTCTTGGATTTGGCTCATGATCTCAGGGTCATGGGATCAAGTCCGTCCTCAGGCTTCGCACTCAGCACAGAGTCCGCTTGAGTTTCTCCCTCCCTCTGCCCCTCCCCGCGCATGCGCGTGCTCGCTCCTGCTCGGTCAAATAAATAAATAAATAAATCTTTTTTTCAAGTGAATATGCTATAAATCTCATTCTTTCCCCGCCCCGCCGCCCACTTAACACTACGTTTTTAAGATCTATGTTCCCGCATGTGTATCTCGGTCCCCGCTCCTAAGGGCTGCTTGGGATCCCATTTCACTTCTCTGTTCCCTTCATGTTACCTCCAGCTCTCTGACCCGGACAACAGGACCCTGACGGACACCCTCCCACTGGAGGGATCCTCTGGACTCCTATCCATGAGTGGGGATGCAGGACAGTAGGACGCTGATACAGTTAACCTCACTGTGTTTGTATGGTTCTCCAGAAGGACTACAGCACGCTAGACACTCCCCTTGGTGGCTGAGTTTTGCCCTTTCTCCATTAGCTATTCTGTATTTGTTCATTTTTGGCCAATCTGACGTTCCTTGCATCTGTGCCAATGTACTCTCTCATTTTTCCTCCTGGGTTGGGGTCTTTCCCTGAGTTTCCCCCAGCAGCTTGATGAGCTGCCATTTGTCATTGGATCGACACCCTCTTAACTTTGTCCGTGGTGTCCTGTGTTGAACAGAAATCCTTCACTTGGACGTCGCCAAATCTGGTTTATGTCAGATGCTCTGATGGGGGGTCTTATTGAAATTTAAGTCCTTTTTCATTCCAAACCACGAAGACAGTCTCCCCGAGTTTCCCCTCTACAGTTCCATGTACCACCCTTAGGCTCTGGATCTATCTGGAGTCCACCTGTGCGCATGACGTAAGACAGGGATCCAACCCCACCTCCATAAGTTTTCCATCACCGTCTACGAAGCGATCTCCCCTTTCCTCATTCGCTTGTGCTGTCACCTGTGTCCTGCACCCAGCTCCCTGCAGACACGGGTCTGTTTCTGCAGTCTCATCTGTGTCCCTGCCTCACCTCACTGTTTTTCTCACTGAGGCTTCATTCCGACTCTCGGGATGTAGTGGAATGAGCAACCCTATTCCCTGCCAATTTCGCTCTCCTTTTTTTTTTTTTTTCAAAACTGACTCAGTTATTTATAGACAAGCTTTTAATTCTTGTGCATAAATTTTAGAACAGTTTTTGTTAACTCGTTTAAAAGGTCCTGATGGAATTTTGATTGGGACTGTAGTGAACTTATACATTAATTTCACGAAAATTGCCCTCTTTACAATTTTTAGCAATCCCATATGATGAAAATAGCGTAACACCATTTATTTAAGTGTTCTCGGTGTCCTGAAATAGAGTTTTAATCATTGTCAATAAAATTCTTGTGTCCTTTGCTAGTTTAATTCCTAAATACCTTATAGTTGTACTGCTATTGTAAATGGTATCTTATTTTCTGTTCTGTTTTCTCGTTGGCCAGCGCTGGCATAAGAACGCTGGTTATCCTGCACTAACACCTTTGCTGAACCCTGTGTTAGTTCTTAAAGGTTGCTGATTCCTTTCTAAGCCTGCTCTCTCCTGGCCCGGTGCAACGCCAGGCCCCTCGGACTCTCCCACAGCAGCCACGAGAGTAGGCGCACTTGCTGGGCTCCCCATCTTAACAAGGGGTCAGAGTTTCTCCACCACGGATATTCACTATACATTTTTCTTACATAATTTAGTTGAGTTATTCTGTTTCTTTTCTATTTCCAGCATTTTGTGAGTTTTTACATCATTATCTTAAATACTAAATTGAGGTATAAAATACCTCAATTTGGTATTTTAAATACCAAATCATATGGGATTGCCTCAGTGGCTCACTCAGTTAAGCGTCCAACTCTTGATTTCAGGTTAGATCATGATCTCACAGTCCTGAGACTGAGCCCCATCTCGGGCTCCAAGCTCAGCGGGGAGTCTGCTTGAGATAACCTCCCTCTGCCTCTCCGCCCATGCTCTCTCTCTCAAATAAATATATCTTTTTAAAAACACACTGAATTGAATTAGTAATAATAATTAAATATAATTACCAGTCATGATATTAAGAAATTCGTATGACTTTCTACTTTAATTCATGCAGTAAGACATGTCATTATTAAACCGCCCTTTCAGTCCTGGGTCAATCGTACCTACGATTTTGTGTATCCCTCTCTATATATATTGAAAATGAGGAGTTCACACCCACAGCACCAATTCCAGCCCAAGGCCACAGAGCTCAATCTTGTTTTTCCATTGCCGTATTTATAGCTTCCTCCCCTACCATGAGAAACCTGGCTTTCATTGCCCTTAATTTATTTACCTGCGTAATCAATCTCTCTGCGTGTAACCTGTCTCTCGTCTCTACAGACATCCCTCCCCTGTGGAGGTGTCGCCTTCACCTTTCTCAGGCTCTGACATGCCACACCAGGCCACCCCTCTGTGGGGACACCCGCCTCATGCCAGTCAGACCCCGGGGCAGCCAGCGGATGGTCCAGTGACTTCACTCAGTCACTATCAATTTCCTTCTTCGTTCAGTGCTTTTTTTTTTTTTTTTTAAGATTTTATTTATTTATTCGACAAAGAGAGAGACAGCCAGCGAGAGAGGAAACACAAGCAGGGGGAGTGGGAGAGGAAGAAGCAGGCTCATAGCGGAGGAGCCTGATGTGGGGCTCGATCCCAGAACGCCGGGATCACGCCCTGAGCCGAAGGCAGACGCTTAACCGCTGTGCCACCCAGGCGCCCCCGTTCAGTGCTTTTTACTTCCACCTTCTTTTTTATTCTTTTGTCTAGCCAGTCTGACCTGTGTTTGTTTGGTGCTGTTGTTTACTGCGCCTAACACGGAGCCCAACACGGGGCTTGAACTCACGACCCTAATATCAAGACCTGAGCCAAGATCAAGAGTCAGACGCTTAACCGACTGAGGCCCCCAGGTGCCCCCTAACCAGTCTGAGTTAATAGAGCATTTCATTCATCTTTTGAAAGAATAAGTTTAGAATTTTCTTAATCTTCTCTTTCTCTCATCCTCTTTGTCCTCAGCTTCCTTGATTTTAGCCTGGCCATTATTAAGGCCTTCCTTCTTTTGTGTTTTTGTGTTTTAACTCCCTCTTGTTTCAGTGTTTTTTTGTCTTCGTTTTTGGATAAATGATTGAAAGCTATGAATTTTCCTAGAGGTATTACTTTCTCTCCCACAATTTTAGGACATTTTCGGTGTTTAAATTCCAGTTTTAATTTCAGTATTTTTTTAGAAGATAAATTTGTCCTTTTTTTAAAGATTTTATTTATTGATCTGAGAGAGTGGACGAGAGAGAGAGAGAAAGCACGAGCAGGGGCAGGGGG
Source organism: Ursus maritimus (assembly GCF_017311325.1). Classification (NCBI taxonomy): domain Eukaryota; kingdom Metazoa; phylum Chordata; class Mammalia; order Carnivora; family Ursidae; genus Ursus; species Ursus maritimus. Next base: position 65,003,239 of record NW_024426663.1, read on the forward strand.
AGAGGGAGAAGCAGACTCCCCACTGAGCAGGGAGCCCGATGCAGGGCTCGATCCCAGGACTCCGAGATTAAGACCTGAATCGAAGGCAGACACTTAACCGACTGAGCCACCCAGGCGCCCCCAGTTGTAAGTATTTTTTAATTTCTCTTATGTTCCTTTCTTTATCCCCAGATAGTCACTACTAAATGACTTTTCAGCAAACAAGCGTGGGGTAAAGAGTGTTCTTTTGTTTTTATTTCAGTTACTATTACATTATGGCCAAAGAACTATGGCTTCAATGATGCTGATTCTTTGAAATTGTGGCATTTTTTGTGGCTTAGTACATCGTTGATTTTTGTAAATGTGTACACATATATGTACATATAAATAATCTACAGTGTATTAATTGTTTACGTCTCTCTTCTTCACTTTGCTTTTTTTCATACTTGGTCTGTCAGTTTCGGAGAAGGGCGTGGAACATTTCTGATTACAAGTGCTGATTTATTTATTTCTCCTCTTAATCCTGTTGCCAGCTGCTTTAGGTATCTGCGGCAATATTTACAGATTTATCTTTATTATCATCATTATCTCTTCTTAATAGATTGTTCCTCTTACCAAAACACAATATTCTAATATTGTGTTTGTCCATCCTGACGTTTTAAAATTCTCTTTTGTCTGAACTAACATTAAACATTTCTGTATTCTTTTATGTCTCCCGTGGACAGCTTACTGCTCAATATTTGTTTAATCCAAAAATCTCTTATGTTTGAATTAGTGTTTATCCGTTTACATTTGTTTTTAAGATTTTATTTATTTATTTGAGAGAGAAAGCATGAGCAGGGGCGAGAGGCAGAGGGAGAAGCTGACTCCCCACTCAGCAAGGAGCCCAATGCAGGGCTTGATCCCAAGACCCTGAGATCATGACCTGAGCTGAAGTCAGATGCTTAACCAACTGAGCCACCCAGTTGTGGCTCACTTCCCGTGGCCTCCTGTCCTGGGCCTCTACACCCTCGGCTACTGCTGTGTACCCACGGAGCGGGGAGCCAAATCGCGGTGGGTCGGCGGAGAGAGGGGGAGATGGTCTGAGCTGCCAATGGACTCAACCTTGCCCCACCTCGGGCAAGTGACCGTGCCCCTCGGGGACCTGTTCTCACACCTGGACTTTCACCATTTTTGACCTGCCTGGATTGCAAGCCGCTTGCCTTCTGAGCGCAGAAGGGGGAGACTGCGTGGCTGGCAGAACAGGCTGCTCGGAAGTTATCCCCACCCGCCCCAGCACGGACGCAGGGCAGCCCTGATGCCAGCCCACTGGGGGCGCCGGGCCGGCACGGCTCTGCTCTGCTTTCTGGGATGTGACGAAGCAGGCCGTGGTCCATCTAGGATACGACACGGGAGAGAGGAGAGGACGCGACACCCCCAGCCGTCCCCCAGCTGTGGCGACTGGCTTCTTGCACCCACACCTTCTGTCGCCTCAGTGATCCTTGGTTTATGCATTCTTTCCTCAGAGTCACCACCCGTCGTCCTACTCCTTCAGCAGTTCCGGGGTTGAGTGCGGAAGGCGGGGGGACAACAGTCAGGCTAAGTCCGCCGTACTGTCTGCCACCAGCACCTCTTGAGAAGTCTTTCTTGGAGCCCTGGAGTTGCTGTGGGGACAGGGCATGAAAGGAGCCCCCCACCCTTGGCTCTGGCACCCCAGCTCCATTCAGCTACTTCACCTCTGCTCTGCAGAATGGGGATCTGGGCTAGGTTCCACTGGAGAGAAAAACGACCATGTTGAAGTTAGGTCTTTTCTTGTTCGGGGTCACCTCATCTGTCTCCCTGACTCCTCGGGACCCCGTGTCTGCTCAGGCAGGACAAGATGGGACCCCGCGGGCCTGTCCTGTATGAAGCTAACCACAGGCTCCCTGCACTCCCTCTCCATTCACAGAAAGGAGGCAGCTGTGACTTTCAACCCAGCTGCAAATAAGAAACACTGAGAAGACATAAGAAGTGCGTTTTTTTTCTCAGACAGGGCTTAAAGGCTGCTGACGTTAGGATTTTTTTTTTTTTTAAGTCAGTCTTGAGATTTGGGGAGCAAATGCCAGGGTGCTGCTCTAAGTGTGCTCCTCAGAGCACCCACCACTGCCCAGGCAGTGCCATGGAGGCACGAGGACGCCCCCAGCGATGGGCGAGTGTATTACTTGCACAGTGTAACGACCAGAACTATGTTTTCCTGCCCTTTAAAGACTGGAACAGTCTAGAAGCTCAGAATGGCTTTTGGACAATGTGCAATTAACTTTGCTATTATATAAAAATCCATTTTGAGCTCAAAAATGTCACTGGGTTTTTCCCACCACTTACCTTCCTTTCACTCCCCTGCCTAGTAAATGCAGGGCCAGCTATATTTGAGGCCTCGAGTTCAGCAGCTGAGCAGTGCAAGGTGGCTCGGTGACGTCCACAGACACCACTCAGAGCCCACCCTCTGCAGGGCCTCCCAGCACCTAGGGGCTACTGGTAAGCCTGGCCCCAGACCACAGAGTTAGACTCAGGGGAGGGTGTCTATGATAAGGGGTCTAAGATTCTGTCACAGGATCTATTTGTTCTCCATCTATCCTGCTGTCTGTGTGAGAGCACAGGACTCTCCTTGGGCCACATCTTACAACAAAATTAGCAACCCTGAGTTAGGGGTCTGTGCACGAGGAGACATTCCCCAGAGGCACGCATCATTCTGGAAGGGGTGGTGCGGCCCCGCCGGGCTCACAGGACAAACACTCAGGGGCAGCTCTGACCAGAACAACCTCGTGAGCCCTGCAGAATCCTCTGCCGCCAAGTCCTCAGCCTGAGGGGCCTCGTCCAGAAGCCTGTGCCAGCCGTAGGGGCAGAGGGACGAATCCAACATGGGTGGTGAGTCTCCTTCACCCCAGATGAGAAGGATGAGGAATGAGACGCGGGTGAGGTCTGTGAGGGTGAAGGGACTCGCGAGCACGCACCGTGGCAGAGGGAAGAGCTGGGATTTAATCTGCGTCATGCACCTGGTAAAAATGCAGTGGCAGGTGACCACCCCCGCGGGGAAGGCATGGGTCCCTCCGCGTGCACCTGCGTCTCTTCTAGGTTCGTCACTATTCCCGCAAGCTCTTCAAAACCTGGGCCTACCTGCTTATGGTCTCTGAACACCATTTTCCTACTAAAAGGAAGCAGATCTCCATGGAGAAATAAATGTCTGAGTCTAGGTCAGGGGCAGAAAACGTGGCAGACAAATCTGAACACCTCGTCATACCCGAGAGCAAAGAAAACTACGGTGGTTGTGTCTACGGGGCACAGAACACGACTTCAGCAGGCTCCCACCAGCCTCAGATGAACCCCACGGGCATCCGAAAGGAAGAACGACTCAGGAATTGTTAACCATCATCGACGGTAAAGTTCACGAGTTTGTAACGATACTTACAAGTCACCTCTGGAGCATACAGAAGTACCGAACCACTGTTCTCACAAGGGCTTTTTAAAAAAGTATCTTGTGTGTACTGTACCTTGGGCTATAAATGATGAAGCAAAGTTCTTCAGAGAAAACTTTCACCGAACAAATGTAAAAATAATGACAAAATCTAAATGAAATCATCAATCTGCCTAATGATCATTAACAGACGCTAAAACCACTGGCAGATGGGGAACTTGGGAATGAAAGCATCAGACCCTCAACAAAACCCACAGATCAATCTTCATTCACATCGCACGAAAGAGAAGAGCTGACCGCACACACACACACCCCTGACGGGATGCAACAGGAATTCCAGAAACACCCACGAGATATTCTTGCGACATCACCGAACCTGAATCTGATGGAGCCCTGCTCTCTGAGCACCAGTTTACAGGAACGAGACGGATTTAAAAAAATGGTTAAATACCACCAACAGCCGGGTTTCTCAACAGCAGCACTGCTGACACTGGGGGCCAGATAATTCATCTACAAGGCTTACGACGCCTATCAAAACACGTAACACATGGACTGGGTTTGGATCCTGATTCAGAAAACCAAAGGTAAGGGGAAGAACGTCGCGAGACACAGAAGTGTGAACACTGGATATTTGATCTTACTAAGAAATTGTTTTAGGGGTGCCTGGGTGGCTCTGGCGGTGAAGCATCCAACTCTTGATCTAGGCTCAGGTCATGATCTCAGGGTCAGGGGATCGAGCCCCAGGTTTGGGCTCCGTGATCGGCTCAGAGTCCGCTTGAGATCTGCCCTCTCCCTCTGCCCCTCCCCCACCACTGGCTCGAGTTCTCTCTTTCTCTCTCTCAAGTAAATAAATAAGTAAATCTTAAAAAAAAAAAAAAAAAGGTAGAAGTTGAGCCCAGCTTGGCGACACAAGCACTATCTGAAAGCGGAGACCAGGAGCCGGGCGAGGACGGGCTGTAGCTCACGCAGTGGGGGTGAGAGGCTCCCCTGCCCGCGAGACACCAGGACGCATGTGAACCAGAGGCTGTAGGTTCGGAGTTGGTCATCGTCCTCAGAGATGCCGTATGTGGCCACGGCCCACTGCTGGTGTCGGCCACACGGACGCAGAGGCAGGTGTACAGTGCGGACCGTGGGCAGACTGCAAGGATTGGAGGAGAAGGTCGGAGAAGGATTTTCTTCCCGTCGCGGAGAGAAGGCCAACCAGCCTTGCGCATCTGATTTAAAACCGCGGGCCCTGCCGAGAGAGGAGGGTGCGAGGGACGCTGTCACGGAGCACACAGGCCCACGGAACGGAGCCAGCCCACCGCGCTCTGCAAACACAGACGTGGCCACGAGTCCCCCAAACCCTGATTCGGCTTTAAGAAAGCACTTCGCAGCGGTGTGCCTGCACACGCCTGGCTTGCTTTGGCTTCAGGGGTGAGAGGGATGGATTCCGTTAGCTTGTTCTTGTGTTTTCTCGGCGCAGCACAAGGTCAGGGCAGGAAACCTGGGAGATGAGCAGATGGCCGGGAGCAGCCGCCCACAGGCTTCCCCAGCCTCGGACCAGTAACGGTCCTTCCGATGGCTCGAGAGCGGCCCAGAGCCCCCGGCGGGCCAGCAGAGGGGCCACTCCGGGGGCACCACCTCTGTGGTCCATCCCAACAGGAGACCAAGAGGAAGTGCCTTGTGCCCCAGGCATGAAAGCGACTTGCCACCCAAAGCCAGAATGAGAAAGCTTTGTGCATCAAACCTCTGGAAGGTCCAAAATGAATTAAGAACCCTAGACAGGGGCGCCTGGGTGGGGAGTCGGTGAAGCATCCGACTCTTGATTTTGGCTCCGGGCATGATCTCAGGGTCAAGAGATCGAGCCCCCGAGTCGGGCTCCACACTAGACATGGAGTCTGCTGGAGAATCTCTCTCCCTCTCCCTCTGCTCCTCCCCCCAACTTGTGCTCGCTCTCTCTCGAATAAATAAAATCTTCTAAAAAAAGAAGAAAAAGAACACCTAGACAGATGACTAAAACCAGAGTTCTTCTCTTAGCAGAAAACTTACCACTTTAAGAAGTGATTCTGAACCAGAAAACACACGCCCACATACACACATGTGTGCATGCGTGCACATTAAAAAATTTCTGTCACACACACAGCGTTTCAAGAATCTGGGACAAAGCAGCTCCTTTCATGGTCAAACTCAAGGGGAAGTCCTCCGAAACCATCATCCCCTCTGCGCCTCTCCCACACTCCCAAAGGCAGCTCCCTGCGGCTACCGTCAGCATCGCTCAAGGAGGCGGTGCCTGGAACAAGGTTGCTTGAGGAGGAAAAAGAACCAGGCAGCAGGTATGAGAATCAACAACGCACCCGGGGAGGATTCGAGGAAGAAGCGGCCGTGTGCCCCACGGGGGTCAGGGGATCAGAGGTAAGGAGAGGATACATCTGTCTCCACAACCTCCTGGTGGCCCTTCTGAACACAACAGGGCTCACGCGCCCCAGACGCGGACAATCTGCCGCATGAGTCAGTCCATTAATGCGTTGCACGCATGTGCACATTTCCTGCTCCGCCCGGCGCTGCTGGGAACCGAGCAGGCCCCCTCACACAGAGCCTTCTGGAATCCCGTCAGGCTCCTCGCTTCCCCGACAGAAACAGCATCAGCGGACATTACTAACTCATTGCTCGGCTGAAACCACCCAAAGCCGTTGGCAGGGGCTCAGCCGCCGCCTGCCGTGCCCGCCGAGGACAGCACGCTGAGCAAAACCTGCTTAAGAAGATGAGCGTGCCCCGCGGGCCCCGTGACACGAGGTCAGCTCGCATCCCTGCAGCTCAGGATGCGGGCGCCAAGGATGACAACGGCACCCCAACTGCCTCGCTTCATCTCCTAACTCAGCGCTTCCCAGGCATTTTGCCCAAGAGTGGCCAAAGGCACACAGTTTGGCCACCTGGGTGCGGAGGGGAAGGGGACGGCTACGTTGGTGGGTCACACGCCGCATTCGTCCGCCAGAGGCTTCGCCCGGTGACCCTTCGATCCCCTGTCCCAGCTGAAGGCTCCCACTGTCCTTTACTTAAATGAAAACCTGCAATCACCCACAGCCAACCTCAAGGACGAGCGAGACCCTGTCATCTCAGCCCCGCGGATCAAGCACAGCAGGTGGGCATGCCGCGTCCACGTCCACGCAGCACGAACACCGGGTTTTCTAGCAGCGCACACACCCTGGGCCCCGGGGGAGCAACGGAGAGAGGGTGGTGACCAAGTGGCACGAGCCACAAGATTTTCTCAGTGTTTGAGTCTCGATGGAAAACTCAGAAGTGATTGCCAGATGTGTTCCAGAAATCCTCTCCACGTTCCATTTGAGCCGTGCGCATGTGGGGCACCTTGACTGTTACCGGCATCTTTGGTTTGGAGCAACCGGGGCAGAGGTGCGGGTGAGGCCAGCCTGTCACAGGTATGGAGCTCACCGTGTCTGCTTCCCGCAGAAACGGAGAGGGACCTGACAGGGAGGCGGCAGCTCCCCGCGGGGGAGGCAGGCTGCAGGCCGGGAGGCTGAAATGATCTGGAACGAATCAGTACAGTGGGGACCACTGCAGGGGAGAGCTAACATTTGCCTAAAACGGAAAAACCCAAGCGCACTTTCCAAAACTTCTAACTGGAAGTCTTCATCCCCCCGCAAATAATACTTCATGTTCAAAAGAAAAATGAAGTTGCTAGGTCTCAAACCCGGTGTTGCTTTCAGACACTCGTCTTCCCCTGGGTGTAGGATAGCAAAGGGGGCTGGGGGATGATCCCCGCTCAGGTACGGGTTTCCCTCCGTGGGGGACTCACAAAGCCTAGCTTTGGGCAGCTGTAGACCCCAAAACCCCAAATTTCCAGGTACTTCCAGATTCCAGCCCAAATTCCGTGTGAGAGCAGACAGAGTGGAGAGCAGGCAGAGCGGAGTCTCCAAGAGCCCCAGGAAGATTCCGAATTCTGCTCAGCGGGCCCAGGAAGTACTTGCCAGACCTCCCCACGCTCTCCGTCCATGGAAACAGTGACTGACCTCGACCCTTGAATTGGGTGCCTGTAAATTTCAGGTCCAAGCCATCAGGGAGACCAGGGAAACGGTCTGGTGCCGATCCCCGCCTACGGATCTGATCACTCTTCCCCGTTCTGCCTCCACCTGCGCAAGGGAGCCCTGGGCTGGCAATCGGACTGACTCAGGGCTAGAGCGAAATGGCCCTTCGGGACCACCTGAGGTCCCTTTAGCTAATCCCATGAGAGTGGTGCCACAGTTTCCAAATTAGCTCCAGTAATCCCATGAGGAAGTCAAAGAATTAGAACACCCATCATGGGGAATCACACCCATCATGACTGTGAAGGTCTGTGCAGCTAAGTTCTTCCACGGTGAGAGCTTGTCTTTGAGACTCAGCTTCCAAGTAGACACGCTTTCCTAATGGCCACTTCCCCCTTGGAGACCAGTGGCCCCGAGCCTGCTGTGTGTCCTGTCCCGCAGCTGTGGTTTCAGGTACCCGTGTGAGTATCTGGTCGATGCCCGCACAGAGCCGCGAGCTCCATCAGCCTCAGGACATTACTCCACACCGTCGTCCCGGGGCCTAGCGCACAGCACAGCACCCAGTAAGCGCTCAAGAAACGTTAGTTTTAAATTATTATTTATCTATTTATTTAGACCTTCTATCTTGGTGTGATCTTTCTGCACGATCTAATTTCCTTCTCCCATCAACACTCCGTAAAGGGACTTTGTGTGTCGGGGCGCAGGTCAGGAAACGGAGAAGCGGGAACGTCAGCGTTTCCAGGACCACACACTCAGCGTCCCTGAGCGCTGCTGTCTCCAGCGGTTCCCATTCACAAAGCTGGTTCCAAGGTGAAAGCAATGCTTCCTCTAGACGCCCCCCCGCACCGTTTGGGGAAGTACAAACTGGGAACAAGACCCAGAACCACACTTGGCATGTTTCACAGAATGCTTAATTCTCTAACATTTACAAAAAACAAAAAACACTTTTTTTTTTACCTCCTTTCTTATCAGAGCTGAATCACCAGTTCCAATCATTCCTGTTATTCAGAGCCTGCCCCCACCATCCACGAGGAAAAGTAGGGCTACTTGTGCCCAGCCCGGGACACTTGCGACAGTTCCCTGACGCCCGGCCTGCTTTCCCACTGCTGGCTGTCTTCACCATGTCTGCTGAGCTCACCCCTCTGGGGTGACTCTTCCCCAGAGGAGACTTTGCATGACAACACTTCGTGACCTCCCTGATGTCAGGAAAAATGCACCCTGCAGCACGCCCAGCTCCGGGAAGGGGCATGGAGCCCAAGCTGGGGCAGCTGGGAAGCAGGCTCCCACCTCCCCGGACTGAGCCACGGCTTTGCGGGCGGAGACACGAGTGAGCTCGTCTGCGTGAAGCGTGTGCTGAACGGCACTGTGCAAGTAATATTTATTACACTCACCGTTAATTTGAGGAACATTCGAAACAACAGAGATTCGAAATAGGGATTTGGGGATTATCTGACAGTTGGAATTGTTCCCATTCATTTTTGACAATGAATAGCACCGTTTTCATTTGTAAACTAGCTCTGTAAATTATTTTCTGACAGCCGCCTGGGATAAAAGAGGCCGAGCTGTCAGATACAGACGTGGGTGAACAGAGTGAGTTCCCCTGAAAACACCTGGATCTCTCCTCTTGCATTTCAGGCGGCGCCGGGCACAACCGAATCCCCCGGGGAATGGTCGCTGAGGGGAGGAATGACCTAACCTCTGGGCCGGTTAGCCTCTCTGCAACACAACGGTACCACTTACCCAGGGCGGTACCGTGAACTTTACGTTAGGGAACCTTCAAGGGGCAGCACTGCATTTCCAGAACCCCATGCCTGCTGCCCTCTCTTAGCTGGGCCCCAAAAGTTCCCCAGGTGCATGACACAGCCAGGCCCTGCTCCAGGCTCCTGCAGGAACTTCCAGCCTGAAGCCACCCCGAGTTACCCAAACATCCCCTCTGTGCCCAGCCCGTTTCTTCTCCACAAAAGGGTCCCCTCCCAGATTTGTACACAGGAGCAGTGTTCCCGGGGACCCACAGCTGCAGCCCTGAGTGCAAGCCAGGCCCCCGGTTGCCTTTGTGACGGGGACTGATGATGATTACGCAACACACACTCGTTTTCAGCTCGTTTTTTCTGAGGTTCACATTTCCAGTTTTTCTCTCAGCAGGACAAGAACGTAAAAGAAACTGGCAACTGGGAGAATGAATCATAGGAAAATTTGGGCCCCACCGAGAAGCCTGGGTTCAGTTCCCTTTTGACAATGGCTGGAAGGCGGCCTAACAAAGGAGTGTGGCGCTGGCAGCACACGGCGCGGGAAGGCTGGGTCGCGTCACAATCCCGGGCTTTGGAAGAGAATGTTCCAGCCACCAGAGGCTAACTCAGAAAGTAGCACTGGTGAAGGGTGGTGCGAGCTGGGCACCTCCCTGGCTCAAAGGCAGAGCAAGGGGAAAAAGAAGGGGGAAAAGACGACAAGCGTTCTGGGACTCAGAGTTGGGGGAACGAGACAATGAACAAGTCGTCTGAGGACCATTCTCAGCCCCGAGGCTACACAGCCAGCTTCTGCCAGATGGGACCTACTCAGCACAGGTCACCCACGTCCCTCTGGGGACACAGTGGACACTCCAGCTAACGCTGGGGGCGAAAGTTAAGTCGTAGCACACAGGCCTCTGTGGAAGGCCGTCGTAGAAGCACCCCAGTGCATTCAACTAGATCATTTGAAAAGAATTATCCAGATTGTGTCACAAACACTGAGGAATAAAGAAATACTGGTGAAGGTATCCCCGCACTAGTATAGTTCTGGGGGGGGGGTGCCCCCCACGTGGGATGTGTGGGGAAATCCAGAAGCCTGGCGGAGACTGTGGGGGCCCAGAGGACGAGGGCACCCACCCTGTGGGCTCGGCGCCCCACGAAGGAAGGCTTAAAAGGCAAGGGAGGATTTTCTTATCGTAAATCAAAGAAATCAACACCAATGATTAAGAAAACGGTATAAAAAATGCAGAGAGATCTTCAGGACCCACCGACCAGGGCCCATTGGCAGCAGTACGGGGCCAAAGGAGGGATGAAAGCTGTTGGAACAAGAGCCGCGTTCTCTACGAGCAAACGTGGCCTGCCTCTGAGGGGAGAATCCCGGTTCGGACCGACGGAGGAAGCCCTCCCGCAGGAAGTCTGGTGAGTAGGCGCTTTACCGCCGCAAAGTAACTGAGCGGCTGACCAGGCTGTCTCCTTACACTGAGAGGTGCACTTGTGCCTCCGGAGGAAAGTCAGCAAAAGACAGGATTTCCTGGGCTGTTAGAAGCGAAGTTAAATCCGTCCCAGTAGGAGGGGGGAGGGCGGGGATTTCCCGCTCTCCGTGCGGTGCCAGCCTCCAGGGCACACGGGCCGCTGGTCAGTCTCCAGCACCGTCCTCCGCCCTCGCTCTGCCCGACCCTCCACTCCCCGTCCTGTTCCGCATTAACGGTCTCCCCATTCGGCACGTTCCCGCGACGCTCTCCCCACAACACCCTGAAATACAACGTCTGCGAGCTGTCCGTGTATTTTGCCTAAATATTTTCCTTATTGCCATCGGTTTGGTTCTGAGTGTCTCATTAGTAAGACAGGCAAATGGCAGAAACACAGAATACTAAATATTGCGTCCTTCTGCGCCTTTTTCTTTCTGGCAGGAGAGGGAAGGAGTCCTCCCAATTTCAGAATTCTGGGTTTTCCCAGGTGACTATCCTGGAAATACCAGAACCTGGCTTCAGAGGCTGAAGTCATTCTCTTCTGGTGGTACCCCCTAAAATTCATCTCCACGCCGCTCCTTCACGCAACAGAACTAAAAAGATTTGCATTTTGTTTAGAAGCCAGTGATTCAGAAGCACGGGTTATTTAAAGATCCTTTTCAATTTCCCATTTTGTTTTTAACATGTGATTTGGCCAGGAAAAGAAAGGGCATTCAAAGAACTTTCTTCGTAATTTAAGATTTCATGAAAGGGATGGTGGGTGAGAAATTGAAACCAAAAGGATCATGATTTAGAATAATCATCTCTCTTAAAATACATACACATACATATATGCAGATAAGTGTGCTTATGTTCGTACTGATGTGCGACGCGGAAATACGCCGACAAGGAGGACCCCTTCTTTCACAGCAAAACTGATAAACGCTAACTCAATCTTTGTTGTAATAGAGAGCCAAGCTTAAAATAAGAACCGAAAATGTCCAGGTGCCATAAAGGAGTAAGAATTCAGAGTAGGGGTGGAGGTCGGGGTAGGAAACAGAGCACACACTCCACGCACGGGAGGGACCCAGAAGGGAGCCGGTTGCAAAAGGCTCAGGAGCTTCAGGTGCTCTCACACCTCCCAGTACAGCAAGCCGGCCGGCCCAGAGCACAGGCAAACTTCTGATGGGGACTGGGAACAGCAGGTCCAAGTGACCTGTGAGAAACCACGAAGACCCACGCACCAGCAGCCAAGTGCATTTTTCACAAGATGAGAAAACAGCAACAAACGTCCAATCCACTATAATCACTGGGGAGTTGGCACACGAAACCCCCAAATTACTCTCTACGGTAGGGACACAAACCACTCACAAAATAAACAGCCCTTGCTGAAGAGAAGCTGACAATCCTAAAAACCCCATGACAAAGCAAACCATTCATTTTTCTGCAACTAACAGAAAAATTAGGATCTCCACAAGAACCAGGAACATATAGATGAGAAAAGAAACCACAAAATAAGTGTGATTAAGATGACTCTTTGAAAGAAGGAAAAAAAATAAAAGGAGCTGAAAAAGAGCTGAAAAAACGGCAATTTTGAAAAAGAATCAAAGATAATTCCAGAAATGAAAAGTATAGTCAATGAAATTACAAATTCAATGAGCAGGATAAAAAACGTAAGGCTAAGAACAAGATTAGTGAGATACATACAAAGAAGTAACTGAGACAACACAGGGAAATCTAGAAGATATGAAAGGGGGCGCCTGGGTGGCTCCGTCGTTAAGCGTCTGCCTTCGGCTCAGGTCATGATCACAGGGGTCCTGGGATCGAGCCCCGCATCAGGCTCCCTGCTCTGCGGGAAGCCTGCTTCTCACTCTCCCTCTGTGCTCTCTCTCTAATGAATAAAATCTTAAAAAAAAAAAAAAAAGATATGAAAGAGAACAGGTTCAATATAAATCTAAAAGAAATCACCAAAAAGAACAGCGAACAGGAAAGAGATAATATTCAACAAAATAAGAACACCCTGAATTTTCTTAATGAAGAACACAGAGATGAGACCTACACACAAGAGGAACAAAAATAAATAAATAAATCCCTGTCTAGGGGAGCCTGGGTGGCTCGGTCCGTTAAACACCTGACTCTTGGTCTCAGCTCAGGTCTTGATCGCAGGGTCGTGAGTTCAAGCCCCGCACTGGGCTCCACGCTGTGCATGCAGCCTACTTAAAAAAAATAAAATAAATCTCTGTCTAAATAGTGGTGAAACCAGAACACCAAAGACAAAATGAAGGGGAAATTTCATGCTTGTAAACTAGTTCAATAACCCAGAAACGTACCCCATAAGCTCCATGGATGTGGTGACACAGTGAGGACACGGGAGGCAACAGGCACTCTGACCGTCCACCTCTCACGTTCGGGGGGGACAGGCATAGTGCTGCTTGCTTTCAGAAAACCTCAATCTAGTCTAAACTTTGTCAGCCTGAGTCAACCCAACAGTCACCGGCTTGCTACACATCCCGGGACGCCAAACCCTGTGCTCGTGGGGCGCTGGATCTTCGCTCCGAATCACTGGACGGACGTCCGCGTCACTAGAGGACGCACACACTTGGGGATCACAGCCACAGCGCTTCCCAATGCCTCAGTCCTGCAAGCGAGGTCTCCAGAACCTAGTTCAGCCAGTGGTAAAGGCCCCCGAATGTATTCTGATGACAAGAACCCCATCTTGTGGCAAAACAGCTCCAAGCCGAGTCTGGCCGTACGCGGCAGCGCCATTCTCACTCTGAGGATAAATCTGTGTTGAGAAGTTCTCATTTCATCTGCTTCACCAGACAGAGTATCTTAGCCGGCATTTATCTTGTGTCTGCGATGGCACCAGAGTCTGCAGTAAATCTGCAGAGCACAGTGATTCCGAGACTTCGGGAGTTATTTTCAACGGAAAGCTGGGAGTCTTTGCGCAGCTTACTGCAGGAGTATTTTAAGAGAAAACCAAACACTGACTCGGGGTTGGCTTCCAAAACTGATCATCTGTCCGTTCTAGAGATGGTCCAGACATTCCGCTTTCTACAAGACGAACACGCATGGCTAAAGCAATCACAAGACAAAAATGCCCCAAACCCCCACCAACTGACACCCTAATTACCACCATACATAAGCAAGCCACCCCACAGCACACACCCGCCTAGGTCAGAGCACTCGTACCTTCACCCTCCAGAAGGTACCTGTTACTCGGTATCTCTTCTCTACACTTTATAAGACACTAGAACTAGATGCTAAGTATTATCTCCATCATCTTGCTTTAAGAGGAATGTCTTCCTCAGTGTCCTCTGCCACTGTCCCTGTTCCCATTTGGCTTTCCTCTTTAAAGAAATTTTGAAAGGTCTTATTGTTAACAAGCTAAAAAATGTAAAGCACTGAGCACAATGCCTGGCTCCAAAACATTACCTATTATCGCAGCTTTTACCATTGTTACTACCGTTATTAATGACAACAGAGTACAGAAAAGGGGGGAAGACACCACAACAGTGCATTTGTCTATTTATCTTCTGCATTATCGAAGCTTAGAGAAACATGCAGCTTGAATAAGCAGCCAAATTATCTTTATTAAAAGCAAAACTAAGACGGTACTTTTCTCCCCCCACCAAAATCGGGCTTTTAAAGTTAAAAAAGACAGTAGATTAATATTAAAACAGCGTTTATTTGTTAATGTAACATAGGAAATTAAAGCAAGTTACACTATCTTTAAAAACACAGCTAACGCGTTTTAAGAGAAACCCTTCCCTCCCACCCCGCCATCCCCACATGAATTCAGAATCTAAGAGAAGAAGTAACCATAAAACAAAGTTTTGTGGAATCCTTCATCCAAGAGTGCTTACATGATGATTAGGTTAATATTGCCTTCTTACAAAATTTCTCTTTTCTATTAAAAAAAATTTTTTGTAGCCTTGATTGTTTATTACAAAAAAGTTCAGTACAAAAGTTCGATATATTGAAAAATGCCCCCCTCACAGCACCGTTATATGTAGCAGAGAGTAATCAAGAGCAGATTGCCAATCAAGATGCAGCAATCTTCAGATTATGCCCAGACACACAGTGGTTTATTTACCCTCCCGACCCTTCTCGTAAGAACTTAAAAAAACACACACATACAAAAAAAATGTCAAAAAATTTGAGGAACCCTTTCCAAACAGTACACAGTTAGTTCAGTGTCAATAATTCACATCTTGCAACAAAGTGTATGGATATGGTTTCTTTTACAAAACTTTCAGTGTCAAAAAAGGAAATTAAGGCCATCAGATTCGCAGCTTAAAAATTCACATAAAGGAAATACAAAAATATTCTGTGCTTCTGAGAAGGCTCTGCACTGCACGTTGGTAAGGATTACCATACTTCTTTATTTTGAGGAAGACCGCTGACTTGAGAAGTTTACATAATTGCACAGCTTCTGTTGGATGCTCTGGTGGTTCCCTGATGAGGAAAAGCAGAAAGAAAAATCAGAGCTACGAAAGCAGACGACATAACTTTCGACTACGAGAGAAACAGGACAAATCCGTATTACCTGACTTCAGATGAACCCTTATCATTCCTCACTTACCCTTTTTTGTTGGAATTCTTCCAACAAATTCCAGAACGGTGACACTGAACTCCTCCAGCTGCACGTTCAGATCCGGAGGAGCTTTAAAAAAAAAACCTGATCGAGGTCCCTAGATCAACTCAATGAGAATTTCTCATTTAAATGGGAAAGTGGATCTATCTATATGTAATTTTAAAGCTCCCTGAGTAATTTTAACATGCAGCTGAAGTTGAAAGTCACTGTTCAATAAATAATCTCCTTTTAGAACTTGGGAAACAGGAGGTCAGTGGGTTCCATTCTGAACCCCGTCAGGACTCCAGCTGGCTGGGTCCTCTGCTTACGCATCTCCCGGCACGTGGTCTGGCTTCTTCGTCCTCCAATGTGAAGGCAAAATGGCTCCCTCCGTTCTCCTCTTTTACCGCTAATTCCTTAAAACCTCACAGTCTGACCTGTGACTTACCACTGGACTGGAAAGAAACTGGCTTGTTGAAGGTCACCACAAAAACCTAATCAATCTGAAAGGCGCTTGGATCCATTCTCTAATGCAAAGTGAAAATACCTATCCTTTCATCTTCTCTCTTTCAAACCTTGAAATTATTACGTACTCTGATCACGAAGCTAAAAAGCCTCACACGTCGGACTTCTTTTCCTTCTCTCCCCGCTCAAGTTCAGTCACTATGTCCTTAGGAACCTCCATTCACACAGTCCCTCCGTGTCTCTGCAGTCTGCCTTCTGGAGTCAACCGCGGATTCGGTCTCAGCGTCTCCTTGGCCCCACCATGGGCAGAAGTTATCTGCCCAGGCATCCCAACTGCACGCTTACCACCAAGCTCCCCAACTCCTGTATGTCTGACACACAAGTCCTGACACATCCCCTGTGGTGAACGAAAGATCACCACAGATTCTCTGCCACTCCTCCCATCAAGAGCTGAAGACTATTTACCCTCACCTAGAACTGGAGGTGGCCTAGAGACTCACTTTGGTTAAGAGACTATGGGCCTAGCCTTTAAGACATCTGGTGCTCTCTTTTTCACCCTCGTGGAAGCCAGCCACCATGTTATAATTAAGCGTGGGCTAAAATACCAAAAGATAAAGGAACATGGAGGGAGACAAAGAGAACCTTCCAGCACCAGCCATGATTCCACTTGAATGCAATGCCTCATTAACTTCACTCTAGAACACGTGGAGCAAAAGAACTGCCCAGGTAAGCCCAGTCAAACCACTGAACATGGCAAGAAATACTTGTTCTCAGGCACTAAGCTTTGGGGTGTATGTTAATGCAGCCAACAGCTAACTCGAACACCTGCAGAACACCACTGTCTGTCTTCTGATACCCAAGTAACAGCCAATCCTTCAAAATACTAGACAAGCATACTTCCCAGAGATCTTCTCAGCTCTGCTGGCGGCCTTGTCTCCAGCATCTGCCTGCTCCAACTCCTACTCTGAGCCACTTGTCCCACACCCGAGGTATCTCTTACACTGTTATTTTACTTCAGTCATTATAATGCTTCCCGGCAAGGGCAGGAAATGGATCTTGTCCTTGTTTCTTGTGTAAGCTAAGCCTAAAGTATCTGTTCTGAAATAGTCCTCCAAAATGTATGAGGAAGTATCCAAAAATTCACTCTACCTCATACAACCCACTTCAAGTGGTTCTCAACCCTGAGGGCTGACCACATACGAGAATGTTTTTTCGAGTAGGACTGGGGCCAATGAAGAAAAACGAAGAGATTTATAAATCTCTAGACACAGAGACAAAGTCTTATAAGGATAAGGGTAGGAACTCTGATTAACCATCTGACTCAAACATCTCAAGAATATAAACTGAAAGCTTATTACTTATTAATAATTCCAATTTAATTAATTAAAATCAAATTTGGAGTTTCTTTATTTCAAGGGCTCTCAAAAGCCCAAGCATCACCTAAAGTCTATCTTGTAATTAGATGATTAGGAACCTAATATAGCACGAATTTTGTTTCCCACTGCAGTTGGTTTTTAAAGTTTATATGCAGAGGCTCTAATTTAGTGATCGAAACTTCTCTATCACAGAACTCTTCAATAATTCTGAGCATGCATTCCAACCCATATGTACTTTTTTATATGTGGTATACAGGTCCTACCGGAACACACTATGTACATTATAAAACACAACTGAAACTTGATACATTGAGAAAACAAATTTTTTTAAAAGAAGTGCTACCGTCTTCCTCCAGCACTCTAAGGCACTATATCTTGAGTATCTCCTCAGGAAAAACGAATCCACACCACCTAGCCAATGACTTACTTGGTTCATCAAGTAACAGGGAAAAAAACCAAACTATTGATTTTGGTTTTTATGTAATTCTGTCAATAAAACCTAAAACAAATACACGAAAGTAATACCTGCTGGCGGAAAAGTTCTTCCTCTACAACCACTTCGGGCGCCTCTTCCTCCTCCTCCTCTTCTTCAGGTATGGTTGTTTTAAAGACTGTACTTCTCTGAGCAACCTCCTAAAAACAAGAGTGGCTTGATCTTAAGTTAAAACCATACTCAAAGATCACAAAGGCAGTCGGGGAGAGGGAACTTTTCCTTGCTTCACTTTTAGAAACAGCACCTTTCCTACATCAGGGATTATTTTTTTAAAAAGAAAAAAGTGGTTCATCAACAGCTTTAGCTACTGAGCAGAAAATTTTGCATAACTGAAAGCAGTTCTTAGATTTTCAATATTCCCTGCAGGGGGGGCTCCTGGTGTCCAATGTGAAACACCTGCTGTGAAGTTTCCAAAGCTTTTGATCCCATTCTGTGACTAAGAACTCCACGAACCATGTGGCACCCTGGATTCTTTATAACACTCAACATGAATTCAGCTTCAAGATCCTGGCTCCTAGCAAAAAGAAGGTACTAAATTCGAAGGTGAAAGCCAAATGCTGTGATCTCGGGGACCATGGTGGCAACAGTCCACCTTCAGCAACTGGTTCCTCCTGGGTAACGGAATCAAGACGGATGAGCACTCCCTACTGATAGCACACTAGTGAAGCAGCTGCAATGTATTCCACACAGAACACAGTCCCGTCACTCACTGGAGGTGCGACAGAACGCAGCCATTTCCCTTCGGTGCTGAAAGGCGCACGCGCAGACGCCTCTGCGGGAGAGGAGGCTGACGTGCAGACGCAGCGGTGTCCGTGTAAGCACAAGGCTGACCCGAGGAGTCGGCGGCAAGTAAACGAGTGTGTCCCACAGATGCTGCGGAGCCGCTCGTCTCGTTCTGTACCAAATCCCGAGGTCACTCAGGAAAGAACCCCACAGACGAAGATCAAAACGTACGTCTCTAACAGCTTATCTGGACTCTAACACACAACCAGCTAGTTTACGATGGCAGAGAAAGAAAACCAAGAAACCGTGTCGCACAAATGAGAGCTCCGTTTTAAATATGTCCAAGGATATGTTTCATAAACGAAGCAAGGTGTACACTAGTATTTTCTGGGGAATGCTGATTATTGTTGCATAGCCAAAGAAGATGGACCATTCTGAGAGTTTCCATCTGCCAGAAACTTCAACTCCAGGAGCTCAGTCAGTGGTTACAAACACAAATAGCCATTTCACAAATATCAGCCTGCTTTGGCCAAACCCACACTGACCAAAAAGCATGTGAATCCTTAGATCAATCACAATGCTTTGAGGTAAGAGAGTGATTGGGGGATGGCGGCATATGAACAGAAAAAGAACTCTCAAAAAACTCTCAGAGTACCCAGCTTTCCATAATTCATCCTAAAATAAAGCAAGAAAAGTCGAAGAAAATCTGCTAGAGAATTCTTACATTCCAGCTCAGGCAGCTGGTGACAAGTGTATACACCTCATCTGGAAACACGGGTTCTTAAAGCATGTGACATAAGAGCATTGTCCTTGAATGAGAAACAGAAAGAGCAACTTGCCCAACAAAGTTAATTATAAATTCAATTTAACTACTTTTAATGTAAGCATGTTGTTAAGCACTTTTCATTTGACGATACTTAAAAACCAATTAATCTAATGCAGAGAGCCTGTATAGAAAACGAGTGTGCTAAATAATGTCAAAAATTGATAGAAAAATCGTAAAACAAATTGAGAACCAAAAATTGTTGGGAGGCTGAGGCCCAGGAAATTGTTACTAGTCAAGGTGCTAACACATACATGTCTTTATCAAAAAAATTCCTCTCAGCAGATACCCAGCCCAAGTGCCCTAAAAGATCCACAAAAACGGCCTGTCTACAGATGTATTATCAGTCAGTCCCTGTTAAAGCCTTGCACGCACAGAAAGGTACACGATTCAGGAGCGCACTGAAGCCAGCCAGCACCAGCTGATGTGTCCACCTGTGCCAACTCTGCTCAGGGGCGACATGCTGACAGCCTGAGATCACCACGGTGGGAGGACGGGACGCCGATGCCACAGCAATCAGCAAACGTTACGTACAGATCGGAGCTGTTTTTGTGGGTGGAGGGGCCGACTGTTAAACTATGATATCTTTGTACACCTAAGTCGTCATTCACATATACAGAAGTTTCCGTTATGACTGTATTTCGGGAGGTACAGAGAGACTGCTTTCTTATTTCCCTCACAGAAAAACATTCTAGGGATGCCTGGTGGCTCAGTCGGTTAAGCATCTGCCTTCGGCTCAGGTCATGATCCCAGAGTCCTGGGATCAAGCACAGCATCGGGCTTCCTGCTCAGCGGGGAGTCTGCTTCTCTCTCTGCCTCTGCTCCCCCTGCTTGTGCTCCCTCTCTCTCTCTCTCCCTGACAAATAAATAAAATCTTTAAAAAAAAAAAAAAAAGAAAAGAAAAAAAGGAAAACATTCTATTGTAGCAAGTCAACATTTGCTGTTTTTAGTCGTCCACTACCCCGTCCTCATTTGTCAGTCAGAGCCCTCGGGCTTTAGCTGGGTCCCCATGTCTCCCATGGAGCTGGGGCACATGAGTCACAGGAGCAGAGCGGAATCGAACTGTTGGAGGGGAGAAGGCGGCTCAAGCTAACTCTGTCCTCCTGACTCCACCGACTGGTTTAGAGGTGAGCCTGTGACCCAAGCTGGTACCATTCCCGGGATGGGAAACTCACGGGAACGAGGCTCTTTCCCACAAAAAGCCAACCTTGAAGGATGCACCTCCAGGAGCACCCGGCACCCATCCTGCATCAACCAAGGAGACACTCAGAAAACAGAGACACAGAAGATCCTTGGGGACAAGGGACACTGGGTGAGCCACCGGGTCAAGTTCACGATCTCTGGATTTTTGGTTGTGTGAGTCCGTATATTCCCATTACAGACAGCTTAACTGCATTTTCTGACACTTACAATGCCTCAACAAGAGGAAAATATACATTAAAAATTAAACTGACTTAAGCCAATTATCTACGATCTTACAGAACAATGGTCTTTATGGTGGTAATTATGGGTTGTTGCAAATATGGCCTGGGACCTACTAATAAACATGTTTTCAGAATTAAAGGAATAAATACCAAATGTACTTGTCTGGCAACCACAGACATAAACACTGTATTCATGATACTTTCCTCGTTTCTGACAGAAGTCACTCAATAGAGCCTAGCAAGAGGAAGACAGAAGTTGGTTAAAAAGAACAGACAAACTAACCAACTCAATAATCTAATATTCAAGGGTTTCAATTATGAAGGGCAACCCGAGCTTTAGTTAGCTTTATGGAGATGTCACTGTAATACCACCTCAAGCCCATCCCCATCACTGTATGTACTTTGTTCATAGGTCACTCTATGTCTTTTAGGGGCTTTTCAACCTGCTACATTCCAAACACCCCCTACAAGATCACTTGTAACCTAAACACATTTTCACAGAGAAACAAACGGTACAGATGATGACTGGGTCCCAGGGCTCACAAGAGCCTGCTGCATCTGCCACGGCCCCCCTCACAGGGCTTTTCGACCTGAGCAGATCACCACTTAGCCGTGTCTCAAGAGAGTCCTGTGTTCCGCCAACGCCGATGTCAGGGGAGCGCCCAGCACACGAGCCGCAGTCAGTGCAGTGGGGCGGCAGCAGCGGCCACAGGGGAAGGACTCCGACATGCCCAAGACGAGAAGCAAGCAAGGGCTCCGGCAGAGAGAACAGGAGAAAGACCCAACGCCCTGGAGCCTGAAAGTGACTGACAGCATGTGTCAACGACTCCCGTACCCTGAGAACCAGGGCAAGTATCGGGGGTGAATTCCCCAGAGCTGCTCCCTAAATCTCACACAACTGTGCTGAGGTCTACCGTGAAAGGATCACAGGCCGTTTCACTTCCCAATTTGGCCTGAGATCGGGGGAACTCCAGCCTCGGTGGACAAGGATTCCGGATGAAGAGCATTCCAAAGACCAGCAGGTGCGTCTGGTGAGGGACAGATGGGAAGACCACCAGGCACAGGACCTGGAGTGCAAACACCTCGGACCCCCATGGCAAATGCTGTCAGCTACTTTATTTCTCTGAACTTAAGGGAAGGTCTCTGTTTAATTTTTAAAATTTTTTTAGCCAGGAAATTCTTACTGAATGCCTATTATGTGCCAGGGAAAATCAGAATAGGTCCTTGCCCTTGATGTGCTTATTAGGACTCTAGTGAGTGGCCAAGCACCAGACAGGGTAAACAGGTCTGCAGCTGGCATCCCGGGAGCAGAGAAGGAAACCCAAAGGGGAAACTGCAAGTTGATGTGCAGCCACTCCCCCCCTCGCAGAGCCCCGTTGGGGGCAGGAGGGGGAGGCAGGCGTGCATGCATGCACAGGGCACAGGTGTCTTCATATGACAGTGAGGGCAGGGAAGGATCTTTGACAAGAATCTAGCACTGATGTGTTGAAAACACAAACACCAAGCAGATGTATGCGCCAAAATCTTCAAACTCAAGAGTTTCACAAACAATCTGAGAGCTAGGAACATAGCTAATAGCTAAAAACATTATTACCAGAGGCCAGACAGACAGATATATTCCGAGCGTCTGCCAATGAGTATCTCACGTACACCAGATCCATTACATTAGTATTATCACAGCTCTGTGACCTGTCTTATTATTATCCTCCATTTTAAAATGAGAAGACGAAGAGAAGTGAAGGAATTTGCCAGAAGAAGTCACAAAGCCAGCGGGCAGTGAGGCAAAAACCGGGGCCTGTGCTCCTGATCAGTGCTCCACGATACACCCCCACGTCACTCCTAAAATGTCAAGGTGGCCTCACTTTGATTTACTCAGCAGCCTTGGTCTGGGTAAGCAATCAGTTATTTCACACTTCAGTGTGACTTCTGAAAAGAAATCACACTTGTACAAGGAACTTTCGAGTGCAACAGACACTGGAGTGGTACTGACAAAACAGCCTTACCTCTCCCTGAGAATTTTTCAATATAACCTTCACATCTTCACCAGTGCCCCAGGAGTTCTGGTTCTTCCAGATGAGGTCAGTGGGAGGACTGGCTGTGACACCAGCATTTGCAGCCCAGACCTAGAAAAAAGAAAGGACATTAGTCCACCCAGAACCCAGCCCTTCCACATCCTAGTGATGGCAACGTAATGAAGAGACTTGAACCCCAGATTCTAAGTCTCAGAACTGTGCCCCAGCTTCAGACCTGCTGTACGAACTAGCTGTGTCTCCAGGAGAGCCTATCGAGGCCTCAGCTTCCCCATCCAATAAATGGGAATGGTGACTCCGTCTACATTTACCTCCTAGCCCCACGACACATCAGCTGAAAGTGCACAAGTGGCCTCATTCTATTATCCATAAAATGGGACAGAAGCGGCACTGCTTTGAAGAACAAGGGATAAGCCGCATGGCGGCTCTGGCTCACGAAGCAGGGATTTGCTCTCCCTGTCCGCATGCAGTTAGGGGTTTTATGGGCCATTCTTCCAGAATGGAGCCCTTTGACCCGCTCCAATAGTATCTCCCAGCTGCCAACAGCAGTCAGTGAGGAGATACTACTAATTCCTCTCAAAAAATCTGCAGCAGACTGCCCATCTAGAATATTCTTATAGAAACTGGTATGTCTCCCACAAGGGGCAGTGTCACAACACCCCAGGAGTGTCTGAGACTGAACTCCAAAATGCATGCAGGTAATGAACAAATAACCCATTAATCAATGATAAACAGGACTACTACTGAAATAGGCAAATATTTACTTTTCCCTTCTCATAAGCAAGGAAATTCTGCCGTATTTTTAATGCATTTTATTGGCAAAAGAGTACTGATAGAATGGAGAAAGTGTGAGTCAGAAAACCTAGGTGTGAACCGTGGACAAGACAAATCACTCCAGCTCCACCAACCTCAATGTCTTCAACTATAGGGATACTACCACCAGTCTTGAGGTTTCTAAAAGACTATGTGAAAACAGAAAAGTTTTACATCCCATAAATTAGTTCACAGTAGAGATGGCTACATGATGGCACAAGGAAAACTAGAAATAGTATAGGCAGATATTTTTTTAAGTGGGCAGAAAAATCTATGAATTTCTGATTAGGAGGAAACCTGTCCCCTTTAGATGCACACCTGAAGCTTCGAGATCTTCTGTCAGCATTATAACTAGAAAGGGACAGGAGCATTTCCTGGGATAAAACGAAAGGGAGCTGGATCTGGGCTCTTAGGTCATGTGGAATGTTAGTGTTTTCCTAATTTCAAGCAACACTTTTTCACCATAGTCCATATGGAATCACAGAGTTGGTTTAGTGTTCATAATAATCATAAAATGTCGGTAACCTTATTGGGTAATTTAATCTAAAACTATTATGTTCCAGAGCTATCGTATTCAATATGCCAGCCATATATGGCTTCTGAGCACCTGAAATTTGGCTAGTCAAAAAACTGAGATATACTGTGAGGCTATCTGTAAGTTTGAACACTCAGTCCAAAAAAAGAAAAAAAAAAGAAAGAAAGAAAAGGTAAAATATCTAATAATTTTGTATACTTATCACATGTTGAAAGATAGTATTTTGGATACATTGCATTAAATAAGATACAGTACTAAAGTTAATTTCACACCTTTCTTTTTTTACTTCGCTTTAATGTGGCTACAAGAAAATTTTATATATACACATATTTCTCTTACTTGTGTTGTAGAGTTTTAAACTGATCTTTGCTATAGCCTGGTACAATTTTATAGTAAGATTACTTATCACTACCATGTTCCAAGGAGCTTCTTAACACATTTAATGCTAGCTACTAAAAAAAAGATTACATCTCATATGATAATTGAGTTCTCCACTAAACCTATAGTATATATATCTATTTGGTCCCTGAGAAACTATATCTAGGGGAAAAAGCAGATGATTGGCATAATGGTTTCACATTACTTTAGAGAGATAGCACACTCAAATCTGAATCTTCTGAATTAAAATGTCAGATTCTCTCCACCACATTATGCAGCTTCCATAAGACACATAATAGGACTGAACAATTTTCTCTCACTATAATAATTACTGAAGAGAAGAAAGGACAATGTGATTGGAGTATTTGTTCCCATTTTTTACCATTACAAAATTAGCATCTGCTTTCTTCCCAATGTGGTATCAAGCTCTACGACACAGTATTTAAAAGAGAAGTCCTAACCAGTTTGAGCCTTTGATCTTAAACACTAAGATATGTATCAATCATAAATTTTAAAATATGTGTTCAATATTTTTAAAAAGGAATTGATAAAAAGAGACTGTCGCCTCTATATCCTTCAGGAATAAAAATGTGGACTTCTTTCACATCTATATCAAAGTCAATACATTGTTTGCAAAATCTGCTTACTAAGTAAAAGTAAAGGAATTTTGTATTTGCTCAATGAAGCTATTTCTCTAAAAAATATGCTATGATATTTAGTGACTACTAAAGACGTGGCATTTCAGAACACAGCAACAGTGAACCATTTAGAACTCAAAATAGAGTGAGAGTGCCACAAAGCCCATCTCTTTTCAAATCTAGAAACTTAAACACCATGTAAAAACTATGTTACCTTCTCTAAAATAACTATGTTAAAAAAAGTGATTCTTCACAACAGGACCTATCACTTAATAATTTTCACTCAAAACTAAGTCCCTAATCCAACACCAGAGATGGTGACTAAGGGTGAGGTGGGGCCAGATGACGCTGAGGGTCACCCAAGGCTGACAACTGTTGTGTTAAGGCGTACCTTAGCATGTATGCCAGGCACTATCTCCTGAATCAGACTGGCTTACAATTATCAGTCAAGAGACAGCTGTTTTATATCTACTGGAACAGACAAAATAAAAAGAATTCAAAGGTCAATCCTTCCACTTTTAATAGTCAATTACTGCTCTCAATAAGATAATTTTTAAAATCTTTAATAGCACTTGTAATTCCCTGATCATGTCAAAGATGTTTTAATGCCCATTTCTAAAATGCTTTCTCTTTAAGCCAAAAATTTTCTTGAGTCACTTTAACTGTTAGTTAAGTCAGCAAAGTTAAATTAAATGATGATTAAATTCACTTACTGTAACAGTCTGGCCTGCTTTCAGCACATATCTTGAGGTATATTTGTAACTGACTGATGTGTCTCCAATTTTTCTGATCATTTCCCAGCCTCCCATTGGCTGATCCTATTCATAAACAGAGCAAAACAAGGTCACATCAAGTATACAGAAAGTGAAGGATACTCAAATGAATTTACACACGCAGTTAAACTAAGACAGCTCTGTAGCTGTCTTCCCTTGATTCATATTTTCCTACCATAAAAAGAAAACATGATTCTGGCATTCAGCAAAACAGTAACTTCAACAATGCTGCAGTTTTAATATAAGGTACTTGATTTTAAAGAAGACAAAACTGGAAGAAAAGGGATGTGAACCAAACCAAATGGTCCATATTCACTGCTAGATCCGGTGGGTCTTTGAAATTTACAACACAATCTAGCAGTCATAATCACAATTATAAACATCTAATATTTGATTACTTTAAGCTTTAAAAATACAGACACATAGGGCGCCAGGGTGGCTCAGTCGGTTAAACATCTGCCTTCGCTTCAGGTCATGATCCTGGAATCCCGGGATCCGTCCCGCACTGGGCTCCCTGCTCAGTGGAGAACCTGGCTTCCCCCTGCCTGCCCCTCACCCCGCTCATGCTCTCTCTCTCGCTCTCTATCTCAAAAAAAATACAAAAATCTTAAAATATATATATATACATAAGCTTAAAAACAGAAGAAAGAAAATATAACCTTTTTCTTCTTCACCTAAACCACTTCTGCCCACACTTAACTCCCTTACCTCAAAGCAGAGGCTATCACCTCTGGCCCCCAAGCTGCCCAGGGCTGCCTGGCACCTGAGGAAAGGCAGGGGATTTAAAGTAACCAGCTGCACTAATCTCTACCCATCTCTAACTCAAAGACAAGAATACACCAGGCTGAAAGCCAGCTTTAGAGTAACTCAACACAGGGCTGTTGTGCCTTCTGAAAACAGCCGAACCACAACAATGGAAAAGCAGAGACTACCATTGTTCCTCAGCTCTTAAAGTCGTGACTAGGAGGGCTTGGAGCCTGTTCTCTTCAGCATGTGAACTGCTAGCGTTCCTTTGCCCATCCAAATTATTTACTCATCCACATACAAGACAGAGGAGAAAGTGATTTTCACAAACAACATCTGCAAATCCTGAAAGTGACATCCATTCCACTGCACCTTCACGGAAGCCCAGACCTGCCTTCCAGCATCATCTCACAGACCTTCACGACCTCCAGCTCCATGATGCCGAGCCAGGGAGGACCACCACCACTGAGCTCTCAAAGACCCCAGCTCGAAATCTCAGAATTCCCTAGGAATACTTTGTTTACTTTTAAACAAATAATGTTAAGATAAGGCTCCATACTGTTCTTCATACAAATTAAATCATCAGTATTCATTCATTTATTTAGAGAGAAAAATACTCCCTCCACATATCTGAGTCTGGGCTCACATTTCCTTCTTCTTTTTTTTTTTTTAAGATTTTATTTATTTACTTGACAGAGACAGCCAGCGAGAGAGGGAACACAAGCAGGGGGAGTGGGAGAGGAAGAAGCAGGCTCCCAGCGGAGGAGCCTGATGTGGGGCTCGATCCCAGAACGCCGGGATTACGCCCTGAGACTAAGGCAGACGCCCAACGACTGCGCCACCCAGGTGCCCCTCACACTTCCTTCCTCTGCTGAGGCTAACAGCTGTGAAAGAATAGCTCCCATTTACACTCACAACTCCAACTTCTCCACAAGTCTGGCTAGGGCGGGGAGTAATAGTAACTCATCCTTAGGAAGGCCACTGTGCGAGAATGACCAAGCATGGAAAAAAGCTCTGGCTCTGTAAAGAAACGCTGAGGAAGGAAATCTTTAAGCCACTAAGTGTACGAACTCCTCTTCCTCCTCCTATTTTAATGCATACTTTACTTCATGAATTTAAGTAAAAAGGAGGAGGGAAATCATTCTTGTGAAGACTACTGAATCCAAATAAAGTCTGAGGAATTGAGACAATTGCAAAATCATCTACCAGTCAGCAAAGCCTTCTTGGAAAAAAAGGGGGGGTCTGTTTTTCACCTGTTCGGAAGTGTTCTTCAAGCGGATAAATTTCCCATCGACATCTATCTCTTCGATGCAGACATTCCCGGTGGCTGAGGCGGAGTGAGAGATGCTAACGCTACTGCTCGCCTCTGACTCTTCCACATCGACTCTCTTCCGCTTTCCTCTAGTTGTGCGCACACTCCGACTCGAGGACGCTCGGGACACTGTCACACGAGAAGACGGGCTTGGGGAGAGTTTCAATCTACACAGGAAAAACAAACATTCCATTTATGAGACACTCGTGCCCTTCCTACTTTAGAAAACAGGATATTAATATCCTGCACATGCATTTTTTTTCCTGCACGTGCATTTCTAAAGCAAAACATTACTGAATATCTGCTGGACGAGGCCGATATACATCTTATTTGTGCTAGAATGTGCATCATAATGTTCTTTTAAAAAGTAATAATTTGAATGCTTCCCCTAGGAACAGAATATAATCATTATGCGGGAAGTGTGGTAAACTTGGGGGGGGGGGAGAGGAACCAATCCACCTAGCACCACCCTACTACAACCACTCTTAGGTTTAGTATACTTTTCCTAATTTTCTCATACCTCTGTTTTCTCTTTATACAATTACAATCACAACGTATGTAACAATGAAACTGAATGACTTCTCATTCTAAATCAGACACTTTCCCTTGGAAACTTTTTCTAAGAACAGGTGGCAAAGGATTTATACACTAACCAGATTTGAAAAATGACATAAAGTCTCTTCCAGCAAATCAAGTATTTTACAACATATTAAATAATCAAAAGCTCAAGAAAAAGACTCCATATCTTGCAACAGTCCAGCATTTAAAGTAATAATAATAAAATAAGACCGCTTAAACAATATTTTTTATTGTTGAGGTAGAAATATGATCCATATCTATTTACTGCTACACCTAAATGTTAAAAAAAATAACAAAGAATATTTAAAGTTGCCTTAAATGTTAAAATAAAATTTTCACAAAGGCCCAATCCTGGTACTTAGTACTCTTTAAATAAAAGGGGTGGGGGCAAGAAGTAGACTGAGAGGTAGAGTGACACCTAAGGCGCTCACCTCTCCTCTTCGCCCTCTAAGAGCTTCCTGTAAGCACTGATTTCCATGTCCAGGGCTAACTTTACATCAAGAAGTTGTTCATAATCGTTCAGCTGTTGCTGCATCTGATCCCTTATTTCCGCCATCTCTCGCTCTTTGTCAGACAGCATGCGCCGAGAGTTGTCTCTTTCTTTAGCAAGCAAGTCCTCCAGCTCCTGAATCCTCTCCAAACATGCTCTAGACTTCAGAGTCAAGGGAACACATTTACTTTCTAGGAACATTCCAACATTAGCACAAAGCAGCTATTTTTAAACCATTTCCTGGACAGAAAAACAAATAGAACCTGAAGGAATCTCTAACTTTAAAACCTGAAAGAGATTTTGATTTTAAGAAATTAAAAACCACAATTTCTTCAATACAAAATACAGCTTCAGGAAAGTTTTGGCTTATAAAAGACTTTAGAAAGAGATAAATTTATCAAAGGCAAGTGTCATAAATGTACATATGATTTTTCTGTATTTGGCCAAATAAAACAAAATTTTAAAAGCCGTAGTTTTAGTAAAAGTGAAGTCTAGCCCCCCTACAAGCCATTTCACTCAAAAGTATAAATTAACTAAAAATGACAGGAAATTTGCTGACTAAAGAAACCTAAGGGCAGGTGAAAGAAAGTATGTCGTGGAGAACTGCTGGAACTCTTCAGAAACCAAAGGAAGGGATTCCAGTAACTCAGGGAGAGCGTCCTTGCAGGAAAGCTGTGCTCTCATGCTCAGTCAGCGTACAGAGACCATACAATGCAGTGTGGTCTGTAAGATGCTACTGTAAATACAGAAACTTTGTACTCGGTATTTAAAATATGAGAAATCACACAAGCTGTGCCAGAAAGTTCATCTGAGAAACCCTGTGTCTCGCTAGGTAATTATTCTTCCGCGTTTCTCTCAAGACAGAACTCACCTCAGTAGCCTCAGAAAATGACAAAGGTAATAACTCAAAAAGACTGAGAGAGAGCTCAGGCCCTTAGAGTCACAAGTAGCAGCATCAGAGCAGGAAAGAAAGGGCAGGGACCATGCAAAAATTACATCTGGAGGGCTAAAATCAAAAGGGGAATCTGTACTGTGCAGAAACACTACACTCGAGTTAGTATGTGTATTTTTCACGGGGGTATGGCTTAAAAATTTTGAAAGTGCTTTACATCTATACCAGGGATGAACAAATAAGTAAAGAGGATGGTAGAAACCAGGTTTTTCACTCTCAAAGAGAAAAGTTACAGATAAGCAAGCAAGAAAGCTGAAAATGAACCCTGTGGTATGGGGTCAGTCAGAAACATCTGTATGAACGTGGGTTTAGTTTAATATAAATGCAAGTGGACAGAGATACATTTACAGCAAGTGTGTAAACATGGCTTGGCATACCCAAATATATTACCTAGCTCCATCCACAAGAGGGCCTAGGAGCAATGACACCTCAGTACCAGCGAGGCACTCAGCATCCAGATCTTAAATTCTATGTACCATTGTCCAGTAAAAAGAACCAACGCTCCTTGGAGAATGGCTGATTCCAGGGCTGCAGCAGGGAAAACACAGGATGAGCCTGGAGCATCTTCCAGTACCATACAGTAAGAAGCGCTCAAAAAAAGGGGGACATAATAGGCATTCTGACAGAACCATCTAAGCCAATAAAGGAAGGTAGTATTGGATTATAACCCAAAGTATAAAATAAATATCCACGAGTCCATACTAATACAAACAAATGGATGAATAAAATATAAATAAGTAAGAAAGAACAGACATCTTTCAGAGAATTCCACTTAATAAATGTAGATACTCCCTTCAGAATGTGGAGCCTACTTCCTATCCTCAACCCTCAAGAGTGAGCTGGACACGGTGACCTGCCTCCCAAGAACAGCATATGGAAAGAGAGAAAGGGTCATCTGACAGTTGAGAAACCTGGCAAACACTACCTTCACCAGTGATGAAGGCAAGTATCACAACTGATGCCCTGTGGGTGTCGTGTGATCCCTGATACGATGTGACAAGAAGGGCACTTACTTAAAACCCATAACCCCGGTCTCATGGGAAAAGCACCAGGGGGACAGTATACAGGTAAGTGGCCAGTTCTCCTCAAGACTCCCAAGGTCATAAAAAACAAGGAAAGCCTGAGAAACTGTCGCAGACCAGGGGAGACTGGAGAGACATGTGGAAAAGAAAAACAACAGCAACAGAACATGTGTAAAATCCCAATAATCTAAACTCTAGTTAGTAGTAATGTACCAACAGCAGTGTCTTCGTGTTGACAAACATACCATGAGAACATAAGGTGCTTACAACGGGGCAAAACTATGGAAGGGACAGAGGGGAACTGCCGTACTGTCTAACTTTTCTGTAAATCTAGAATTATGCCAAAATAAAAAGGTTATTTAAAAAATAATCACTTAATTAACTAAAACCAGAGTAGCATCGGACGCTCTGTATCAGAAGCAGGCATTCATCTTAAGAGTGATGCTAAACATAGCTCCTGCCTCGAGAACTTGCACTGGAACTGCACTTGCAAAAACCATGCTATGAACTAAGAAATCCATTTTTTTCCTCACAGTCTTCTGATAAAATTTAAGTTCAAATGCTTCTCCTTCAATCAACCTCTTCACTGTTTTTCTGATGTGGGAGGGAGACAGCATGAGCAACAAGGTGGAATCTAAAGGAGAGTTGATGAAAGGCACTGATGTACCCAAGATTCAGGGGTAACATCCGAACCTAGATTTGTAAACCCCGAAATGCCTCGTTGTCTGCCTCTGATGTTACAGAGCTCTTTAAGTGGGGAAAAAACAGAATCTAGGTATAAAAAAAAGTTTTCAAGTTACTGTGACTCATTTAGAAATATCTAAATTATATTTTCAATAGCTGTATGACACCTGTTATGTAGTGAAATAGAAAGAATACAGGATGAGACAGACCTCGATCTTTCTTCCCAAGTCTGCTACCAAGTGCCTCTGAAAGTGTGCAGGCTGTAGCTAACCTCACTAAGTCAGTGTCACATCTGAAAAATGAAGAGGCCTAACCAGCTTATCTGTAAGATCCCACCTCTCACTCTGAAGTATTTTATGACTGACTTGACAGTCCTGGTTTTCTTATTTTATAGTAAGTAACATAATTGTACTAGTTTATTACAGTCTAGCTACGATAGAAGTTTCCTGTCTGGGTGTTAGAAAAACAAAACCTAAAGGTGCTTTCAAAGTGCCAGTGGAGAGTCTTCCGTAAGCCAAACACACTGTGACCAATCAGTTAATTTCGCCAGTCAGAAATCCAGACAGAAATAACAGAAATGTTATAAGCAACAGACATAATTCTTAACTCCAAAATACAACACTGCTACCCGCTCTCTATTATTTAAAAAATATTTTCCGGAGTCAGCATTTTAAAGACTATGCCAATTGTATTTTTTTAATTTTTATCTGTTTTTAAGATTTTTTTATTTTTAAGTAAACTCTACACCCAACATGGGGCTCAAACTTCCAAGTCTGAGATCAAGAGTCACACACTCTACTGACTGAGCCAGCCAGTTGCCCCAAGGCTGTGTCTATTTTAAATAAAGTTTAAGAAGTACTTCACTAACGTGAGTCATATAACCGAAAGGAAACTGCATGGCCTAAGAGGCAGTGTGAGGAAACTGGTATGACCCAACACCAAATGCTATTAAGATACACAATGGGATAATACCGAGAGGGATGGCTTTTTTCTTTTTCATGATCTAAGAGGCTAAAGTTTATCAACTAATGAAGATACTCCTCAAGATATAGTATTCATCACAAAATCTGGTATCAGTAATGAATAGAGGAAAGGACATGCCCCCTCCCCCCCAGCTCCCCAAAGACAGAGAAATTTAAAACTATTCTGGGTGAAGAAGGTGCTTCTCCTATTTCATAAGAACTTAGCTCCTCGAAACCCCCAGGGCCCTGCCTAACATCGCTCAAATACCACTAACCAGAAGTTAACCCAGAAGACTTGCAAGAATGGGAAGAGAACCTATAAGCTAACAGGGAAACAGCCTTGAACCTGAGTCAGGAAACATGGCTACCAAGTTTCCCAGCCTATCACTATCTAACAGCAGACAAGTCTCAGACCGCCCCCCAACCCCACCCCAGTCTGTAAAACCTCTATAGCTCGCATCATCATGGGCAATATGCAGCAGCCAAAAAAAAAAAAGAAAATAAAACAACCCAAAAAAAAAAAAAAAAAAAAAAAAAAAGGTAGGGACATAAGAAATTGAAGGAAAGGGGATAACTAGAGTATGATTTATTAAATGGAGAAAAGTAGTAAATGTCAAGTCAGAGTAAGAACACAGGGGCGTGGGGCGCCTGGGTGGCATAGCGGTTAAATAAATAAATAAATAAATAAAATAAATAAAATCTTAAAAAAAAAAAAAGAACACAGGGGCGTATTTTTTGGAACGGTAGTTATTAAGATGGTGAAATGGAAAAAAGATTTTTTTTTTAAAGATTTTTTATTTATTTATTCGACAGGATAGAGACAGCCAGCGAGAGAGGGAACACAAGCAGGGGGAGTGGGAGAGGAAGAAGCAGGCTCATAGTGGAGGAGCCTGATGTGGGGCTCGATCCCATAACACCAGGATCACGCCCTGAGCCGAAGGCAGACGTTTAAACCGCTGTGCCACCCAGGTGCCCCTGGAAAAAAGATTATTTTTGAAGACAGTAAGGGATAAAGGGAAAAACTGGCAACTAGGAGAGAAACCCATCTTCTGCAGCTTCTGGGCAAGTAATTAAACTCACCTAGCTCTGTGTCTGAGCGAACTCAAAAGATCCTGCCAGCTCTAGTGCTACAGACTTCAAAATACTATCAGGACAAAATAGGTCTAAAATAATCCTTTAAATTATGTTACAAGTAATAAAGTATACTGATAGGCAATGTAAAAGCTTCTATTTTGTTTACGTTACCCCATTTTATGTAATTCACTGTCTGCCTTGTTTTCTAAATTCCTACAATGTCTTCAGTTTCATAATCAGAAAAACATTTTACCAGAAATAAAAGGAAAAAAACAAAGAAAAGCTTAATCAAGAATAAAGTAAAGTTTATTCTTACGAGGAAAATTTAGAACAACAAAAATCTCCCTGAAGGGAAAAGGAAGCTGAAGATTCTTCCCAAGTAATTAAGGTAAGCAGCAGATTACGAAAGCCTTCTGAGTACTTAGGTGGTTGTTTGTGGACTTTGTGTCCACATCACCACTACCGTTAGGCTGAAACCGATCTCAAGCGGCGTGCACGCCTGCCCAAGCTGCACCTAGACTGCGCCATCCGATACTCGCAGGCGCTCGGTCAGCACAACCAGCAGTGCAATCACCTGTCACTCAGGTGTACCGATGACTGAAGTAGTTACTAAATTCTTAATACTCGATGATACCTTCCCATGACCCTGATTAGTAAGGAGTTCAAACACTAAGAGAATTTGTCTAGAATAGCAAAGCATTTACCACTCAGGAAGAATTTTTGCATGTTTTTCTTATTACGGCTTCCAAATGTGATAAAAAAGGAGTACATCAGGAAGAGCGCTGTGTGGAGATGAGGCTGTGAGATGGGTCAGAAAATGTGGGTCCAGGGGTAAGCCCCAGAAATAAGCCAGCATGTTATTTCCTAAGGGAAACCTCCTTAGCTCTGGGTAATCTCTGAATTTCGGAATAAGAGTCGCGCTCAGAGAAGGTTTATGCAATGCAAAATGAAAACATCAGGAAAGCACTGGGCAACCAGGTAACGGAAAATACCGTGCTCTCTGTAAAGTGACATCAGGCAGAGCAAAGCAGGGAGACGACAGTGGGGAAGGTGGCCTTCAAGTGCAACTTAGACTCTTCTTAGAGGAAGATGCTTACTTACCTCTTTCTGTAGATTCGAAAGTTGAGATGAAAGGCTCTCAATTCTCATACGACTTTCCATCAGTTCTTCTCTGGCACTATTGACAGTAGAAGTATTCATTTCTGATGACAGTCTGGCATTCTCCAGCTAAAAGAAGAAACAAACCAACAGTCAGTCTTATCTAGTGACTTAGAACAAACAAATAAGGAAGTATGATTCATTTCAAGGCATTTCATCTCAAACCTAAGCCCTGCTGGCAACTGGCTGATGAAACAGGAAAAGCATCATGAAGTCTGCTGACGTGGTATTAATTCTCTTTAAAGTCTTTCTGACTTTAGGCTCAATTCCCAATATATGAGCTTAACAAATGGTAATACACCTGGGTCTTTCTCCAAAGTTTACTACTTAAATACTTCACCCATTGTATCTCTAATGTGTCAGATAATACTGCAACTAAGGAGAATGGGTAGTAGCAACTTAATTGTGGGTGATGTCTGTAGGAAAATAAAGATCACATATCTCTAACCCACCAAATCTAATTACAGAAGATAAAGCCAAAAACAGAAAGTACTAATTTTAGATTATATCCCACCAGATTGTAACACTTCCTTTCAGAAGTAAAAAGTAGCCCCTTAGATAGAAACATCCTATTTCTCCAAATGCCCATGACATTCCGTTCTGCACGTGTCTCAGGAGCACTTGGCTGTCTGTTGGCTCCCTTTGGAGCCACAGTCTATGTGAATGACCAATCCTACCCGAGACTTTAGCTCCTTCGCTGCCCAGCACCATGTCTAGCACTGAGTAAGTGTTAAAAAATTCAGTGTAGGGTTTCAAAGATCCCTCCCTTCCACTAGCCAATTACTTCACAAAATGGATTAAACGTAACATTGATAGATTGAGGCCATTCACAGAAATTATTTTCAATACCTCTATGATTTTAATTTTTCTAAGTCTTCCACTGATAACTCTGTTTAATCAAATCATGTCACATTTAACACACTGGGATAAAATCGTTTACTAGGAAAGCCTGTACTCGTTGGTGTTAAAGATTTTTGTATGATCTGCGTGAACACACGTGGGAAGTTTCTAGAATATTTTTTAAATAAATAACAGCGGCAGAGGAAGAAATATCAGACACTTCCCACTTGGCCTCTGTTCAAAGAACCCGCAGTGTGGCGGTCGCAGCCTACGTACAATGACGCCATGGAGGCAGATGAGGCGCCAGCACTCGTCATTAACTGGATGTGCAGGACAGCGTGATGAGGACGTGCTATAGGCAGCGAAGTGTTTTCAGAGCCTTGGGCTTAGCTGCTATGACACGACACAAGTGATCGATCGGACACAAAGATAAACCCTTCCCTCTGATAAGAGTGAAATTACCCTACTTTCTTTGAATAATTTCTAGTAACATTTACTTTACAGAAAATTCTTTTTAAAGTCCATTTTCTCTTTTCAGAGACACTAGGGGAACTCATGAGAGAACACCGGAAGCAAGCGGACATCAAGTCAGGCTCCGGCAGGTACGCGCAGGAAGGGCTCCTGGCGCTCGGGGAGACGGCTCACTTTGGCGTGGTAAGTCTGCTCCAGCTCCTCCTTGTACAGCTTCACTTGGGCATCGTGCTGCTCGCGCATCTCATGAAGGGCCTGAGCCAGCTTGTACTCGTACTCAATCTGACGTCCAGAATCCACCTCTACCAAGCGAGTTTCATGCTTCCTTCTGGTCTCATTGATCTCCTGGGGGGAAAATAACAGAAAACCAAGTTAGCTACCGTGGCTGCCCTGGTACAAGTCTGCGCGACACTGGGGCCATGTGAACTGTTATCGCTCACCTCCCTGTGTCTGTCCTAGAGCAGGCATGTGAACACACCTATTTTTGCTTTTGCTTTCAAATGAAAAGATTTTTGAGATGCAACCAATGACAAAAGTGGTGGTAGCACCTAAAGCCCTAAGAATTTTATGTTTCTCATCTGTGACACAGCTATGTATTTCTCTCAAGACAAGAAATGGCCTGGAAGCCTTACAGAAGCACCATGAAATCATCGATAACTATGTACACTGAACAGTAACTGTTTTTCTAAACTGGTGTGATGATGATCCCAAGGATGTCTCTAGAAAAAATGCACATGCAAAGTTAAACTTGCCACTGAGGACAACTGACTAGAATATTTATGCTTAATAAAACTATTTTCTTAAACCTACGAAGATGCAATAGGCAGAGAAAGTTAATCTGTGTGCTTTATTTTAACAGACGGCGCTAGGGGATCAATATCAATTGATAGGAAAACTTATTACCAATATTACTTTACTCTCTTAAGTATGTATGACCATTCCCTACTAAAGAACATAAATAGTAGGCATAATCCTTCAATTTAGGTTGTAAGGAACTATCCAAAACTAAAATGGCTAGGAACACAAGTCCAAGAATAAAATTTCCATTCCAGCTTCTAGCTCTGAGTATACAACAGGTCTGTCTTTAATGGCAATAATCAAAGCGCCCACAAGAGGGCGATATAACCCTCTGACGTTTGCTTCTGCAGCCTCTTCCTGCATATGGTTCCCTAGGCATTTCTTCATCTTTATTTTAACTGCTCATTGCAGAGTAAAATGCACTTGACAGAATCCAAAAACCAGGGTTCAAATTCCAGTTCTGTTACTAACCTCCCAGGGCTCACAGATATTTAATGAAGCAAATGACTTGTAAATCATGCAAATAAAAGGTTTAGTTCAACAAATACTGAGCACCTAATGATTTTGCCCTTTGTCTACCTCCTTTCCTCCTCTTCCTGTTTTTCGTCTTCTTCTTTCTCACCCCCTTAACTGCTCAAAATAAGGAACTGAAGTATATTTATTGAATAGAGTTATATCCTCTATGTTAAAGAAAAAAAGAAGAGGAATGTTTTAAGTTCATTCTCAAAAAGGCAAACACCTGGGGCGCCTGGGTGGCACAGTCGTTAAGCGTCTGCCTTCAGCTCAGGGCGTGATCCCAGCGTTCTGGGATCGAGCCCCACATCAGGCTCCTCCGCTGGCAGCCTGCTTCTTCCTCTCCCACTCCCCCTGCTTGTGTTCCCTCTCTCGCTGGCTGTCTCTCTCTGTCAAATTAATATATAAAATCTTTAAAGTAAAAAAAAAATTTAAAAATTTTTTAAAAAAGGCAAACACCAAAATATTCAAAGAACCTAAAAACATTCAATTACTTTTTGCTGGTGCCATTTTTATTATTCTATATAGAATCAGTGACTTGCAAAAAAAAAATACCCTACTCTTGGTTTAAAGATAGAGGAGTCCACACATAGTATAAAAACTAAGGATATATCACAGTTTCATCAAAATAAGACAAAAATGTTAAGTCAACTTAATATAAAAATGTCTCCATTTATAAAGCAAAACTGTAGTTAACAATTATGTGACAGCATTCATTATACTTCATACAAGGAATTTCTACACAAAATATTCTGCTTTGATCATCACCACTCCTCCAGAGGAAAGAGCAGGTACTGGTTATTTTATTTTTAAATAAATGACTCTAGAGTTGTCCAAAGTATGTTTGTCCAGAGAGTGATCTGTGCCCCAATACCTATACGTTTTAATAGCATGTAATTGTAAAAATAGTCAAATTTCTATTTTATTATCTTTTCCCCAATTAACAAAAAAATTTTAAGTTCTATAATAATTCCCCATTTTTAAAATCATTGTTACTTGCTGTTTTCAAAATTATATTACTTCTAAAATCATGACGTATTTAACTGCAGATTCCATACCCTGGGTTAATTCCAATTCTCTTAAATCTTGAGAAAATATACAATCCCCTTTCTTCAATTTTATTACTTGTTTTTTGGCAACCATTGCTACCTTCACCTCCCAAGGCTTGACCACAGAGGCTAAGGCATGTAAATGATATTTTAAAATATACGTATATAACTATAAATGCTATGGGCAGCCTGCTTCACTGATGGCTGCCTCCTGACAGCCACACCCTTGTAGAATCCTCCCCCTCCACCCCCACCCCGCCCACAGTGTATCATGGTTGGTCTATGTCATAGAGAGTGACGGTACATCACTTATGGGATTAGAAAAGTTACAGAAGATAACGAAGCTTCTGTCTGTGTTCTCTCTCTCTCTCATCACTCGTCCTTCAGGAAAGCTGTATAATGAATAGCCCCATGGAGAAGCCTATGATGAACTGACTCTTCATACCAACAACCCCGGAGGCAGTTCCTCCAGTCCAGGTTGAAAGCCTGACTGCAACCTCATGTGAGACCCTAAAACACATCCATGCAGTTAGGCAGCTCTCAGATTACTGACCTTCAGAAACTGGGAGACAATAAAGATTTGTGATTTTAAGTGGGTAAATTTTAGAGTAAGTTATGAGGCAGCAATAGACACCAGATACAAATGCTCAAGCAGGTTGACAGTAATTAACTGCTATGACCAAGTCCTTAGGAATGAGATAAAGTAAAATCATCTGTTTATTACAAGAGCCTGAGTTCTTGTACACAAGCTTTTAGCAGCGGTACCTTGAATAATTAATCTATAAAATTTCTCTCACTGGTTACATATATAGTTATAGCAAAGCATTCAGAATCCCTCCGTGCCTTAAAAAAATAAAATTATATAGTTACCTCCTCGTACATGTTTTTACGGAACTCCAGGTCCTCGGTAAGGCTCTGACAGCGATTCTCTAAATCCACTTTAAGTAAAGTTTCATCTGCTAACTGTTTTTTGGCAGCAGCTAAGGAGGCTTCCAACTAATATGTAGAGAAAGAATTGATAAAAATCACATAGCAATTATTTAGGAATGAATTTAAAAGACACCTACGAACTGAATCAAATCAAGAATTAAAACTTCTGCATCTTTTATCTTGTTTCTTTTATCAGTGTATGAGAGTCGCTATTACAACCTTTATCACAGAACTGTGTCCCCCAATGCTGGTCCCACCAAGAGTGCCACACCGAAACACCTCTCAGATCTGGTAACTGGCAACAAGCAATGAACAAAGACCTACCAAGGATTTTAGCTACCACTTTCATTTTTTCCTGTGTGTAGAACAATGGTATGACTTTTTCTTCTCCTTTCTTTTCGTACATTTTGGTGCAATAATGAAAGAGGTTTTGAGACCAAGAAACAAAACAAGAGTAAGTACAAGAGAAAGGAAGAAGAGCAGCAGGAAGATCTGCATGACCCAGATAAAATGTCTGAGAGGTGAAGATGCTTTGCATGTTAGCTGCCTCAAGACTCTCCTTCAAGGAAACTATAAAAAATTTTTTAAAATTTTTAAATAAAAAATATCTTTTAAATTAATTCAAAAATCAAATCAATCGACCCAGTCAGATGGGGCAATTAACCTCCCAACACGGCTTAAGACCAGAGTTTGCCTTACCTGGGCAATCTGATCCTTCAGATCCTCCAAATCTCCCTCTAAACTTTTTTTGTCACCAAGTGCAGTAGCCAGGGCTGCATCTTTAGAATTCAGTGCGGCTTCATATTCTCGAAGCTTCATCTGGGCTCCATTAAGATCCGATTCTTTCTTAGCGTAACTGTAAGACATTTGAAAAAGTGCAAGACATCAAATTATACCCCTGACTTGACGCTTTCTCCCTCCCTGCTGGCAAGGGAAACAAAAGAAGATGCCGTTTAAATAAAGACTGCCATAATCTACTAAAATGAGAGGAGTAATTCGGGAGCGTTAAATCTCGATTTGGTGGATATTTGGTGGATAACAATTTTACCCTTCAATGATTTCCCTTCCATGATTACCAATGACTCTAGATCAAAAAAGGGCCAATGTTCCAGAATCCTGGTGGTCTCTGAGAAAGAACATATGCCCTTCTTGTTCTATAAAGAGACACTCACTACATGTTTCAGTAAGAAATGTTTTTGAAGAAATGCAAATTTATTATTTTAAAATACAATTAATATTATAAACCAAGATGTACAGGAGACATAAACCAAGATACAAAATGAGATTAAACAGGGGCGCCTGGGTGGCTCAGTCGTTCAGCGTCTGCCTTCAGCCCAGGGCGTGATCCCAGCATTCTGGGATCGAGCCCCACATCAGGCTCCTCTGCTGAGAGCCTGCTGCTTCCTCTCCCACTCCCCCTGCTTGTGTTCCCTCTCTCGCTGGCTGTCTTTCTCTCTGTCAAATAAATAAAATCTTTTAAAAAAAAATGAGATTAAATAAATAAAAATGAAGTTATTTTAAAAGTAATTTCATGACTTGATTATTTATCATGTAGACATTTTTGATGAATTTAGTATTCTACTTAGTATAGAATTTATAATTCTATCGTGTAGAATCACTTGAAGTATAGTTGATATACAGTATTATATTAGTTTTCAACTACAACGTAGCCAGCTGACATTTACATACATTTACAAAATGGTTATTACCATGATAAATACAGTTACCATCTGTCACCATACAAATATTACTGAGAATATTCCCTTTGCTATACTTTACATCCCTGTGAATTATTTATAACCGGAAGTCTGTACCTCTTAATCCCCTTCACCTACTGTACCCAACCCAAACCCCTCTGGCAACCATCTTTGTTCTCTGTATCTGAGTCTGTTTCTGTTTTATTTTATATAAGCTCCCTTAATATTACATAAGAACTCACTGACCCCAAGCTTGCAAAATACATTCCATTTCTTATATAAGAGGTTATTTTAAGATTTCCCTAACTTACAAATAAGGGCTTTTCTAATATCTTGAGGAAAAATCATTTCGGTTTATAGTATTAACTACAAAAATGAGTTTTCAATTGAGGATTGTCTTCTAAAATATCACTTTCTGGGGCACCCGGGTGGCTTAGTCAGTTAAGCATCCGACTCTTGATTTCGACTCAGGTCATGATCTCAAGGTCGTGAGATGGAACCCTGTGTTGGGGAGTCTGCTGGAGATTCTCTCTCCCTCTTCCTCTGTCTCTCCCCCAGCTTAAATAAATCTTTAAATAAACAAACAAAAATATCATTTTTTATTAAATAGAGTTCCATATTACAGAATGAAGGTTCCTTTGGATACATTTTGTCAAATAATTCCTTAAACAAGTAATTGTTTAACAGACAGTATTTTTTTTATTCCAAACAATTGTTATCATTAATTAATAGCCCTGGGAGAGCCTTAATATCAAAATTTTCAATAACAATTCTTAATTAAAACTGCTATTGTAGAAGAGCATTTTCATAACTAATGTTTGAGAATGCGCTAGAAGAGGAATCCTTAGTTAACAGGAATTTTCAAAATAATCTTCTACTATCCAAATAAAATAAAGAAAAAT
The DNA here is from genome assembly GCF_017311325.1 of Ursus maritimus. NCBI lineage: Eukaryota > Metazoa > Chordata > Mammalia > Carnivora > Ursidae > Ursus > Ursus maritimus. Next base: position 65,045,063 of record NW_024426663.1, read on the forward strand.
ACTGTCCAAAGGATAAGCATATATAATTTAAAGAGACGAATTAATAGTATTCATCTCTTACCCGTTCTGGCATCAAAAAACAACTATATACATAATATCTAAGCAGTCCTAGCAGTAATTTTTTTCTTAAATCCTATATTTTTCAAAACCACAAGATGGCATCCTTTCACTGAAGATCCATTTAGGCGAGGGGGTGCTGGAAATCAGCTGGTAAAAAAAGCAATCCCATACATTTATTTATAACAAAAATGTCCAGTTCATACAAGGGCGGGATTCTAAAGCTGGGAACTCAGTAGAACAGAAGCAATGCTTGTAAGGCGCAATTCTGTCCCACTACATAAATGAGCGGAGCTGGGCAGGAATACCTATCATAAAACATATGATTTAAAACAAAATCATATTTCATAGAGTATTACACAATATTCACAAAAGCTACTGGCTTAAAATTACTTAACAAAAGTTAAATATAAAAAATTCTACTACACCGCTATCCAATATTAAATCTCAGATCATAATGTGGTGCTTTCAAATGTGGTACCTCTTGGCAAGAAGGTCAACCTGTGCTTCCCAGAGACCACAACAGCCCACCAGGAAGGCCATTCAATTTTAAAAACCACACCAGTCTTGCAGGCTACTGTATGTTCTATTTGATATCACTGATTTAATTAATTTGATATCACTGATTTAATGGATAATAAAGCATGCACATTTCAAGATTCAGAATGTATACTGCAAGCAAAGACACTGCAACACCTGGAAGAACCCAAGAAGCCAAAATTAAGAGGGTGCACCTCCATAACCAGAACATGGTGATTTCTTCAACCACAATCAAGACCAAATAAGACCAAGGAGCGATGGGGGTGCCTGCCCAGCTCAGACGGTAGGGCATCCAGGTAGGGCATCAGACTCTTCCATCAGGGTAATGAGTTCAAGCCCCACGCTGGTCATGGAGCCCACTTAAAAACAAACAAACAAACAAACAAACAAACAAAAGACTAAGGAGTGATGGAGTAAAGGAGAGGACAGCAGGATTAATTTGTGGTACCCTGAGTCACCCAATGCTATCAGTTGAAACTTGATGTCAAGTTCTTAGTTGCTTATACTACTGTTAATCTGTAAAAATATACATTATTCTATTATAAATTCTTTCTGAAAGCTCTAACTTCCACATCAGCAAACAAAGTAGGCAGCTATAAGCACTGCTGAAAATATGCTTACAACTGTAAATAAAAGCTAACTTTACGTGCCCTGGCTCAAGAGGGAAAAGGAAGAGGAAGAGAGTTAAATACTACCTCTGCACCTTGCACATACTTCTGTTACACTTCTCACACAAACCCACATCAGCAGATGCACTCAGCTACCTCAAGTGACTGAGAACGGTTTCAGGGCAAGGACCATGAATTATTATCCTCCATCTTCTACAAAGACAACTTGTAGATAATGACTATCTTGGAAATTCATTTTTTTTTTAAGATTTTATTTATTCATTTGTCAGAGAGAGAGTGTGCACAAGCAAGGGGGGCAGCAGGCAGAGGGAGAAGCAGACACCTGCTGAGCAGGGAGCCCGATGTGGGACTCGATCCCAGGACCCTGGGATCATGACCTGAGCCGAAGGCACACACTAAACCAAATGAGCCACCTAGGCGCCCTATTTTGGAAATTCTTAAAAGAAATTCCCCCATACACTCCCCAAAGAAAGTTACTCCGCTTTTTTATGCTATATAAAATATGTTTCTTCCTAGAAGAAAAAAAGAACTGTGATACTTCTATAATCTCTAAAATTCACATCCTAGATGCCCTCCCTATCACCTTACCAATTACCATAAAAAAATTATTAAGACTACATGCAAGTCTCCATCTAATAAGCTATGAATCAATGAGTTTTAGAAGCACATAAGTTGCCAATACCAAGGACACATGGGGGCCACCCAGAAAGTTACATAATCTTGTCATAGTTTTCTAACTGCATTATTACCGTTCATTCGTTACATATGACACAGAAGTCTTGATTGATTTATCGGCACTTGGTCAAAGAACAGAAACCTGCAGAAATGACATCCTAAAACACAACGCATGAACTGGCTGCAGCCACCACCTAAGCACAGTCATATCTGACAACCCTGGAAGGAAGCTCAACTTAGGAATCCAAAGTTACCAGAAGTTATCACTTAAAGGGTTCGTGGGCAGTTTCCCTGCACAATATTTCTTAACTGGATTTGCTCAGTGTTTCTGACCAACCTGACGAAGCTATTCCCACACCTCCAGATAAAGAGAGCTTCCTGCGTTTTCATTTCAATTTACTATGTGAATCTAACGCTAGAAACATGCACACAGCTGAATTTAAGTCAGAAAACATACCCGCCTACAGAAGAACCAAAACTCCACATGTGGCCAAGAAAACTTTTATAAAATGTAACTGACACTCCATTCTAATCGAGAATTGCCTCCCTTAATAAAAATAATTAGCTTTCATTTCAAGAAAACTTGAATTTCACCAGTCATAACAAGTAACCAGGTCTCATCAAATATCTGACCATTAAAAAAATAATCAGCTTGAGAGGATACACTTACATTTCTGTTAATATTCTATAGCAGTGACTCCGAGTAACAGCCATAGCTTGGAGGATAGAACATGGATGTACTTTCCCAAAAGAACCTAGTACCATTAGCCGTTGGGACCCATCCCTATAATCTCCTGAAGCCTAAAGGGCTAAGCTAAATACAACTGCTTACTTGCCACTTTCTGAATTACTCCTGACCACCCCCTACGACCAGTCATCTTGGTGTTCCAGCCTACCACCTCTTTGACCTTGACTTGTTTTAGGATTATAATTTCAACCCTGGGTTCCGCACTGAACTACCTGGCTCTGGAACTCAGTGCTGGAACTTGTTTAGATGTGCACTACCCGTTCCATTTGGACAAGTCTCCAATAACTTGAGTATCCTTCATTTGCCTTAGTTTACCAATGCCGACAAGCCCCACCAATAAAGAAATGGGAGATTAAAAAATGTACTCAATTACAGAATCACTAGAAAATGAATGCTCAATGGAGCTCTTAGGGGAAACACACCATTACTAGGTAACAAATGTAGAGCACATTTTATTTTTTTAAGATTTTATTATGTATTTATTTACTTATTTGAGAGAGAGTGGCAGAGACAGAGGGAGAAGCAAGCTGAGCACTGACTGAGGAACCCGATGCAGGGCTGATCCCACAACCCCAGGATCATGACCTGAGCGGAAGGCAGACACTTAACCAACTGAGCCACCCAGGTGCCCCTAGAGCACATTTTAAATAAAGTCATAGTACATATACATAACAAAAAGAAAACCACTCAAGACCTAGTAAGCATATGACAGTAACTACTTAAAAATGAATTAGTAAGTATACTGTAATTGTGAACACTTGAAAAATTAGATTGGCCACTGAAACAGGGAATAAATAACTAGTACGGAACAGAAATCAAAAAGTAAACTTAGAGGTACACATACCTGGAACATAATCTGAAACTCATTACAAAATAGTTTAATTAAGTAATGGCAAATTATTGCCCTTCTGTTAACATTTTGTTGGTCACACAGGTCAGTTTATATCACAAATGCTCAGCTGAGTGAACTGTCTAGATTGGCCAGCAGCACAACTACAGGGAAAGTCCTGGAGCTGAGCTTCTCTGTATCACCTACAATGTATCCGTGAACAAAGCATCTGTGTTCACTTTCAGGACAGGAACTATGCACATGCTTGGGTTTGGTTTCCTTCTTTCACAACTGCCGTAATTTTCAGTATTTTCTCAAGTAATTTTGTCCTTGTTCCTTGATTGTCATATTACAGAAATGTAAGTACAAAGGGTTATATTAAGCAATTTAAAATAAGAGACCTAAATTACAGATGACCTCTTAGTTGGTCTAGTAATGACATTCTAAGAAAAAGGTATATAAAGGTAGTTTCTGGATATTAAATGTCATTTCCATGAAATTCACCAAAGATTATTAAACTGTATATATCCAAGAGCAGACAGGAGTTCGATAAATGCCTGCTAAAATCTACTGGAAAGGTGTGTTCTTATAGAAATCCATCCAAGTTATAATACTGACAGACTTAAAAATATAGAATTTTAAAAGCTGTAAATTTGAAAAAAAAAAACTAGACAAAGGAATATTCATGTTTCTAGAGATAAACAATAGAAATGCAAGAATGTGGGGTTTTTTATTACTGCTCTAACATGTCAGGCAAAAGAACAGCTTAAGGAAACTAGAAACAAACCACTCTCAAGTCAGTTTTAAACTCCACTGGTAATATTCTACACGGAAACACTATGCAACTCTGCTTGCTCAGATCACTTCCGAGCAACTGTGAAAAGCTATCACCGATTGTCAGGTTCATCTTATAAAAGAATAGACACTCAACAAATACAGACTATTTTCCCTAATGCACATATTGTAATATCCTAGATGGAAAGGAGATGATAATGGAAAATGAAAAAGAACAAAAGAATCCCATGCCAACAATACCCTTTCTTTGTGGAGCTGCCTCTCTTAACTCAGCACTAACATTTCACTTCAGGACCATTCTTATTTAGAAAAACAAATAAATTACCGGGGTTAAAGGGAAAAGCCATTTAGTTCTTCATCTGCAATCAAATAACAGAAATCACTCTATATGAAACTGTTCTTTCTAATCAGAACCACAAAACGAGGGATTTTTAAATCCCTCAGCAGAGACCTACTGTCCGTGGACAGTCAAGCCAGTCTGGCCCAGCTGCTGAGCTCTGTGCTTCACTGTCCCGTCAGGTTCTTCTGAATGCTGTTTGTTGGTAGCTGACCACCACTCAGCGCTAGAGCAATTATTCAGGTGACTATCAATCCAGCTTCTGAGGCTCTCCTCACACCCAGCATTCAAAATTAACATGCCTTTCATTATCTAACCATGGTTCAGATTTTAGAAAAAATAAACTTCACTTTGAATTTAAGGTAAGGATTATTATTAAGCCCAAACACAAACCTTCTGTCTTTAAACTATTTCATAATAATGGACTCAAAATGCATATTAAATATGCATCTGCTCCAACATTCATTCACCAGCTTCAATTCTGTCCCCAAAGTAGCCTCCCTTTCAAAGGAAAAAGGAATGTGATTCACGATATTTTTAATGAATTTAATGAATTTCCCTGCAATTAAGATAAATGTAACACAAAATTTCTATAAAGTCCTATGATCACAATTTCCACTAACAAGGGTCTCCTCTGGCACTAGTAAAAAGACTAAGATGCTTTTGCACAAACTCAAAAACTGCAATGGATAATTTCTGGTGGTATTAAGATTCTGCTACTCATTCAATAAACTGAGCAGTCAACAAATTAGCAACAACCTAATCAGAATCAGGCAAACCCTAACTGAAATCAAATTATAATTAGGAAAAATACTAAATAAGACTTAAAATGGACAACAGAACCATTTCTTTTTTTTTTTTTTAAGATTTTATTTATTTATTTGACAGAGATAGAAACAGCCAGCGAGAGAGGGAACACAAGCAGGGGGAGTGGGAGAGGAAGAAGCAGGCTCCCAGCGGAGGAGCCCGATGTGGGGCTCGAACCCACAACGCTGAAATCACGCCCTGAGCCGAAGGCAGACGCTCAACCGCTGTGCCACCCAGGCGCCCCTGGAACCATTTCTTTGAACAAGAGATTCACATATATAGTTACTTCTCTGCTTGCTTACAGGGCACTCTTAGAGCTTAAATCCTAATAAAAAATGACTTATTAGGGGGAAAAAAACACCTGATAACGACAACTGTGTGCCAGGCCATTGATCTGAGGGCTTGGAAACCAGCAGTGAACAAAATATGACAAGTCCCTGCTTTTATGGAAGGTACTTTCTGGTGGGGAGAGGCACACAATAAACAAACTAATACATGGCAGTGGTAATCATGACTTCAAAGAAAATTAAACCAGAATAATGAGTTTGAAATTAATAGTATGATCAGTTATTTTACTGGGTTTCTTGCAACCCAATCTCATAGGAAAATAGCCCCCTACAGAAGTAGTAATCATTCAGGCAATAATTATCTTAGGAGAGCCTAGAAAGTGTTAGAAAAAGGTACTGACACAATAGGAAACAAAGTCAGACACTAACCCCATCCACAAAGAGATTCCACTCTCATCAGGCAATCAATCATAAAGAATCTTAATCAACACATTAAATTTGTCAGCAACTTTCTCAACAAGCGCTAGGAAAGAGAAGAAAATACAGAGTGCTTCATGAGTACATGAAGTAACTACTGGATAAAAATGTCACACTAAACACAAGTCCATTATTATCCCTTCTAGAAACCCAACTAAAACAGCAAAGACACAAATCCATAATGAAAAAAGTAAAGAGGAAATGACAAAATTGTGGAAGCTGAACATGGATGAATGAGTGAAAATGAGCTTGGCCAACACAAGAGTGCTGAATCCTAAGCCAGACACAGGAATACTTGAGAAGTAACCTACTTTATACTACAGACACTGTTGATAACAAGAGATACCTTGGAAACTCTGAAGCAGAACTAGCTGAAAATCTACTAAGAAGCGGACAACTACTCCATACCATGCTCCCGGGCCAAAAGACCCCATCCACCATGGCAAAAGATGAAAGGTTTACTCTCTCAGCAGAGTAAGCAGAATCTTAGACCTGGCAGCTACATGACATGCCCAAAGGCGGCAGCACCACACCACAAAAATTGGGGAATTCGGTGGACTTGTACAGATGCTGACATCACCTCTCAACCTCCCTGAGTTTACAGTAAGCTCAGCAACTAAACCCCAGAAAGACGAAAACACTGACGGTGGGTGTTCCCAATGACATGATCCTGCCATTTCACCCACAATGAAGCTTGGTTAAGAAGCCCCACTCATGCACACAGCTTTCCATCAGATTCTGAGAGCCGTTTCTGAATATAAAGGGATATCCAATAGTCATACATCTGAGAAAAACTCTCACTATGGATTAACTCACCCAACGTCCATTCTACCCTCCCAGTTCTGCTTTCCTAAACTGGATTTGCAGGTAGGATTTTGGAGGAAAATTACGTACTCAAATCCATCTGTAAGTGATATGAAAGAAGTTTTGTTTTTGTTTTTTGATTCCTCAGGACTTCCTACGAAATCATGGCATCTGCAAATAGAGATAGCTTTACCACTTCTTTCCTAATCTGGATGCCTTTCATTTCTTTTTCTTGCCTAACTGCCCTGGCTAGAACCTCCGGTACAATGTTGAATGTTAAGTGGTGTGATTGGGCATCCCTGTCTTGTTTCTATCTTAGGAAGAAAGCAGCCAGTCTTTACCATTAAGTATGATACCATAAATTTTTTATAGATACTCTTCATCAGACTAAGAAGCTTCCTTTTTTATATCTCACTTAAATATTCTGATCATGAAAGAGCAGTATACTTTGTCAAATGCTTTTTATGCATCTATTGAGATGCTTGTTGCCCTTCATTCTATTAATACGGTTCACTGCAGTACTGACAGGCACAGACTGAAGCAACCCTGCATTCCCAAGATAAAACCCACCTGGTGATGGTATGTAGTCCTTATATAAGCTAGTAGGTTTGGTTTGCTATTATTTCATTTTGGGAATTTTTGCACCTATACCCATAAGGGACTGCTATGTGATATTTTTGTGGTCTGAAGTTTCTCCAAAACAGTGGTCCAACATCCAGTCTCCACTTTCCTGGGTGCTACCAGGTAGGTGTTTGTAGCAACAGCAGTGGCAGGTTCTGAATTATAGCTATACACTGTTTTTTTTAAATTCAGTGGCTCCAATGGTGGCCTCAGACATAAAAGCTCCCAGAATTTTCAGCATTCCAGGCATCATTCCAGCACCTCTAACCCTCCTCATAATATTTTCTAAACACCTGCATATCCCATATCATTTTCTTCTCTGCTTAAAATATCTGGTGGTTCCCATTTCCTGCACTGACACATGCAAAGACCTAAACAAACAGAAAAAGAAATTAACTTGGAGCACAAAGGGACTGGGAAGGAAATAAAGACTTCTGAAAAGGTAAGAGGAAGTACTGCATCTATGAAATTTAAATAAGATCAAGACAGTATAAAGAAACATCAAGAGAGTACAAAGAAGCTATGAAAAATTTTTAACGGGACAGCAAAAACTGGAAGATAAAATTGAGAACATCCAGGAGAGAAAAAATTTTTGAAATCAGGACGCTAAAAAAATCAATTTAAGAAGTCCAACATCTGAATAACAAGAATCTCAGGAAGTAATAAAAGAGGAGAAAATCATGAATAAAATAACTTTTTAAAGTTGCCAAGGACTGAAGGACATGAACTTCCAGACTGAAAACTACCACCATGTGACCAGCAAAATGGAAGAAAAAGAGATCCACATCAAGAAACATCCTTAAGAAATTTCAGAACTGGGGACACCTGGGTGGTGAAGTCAGGCGTCCAGTTCTTGGTTTCTGCAGGTCACGATCTCGGGAGTCCTGAGGCTGAGCCCTGCATCCGGCTCCACACTGGGAGCGGAGTCTGCTTGAGATTCTCTCTCCCTCTCCCTCTGCCCCTTCCCCCTCTCTAACAGATAAATAGAGAGCGAGCAAGAGCACGAGCAGGGGGAGGGGCAGAGGGAGAGCACGCAGACTCCTCACTGAGGAGGGAGCCTGACAGAGGGCTTGATCCCAGAACCCTGAGATCATGACCTAAGCCTAAAGCAGACGCTTAACCAGCTGAGCCCCTCAGGCGCCCTAATAAATAAATCTTTAAAAAAAAAAAGAAATTTTAGAATTGGACCAAAAGAAAGATGCTACAAGCTTTTTAACTTTTCACTCATTAGTACTTCTTAGCAACAATAAAAGCTAGAAAACTATAAAGCATGCTTTCAAAATCCTTAGGAAATAACCTTTACAACTTAGAATTCTATACCCAAACTATCAATGCTCAGGCAACACAAGTAGCCTAGAGAAGAGCACAAGGCTCTGAATGCTATTTCTTCAATAACATAAAACTAATTCTTAAAAAATCCTCATGATTCCAAAAGACTTGATGTTTCAACAGTATCAAGTCTTTCTATATAATTAGATGGAACTAATGGGGGAAAAAATGCTATTTTCATAGGTAATCAAGAGGTGGTACAGGGTAGAAAAACTAAGGACAATACTCTATTGAGTTCTGTTGGAGATGACGTTCATAGTACATATAGGCATTGCTGCCGTAACATAACAGATGTGTTCCTGAAAACTCTTACATTCTGCAGACACTAGAGGAACAGATCAAATGGAAAAATCAAATTGGAACAACCCTCTCAAAACCTATGCAGTTTTGTAGCAAGAGCACCAGCAATAACATAAATAAGTAATTAGTACCTCAGGAGAGGACTTGGACAACCCTGGCAAGAAGTTTAGTGTGGCTACAGCTACCCCAAGAGCTGCTTATAAATGCACAAGAGCAGTCATGCTGGCTTGCAGAAACTGAGACAATAGAGACAGAACTAGAGCTCTGAACGTACTACCACCTGTAAGAGCAAAGGGAATGCACCTCTCTGGGGGAGGGAACCCCGGGAGCAGGCATTCACTTTTAATTTTCTTAAAATAAAGTTGAAAAGCAGAAAGACCCATAAATATAGAGAACAAAGTGTAGGTTGCCACAGGGGTGGGGCATGGGGGGGATGGAAAAAATGGCTGAGGGGAAAGGGGATACAGGCTTCCAGGCACAGAATGAATGAGTCAGAGAGATGAAAGGTACAGTTTAGGGAACACAGCCACTGATATTATAACAGAGTTGTACTATGGTATTGAAACAGAGCTACACAGTAACAGATGGTAGCTACACTTGTAGTGAACACAGCATTAAGTACAGAACTGTGAAATCACTATGTCGTACACCTGAAACTAATATAACATTGTGTGTCAAGTATACTTCAATTAAAAAATAAAAAATAGTAAGGAGTGCCTGAGTGGCTCAGTCCATTAAGTGTCTGTCCTCAGCACAGGTCCTGGGATCCAGTCCCACATCAGGCTCCCTGCTCAGCGGCGAGCCTGCTTCTCCCTCTCCCTTTGCCCCCACCCCCTCTCCCCCGCTCGTGCTCTCACTTGCAAGCTCTCTCAAATGAATAAATAAAAAATCTTTAAAATAAAAAAATAATAAAAATAAAATAACAAAATAGAGTTGAAAGTGGAACTGAAGGCTTTCTTTAACTCTGAACTCTACTCTTAATATTCAGGTTCCCCTTTACTAGAAAAAGTCACATATAAATCAATACCACCTGCAATTACAATATCATTTCTGTATTTAAAAGCCACATTTGAGCTAATTGGTGTTAAAGAAGCATTTGTAGCAACACACTGAATTAATACTTTAAAAACCAAAAACTGACCTAAACCAATCTAAACTAAAACTAATGTACTAGGAAGATAACGGGAAGAAAATACATTATGGATAATAGAATGAAGAACTTAATTCCCCATCTTCTATAGCACAAAGTCAATAATGTCATTTAGATAGAGATAAATACCAAACGAGCAGTGAAAATATATGAAGGTAACCTTTTTTTCATTAGAAGCCTTGGGAGAACTGTTAAAAGTCCTTAAATTATGTACAAACATACACTGCTGGGTAGTCCTAGGTTGGTTGGTTTGTTTTACAAGGCTCATCTAAAAACATCTGGTAGTCAGGGAAGACTTCCCTAAAAAATGGATAGAGTGGACATCTGAGAGATGAAAAGTTAACCCAAGGATGAGAGAAGTCCAGACAAAGGAAAGTGCTTTTGCGACGTTGCAATTAAGAGGAAGCATGGTAAATAGAGTTGAAAAAGGACTTCACAGTGAGGGGAAAGAGAAAGGCCGAGTACAGTGAGAGATGAAGCTGGAATCAGAAAGGAGCCAGCTCATGCAGGGAAGAACTTTGAGATAGGAAGACCACTATGTCCCAGTCTACCCAGGACAATTTCCATTCATGCCAGGTGTCCCAGCATAATTTATAGCTTCCTCTTTCACACATACAAGTATCCCTGTTTGGATACTAACTTACATGGTTACCCTGAAATTATGTAATACTGAGGGTTTTAGTCTTTATCCTAGAAGCTACTAAAGTGTTTTAAGCAAAGGAGGTGAAGTGCATCATCAGAGGAATAAGTGCTCTGGTCCCCTATCCAATGTTTTATGATATAAAGTTCAACTGAGAATCTACTTTAAATAAACCTTCAAGAATGTCTCCTTTTCAAGAAGGGCCATATGCACCCCAATGTTCATAGCAGCATTGTCCACAATAGCTAAATCGTGGAAGGAGCCGAGATTCCCTTCAACAGATGACTGGATTAAGAAGTTGTGGTCCATATATACAATGGAATATTACTCAGCTATCAGAAAGAACGAGTTCTCAACATTTGCTGCAACATGGACGGCACTGGAGGAGATAATGCTAAGTGAAATAAGTCAAGCAGAGAAAGACAACTATCATATGATTTCTCTCATCTATGGAACATAAGAACTAGGATGATCGGTAGGGGAAGAAAGGGATAAAGAAAGGGGGGGTAATCAGAAGGGGGAGTGAAACATGAGAGACTATGGACTCTGAGAAACAAACTGAGGGCCTCAGAGGGGAGGGGGTGGGGGAATGGGATAGACTGGTGATGGGTAGTAAGGAGGGCACGTATTGCATGGTGCACTGGGTGTTACACGCAACTAATGAATCATCGAACTTTACATCGGAAAGCGGGGATGTACTGTATGGTGACTAACATAATAAAAAATCATAAAAAAAAAAAAAAAGAATGTCTCCTCTTCAGAGCCAACATTCTTGTACAAGTGACCTCACAATTTTTCTTCCCACGCCTTAATTATCCCACTTCCTTTGATCCCACTGCCCTTTACTAGCATTAGGCACTCCTCACAACCAACAATAATCTCCCAGCCACCGAAGTTAATAGATACTTTTAGGCCTTATCATACCAAAACTACACTAGCATTCCTTCATACATCTCCTTGCCCCATGACTCAACCCTTGCTCTACTTCTCTAATACTTACCACCTCCACTGCAGGTTTTCTCTTCCCTACCTAGTCCTCCTATGTAGATGTTTTCCATGCTTTTGCCCCGCTTCTCTTGTCTTTATTCGCAAATATCACCCACGCTCCTAAAACTATACCTGCATTCAAAGTCTCTTCTCAGAGCTCCAGGAAAGTACTCTAGGTTGCCAGCTAACATCTCCACCTAGAAGTCCAACAAACACCACTCATTCAGCACTAACCGTGAGTAGGTCCTCTAAACCATTTCCTTATCCATCAAGCTCTAAGAGTAACACTTTCCCCAGGCACCCATGCACCGAAGCTGAGTCACCCTAGACTCTTCTCGCCAATCGCCCGTGCTTAGCAACTCTTAAATCCACTTTCTGTCCTTTCCCACTACCTACCTGAATTCAGGGGCCACCTCATAACTTCCCAAGTGCCCTCTACTCTGTTTCCTCCACAGAATGGCCAGACCATTCATCCATTCATGTCACTTTTTTCTTAAGGCTCCTCATTTCTTAAAATTCAACTGTCCTCTACCACATACATACATATATATTGCTCTAGTTGGATGAAACTACTTGCCGTTCAGGAGAACACCCTCTCCTAATGTTTTCCAGGCAACTCGTACTTACCTAGCTCCCAACACTTAGCTCAGGCTTCAAGGCCTCCCCAGTTCCCTTGGGATGTCTTTCAAAACTTCAAAAGTCTCCTAGTTTGCCTTAGGTGGTAGTCTTTTCCTCCACAGCACCATGTGGATACCTGCCATCATAACACTTACTACACATAACTTACTGCATTTACGGTAGAACAACAGCATACTGTTTGTTTTTGGCCTTGCCCACAAGACTGTACGCAACTTGATAAGAAGGACTGAGCATGCCATCTATTCCCAGCATCTGGGTCAAGGCCTGGCATATAGTACTATTCCACAAAAGTGTACTGAATAAAAAAATCAAAGAACATTTCTCCAAAAAAATTTTTTTAATTTAAATTTTTAAAAAAATCATTTCTCTCCCGAGTATTAAAGATTTAGAGTTCTAATTCCTCTTAAAATTACTATTAAGGCAGAGAGTAAAGAAAGAAAGAAGGTAAGTCTTTTTCAGTAATTCATCTTCACCCTTTCCTTACTAGCAAACGAAGCCATCAATTAGTATTTCAAACAGCTGCTTCCATTTCTGCACTCTACTGACTAATCCAAAATTACCTTCTGGGGACTACGAACTATCACTGAGAAAAACACACATCCAATACCATTTGCAAAAGCAATAACCAAGCAGACCTGAAAATTAACTGTCCCGTGTGAGGGTTCAAGTCCCAACACAATGACAGTGCGTGGTGAGCCTGCTTCAGGTCGGTAAACCCACAGAATGGCACTGAGGCAGGGATTACATGAAATGGCACATGGGGGCGCGTGGCTGGCTCAGTCGGTGGAGCAAGTGACTCTCCGTCTCCAGGTCATGAGTTCGAGCCCCATGTTGAGCACAGAGCTTACTTTAAAAAAAAATTGAAATGATCCATGTAAAACCTCTCTGGCAATGCTAGAAGACAGAGCTAGGACTTACTCTAGCTCTACCATTTATCTGCTAAGTTCTCTGAGCCTCAAGTTTCCTCACTCATCAAACAGGGTTATCATAAGGCTTAAAAGACAGTGTCCATGAAGCACCTAGCACCGTGCCTGGCGAACACGTAGGCACGAAGTGAATGTTAGCACTTTCTGTCCTATATCTTGCACAAGTACTTTAATATCTGTAGGTCTCAATTTCTGTACCCACAAAATGAGATGGTTAGATCGCGTAATCCAAGACCTCTTCTAGCAGTAAAAAGGTTCTAATTCTATCTATGATCAATAAATCCAAACGCAGTGAAGGCAAAAAGTTAAAATTTAAAAGGACCAAGTAAACAGATTAGCTACGGAAAACATTTTTTATCATCTATGCCTACACCAAAAATATCAGCAGAAACATAAGATTATAACGTGAGTTTCAAACGTTTGACCCCTTTATGCCAACAACGTTAGCATTACAATTTAAAAATGATCAAGAACGTGGGGCGCCTGGGTGGCTCAGTCAGTTAAGCCTATGACTCTCGATTTCGGCTCAAGCCCTGAGATCAAGCCCCATGTCAGTCTCTTTGCTGGATGTGGAACCTGCTTGGGATTCATATTCTCTCTCTCTGCCTCTCCCACCCTGCCCCTCTCTTAAAAAACAAAACAAAACAAAAAACAAGAACTAGAAAGAATCTCCAAAATTAAAATTAAATTCCTCTAAACAGGAAATGGGAACTCATCTGCTGATGATGGCATCAAAAATTGGCAAAATTGTAATTACTTTATCCAGTGGTTAACATTTAACGAGTAAACTAGTTTAAACATTTAACCATTAAGTTAACCAAAAGAAAAAACCTGTTATACTGTCAGCAACAGAAAAGAGAATAATCGTGGTGCTCTAATGACCTCTGAGAAACCGGGAAGAATATATAATCACTGTGAAGCATGCATCCTTGATCATAGTAAGCTAAGTGGCCAATAAAGTTATCGATATATTTTTAAAATGTGTTAAATGATAGTATTGTACATTTACTGACATGTAAAGATATTCACACAATAGTGCTACATGACAAAAGGTTACATAGCAGTATTTATCAAGAACCATTTTGTTAAAAAAAAGCCATTTTTTGTTAATAATATGGATATTAAAAGAAAAACTTCAGCACTTTTTTATGGAACTAAGGGTGATTTTAATTTTCTTCTTGGTGTTCACCTGTCTTTTCTAATTTTCCGTAACAAACAATAATTTTTGTGTAATAGAAAAGCTCATTTTTTTATTTCCCCAAATATAAGGGCCAACACACAATCCCCTTATCACAGAGGTATAGTGAAAAAAAGAAGTTAAAAACCCTGATTAGGAAACTTCCTTAGATCCCAATAATAACTGGGAACTTCAGGTAGGCTCCCATCACTCACATGATGCCTCAGCCTCAATCTCACTATTTGTTAATGCAACAGATAGTTTCACTATACACTTCCAATATAAAATTCTAAAGGTCTCTGACTCAGACATACCAGAGGTGATGTTATCTGGACAAATTAAAGGACAAATATTAACAGATTGTGCAGGGGGGGAAAGAATCAGCAGCATATTTTTATAATGCTTTATCTTTCATTCCGTGTTTACTTTCTTGAATCTGGGTATACTAAAAGATTATCCAGTTGAAGGGATTAAACCAAGGGATTAAATTCCAACAACTCCAAAAGATACCTTGCTGTACCAAACATCCTTTGAAAGCATAGAAAGGAAGTGTTATGACAGTTTAATTACTTAGGATTTGCTTCCTAGACTTTAACACCAATTCTAGGGGTTTCATCTTTCCATTTATTTCACATGCAGGTTTACAGCTCCTGTATTAAGGCCACGGTGTTACTGTCTACTTGCTTCTACCAGAGCAAAATAAAGACATAAAAAAAAGACATGTAAAACATGAAGGTTTCTGTTTTTCAACTAATCATCCTCCATACAAAGAAAATTCCCTAAAGCAGATTAGCATTTAATATTTTAGGTTTGAAAACTGAACAAGAATGTTAAAACAAGCCTGCAGATGTTGTTTACCCCACATTTCCTAAATTTCATTCTATCAGGGACTAAAATACATAGAAAGCCAACAAAGGAAGTATATACATGTACTAAGTCCAAATATATAGTAAATTCCAATGACCCTCCCTACTAGGAAAGTTATAGGAAAAATTATTTTATCATATTTACATTTCAGTACTCTTTAAAACCGCTAAAATTTTAGCAATTTTCCTTGCTAAAATATTAGCAAGATTTTATCCAAATACTGCTGGATAAAAATTCATCCATTATTATGACACAAGTAAATAACAGGCTAAAAAATGGTGTAAGTTTCTTAATTCTTCCTGAGATTCAGAAAACTACTACTCACTCCTAATCCTAATTACACAGATGAGGAAATGCAGACTCAAAGAATTAGAGTACCTGCCCCAAGTCACAAAAAATAAGAAGCTGCAACTTCATGTAGCACTCTTGCTTGATACTACCCAATCTCATACATTGTGACTGACAGCATCCCGAATATATTCGTTAGCAGCACATAAGTACCAGTGTGCACTTTTAGATGAAAACACGCAAATCCAAATTTCCCATTAGAAGTTTCCTTACTCATGTAATAACAAAGCAAGATCAAAAGCATGTTATTTTCCCCAAAGGAATATACAAATATGTTTAATCCCTCAACCAAAAATCCATCTTCCTCAAAGCAATGGTGCTTGGGAATGGAGACAGAAAGTCTACAAATCTTCAGGTGTATATATACCATGAAGAAACACAATCAACATTATACTCTTCGGACAAAAAAAAAAAAAATAGACTTTTAATTTCATTAAATTATATTTAAAAAGAAGCACCATTTGTTTTGAAAAGGCAAGAAATGAAACTTTGAATCATTAGATTTTATACATTATCTCAAAGATTAATTTGAAAACACTGGCTTTGAAGCATAATCCTATAAAACATTAACTAATGAGATATTCTTTTTAGAAGTTTTTTTAAATGAAGGGACAGTAAAATTGGCTCAGCATCAGCATCGTAAACAATCCTACAGCATCAATTATATATGTTATATACCAGCGAGCCCCCATCACCACTTTATTAATTAATTCATAACTCAAAAAGAAAAACTTTAGAGTTAATTTTGTACCTTTTCACAACAAATGAGGAATAAAAGATGCCTTCTGGAACCTGATGAATCCAGTGAACTTAATAAAAAGCAGTCATTTTAAAAACACAAATCCAAGCGCATCTGGGTGGCTCAGTCAGTTGTGTGTCCAGCTTTTGGTTTTGGCTGAGGTCATGATCTCAGGGTCACCGGATCAAGCTCTCTCCCTCCCTCCCACGCTGCCCCTCCCACCACTCCTACTCATGCGCTCTCCCTCTAAAATATATAAATAAATAATCTTTAAAAAAATAAAAACACAAATCCATATTCTCCTATACGTACTTCCAGAGTTTCTAAAACCTAGAATTTTTATTAATTCATTTGGTGACAAAACCTGACCTAAATGGACATGAGACTATTTTTAGTCATCTTTCTCCACTAACTGTAACTATTAATATCTTTCCTTGCAGAAGTATCTGTTTCACAATGGAGTGCTACCCCCACCACCACTGGGGGTATCCTATAGTACATGCACATTACCTTCTTAAAATGGAAAGTGTTTTTACTTCCAGAATACACCTGGTCTTAAGGATTTTACATAAAAAACTGTGGACCCATATCACTGAAAAAAAATATGCATCTACAAAATTAGTTACTGAACAACTGACCAACAAACTTAATTCTCTTATACCTAGCTTCCCTGTATAATTAGTTAATACTGAAATTCTGAAATGTCAAATCTTCCCTTTTTGTTTAAAGTTCTGACTGATGGCACTCATCATCATTCTTAGAAATTCTTCCCCAAAAAAGTTTTCAATCGATATAAGTAGGTTTGGAATGAATCAGAGTAGCTATATCTTAGATCTGAGATGTTTTTCTGTGAGAGACCAAGTATATGGAATCTATCGTCAAATTCTCTCCAGCAGGACCAAGCGTTTCCATGAATTCTTTTGTCGTTGAGGTACGATGTGTGCTAAGGAACCAAAAAGGGACCAAGTAATTTTACAATCTATAATTTCTTTTAAGATTATTTGAGAGAGAAAGAGCAAGAGAGAGAGCATGGGGGGGGAGGCCACAGAGAGAGGGACAAGCAGACTCCCTGCTGAGCAGAGAGCCCCAAGGTGGGGCTCAATCCCAGGACTCTGGGATCATGACCTGAGCTGAAAGCAGACACTGACCGAATGAGCCACCTAGGCACTCCTGGAATCTATAATTGTCTTCATCCACCTACATGATATACTAATTACAAAGATTCTAAATAAAAAAATAAAAACAGAAATAGGGGCGCCTGGGTGGCTCAGTCGTTAAGCGTGATCGGCCCAGGGCATGATCCCAGGGTCCTGGGATCGAGCCCCGCATCGGGCTCCCTGCTCCGCTGGGAGCCTGCTTCTTCCTCTCCCACTCCCCCTGCTTGTGTTCCCTCTCTCGCTGGCTGTCTGTCAAATAAATAAAATCTTTAAAAAAAAAAAAAAAAGATTAAAAACAGAAAATAATTCTCAAAGAGCTAAATGGACCCAAACAGATGAAAAATTTCTTCCTTTTCATCTAATGAAATATACTTCAATTATTGGTTAAAATTAAATGAGTTCCAAGATTTCTACATATAGGCATTAGCCGCCCCACTATACCCTAAAAAAAGGAAATTAAGTATGCCACAAAAAATAAACCTGTAGCATCGAAGTGAACTGGGAACGGATCATCAGCAGACATTCCAACAAATTTCTAGAGGATGAATAGTATATAAAAGTACATATTACAAAATATGCATAGAAGGACTACAGGGGAAAGTGAGGGAAACTCAAAATGGGGCCATTAACTCATGGAACAGCTTTACACCTGATCCTCCTCAGCATATCTTACCCTAACTGCAGGCTTCCCAACAAGTTAGCCAAGAGCACAGCCCATTCATATACAGAGGTCCTAATTTGTTCTTGCATTAGAAAAGGCAGGGAAGGAGCCACCTGAGCAACTAAAGCAGTAATGCTCAACCATTCATTTATAAACGTTGGCAACCAAGGATCATGCACATGACAAAAATCACTTGCAAGAAAAAAACTAAACCAAAGGAAAAAGAGATAATCCAGTGAACAGATAAGAATTTTAAAAAGAAAATCCTAAGCATTTTCCTCAGACAAAATAAAGAAAATAATGCATCCTTAGAAACAGAAACAAAGTGAATTAAAGAGTATACCTGTACAAAAAGGTTTCTTGGAATTAAAAGTATGACTTCAGCCTTAACAATGTCACTACTGAGCTAGAGAAGAGTCAGAGTAATTTCTGAAAATGGGAAAAAAAAAAAATTATGAGAGAGAAGCGTTCAACATCCCCACCAGAGAACAAAGAAAACAGAGCACAGAAAGGTACGAAATAAAGTAAATTTCCCAGAGCTAAATAAAGATCACGGCTTTAAATGGAAAGAAACCACTTGTAACAGTAAGGGTGCATAATGGAAATACGCATTCCTAGGCTCATCTCCATGCAATTTCAGAAAATCAGGATAAAAGAAAATTTCAAAGCTTACACAGAGGAAAAGCAAAAGCAATTACCAAAAGAAAATGACTGTGACTGCCATCAGACAGAGATTACAACATTGGACACTAGAAGACAATGGAGCAATATGATAATTCCCAAATTCTGAGGAAAAAATGTTGAACCAGTATTCCATACCTAACCCAACTATCTATCAAGCATGAGACAAATTTATTTTCAGACACACAGGACTCAGAAAGTTTACATCCTGCCAACTTTTCTAACTTGCTTAAGGGTGTTCTCCAACAAAATGAGGGAAGACACCAAGGAAAGGAAAATATGTCATCTAGGGGGAAACTGGGTCTAAACCAGGTCGATTCCTAGGATGTCATCCGCACAGCATGTCTTGAGAGCAGAAAGCTTCAGAGGAAAAAAAGATAGTTATGTAAAAAATATTACAATTACATATCTTTTTTTAGTCAACAAGAAAAATGAGAGGCCATTTAGGGACAAAACTGTACCAAAAAAATCCGGGTTGGGACACCAGAGTGGCTCAGTTAATCCTCTGACTTTGGCTCAGTTCCTGATTCCAAGCTCCACACTCAGTGGGGAGTCTGCTTGTCCCTCTGTCCCCTCTTCCCTCCCCCCTCATGTATGAGCTCTCTCTCAAATACATATATAAAATCTTGTAAAAAAATTTCTTTTAAATATGAGGGTTAAAACCTCAAACGAAGTAAAATGTGACATATTTTGAGCAACTGATGGCATGTTAGAAAAGAAAATGCATCTGATGCTGACAAAAGGAATATATATACAGATTTTTAAAATGTATTTTTAATCGCAGCATATTAGAGGATATCTCAGAGGATATTTTCAATTTCCAATCCCTAAGCAGGCCTTCCTTAACCACACCATCCCTTCACCTTCCTTTACTTTTTTTTTTTAAAGATTTATTTATTTTAGAGAGATCACATGCACATGTGAAGGCGAAGAGCAGAGGGAGAGGGGGAGAGAGTCCCAAACAGACTCTGCAAAGAGCAGGGCTAGATCTCACTACCAGATCATCTGAGCCAAAATCAAGAGTCAAACGGTTAACCGACTGCACCACCCAGGTGCCCCACCATGCTTTATTTTTATTCCTCTAGCATCTGCTATTACCTAATATTATACCACAAACATTATTTTATTGATTCTAATACACATATTCTTCACTTTTTAATCTTGCTGAAACTAGCATGCATCTTACAATCCATACATACCATTTTTTCCACTTTAACTGACAAATAGACACACATCACTGGGTGTAAGTTTAAGGCATACAGCATGATGGGCTGATTTACATATAGCGTGAAATGATTAACCCAATAGGTTCGACTAACCTCCATCTTCTCAAATAGATATAAAAAAGGGGGGGGGATCTGCTTGTGATGAGAAATATTAGAATTTAGCCTCTTAATTTTCCTATATATTGAATGCCAAGATGACTTATAGACATCGTGTTATACATTACATACCTAGTATTTATCTTATAACTGTGTGTAGGTTTTTACTCCCTTCCTCCATTTCCCCCTCCCGCTCCATACATACCATTTTATAACTATAGCCAGCCAGGTGGCAGTCTTGTTATGGCATGAAAAACCTTCATTAGTTAACTTTTGGAAAGATTATAAAAGCATCAGCACCAAAATGCTTCAGATTTGATGAAATAGGACCTTTATCCATTTGCTGGGTATCGCCCAGCTGTACTCAGCAACATAAGGTCAGTAATTTATTTATTTAAATGCATTTAAAAATCTCTGTAGTCTCTGCGTATAGAACAGTGGCTAGCACATAAGAGATACTTAATCTGTCACATTTTAACATCTCTGAAACAGAAATGGGTCCAACAGGATGGATCTTACACAGCTGGTTCTAATGCTTTTTTTTTCGTGGTACATACAGTAATGGCAAGTCATTACAAGCAATGGCATCCAGGACTTGAAGAAATTCAGTAACAAATTACAAAAATTGGACAGTACAAAAAAAAAAAAAAACGGAGAGTGGTGTGAGTGAAACCACCCATTTCAAAAGATGACTCCAAAGGTTGGTAAATACAAGAAATAGAAAAATAAGATTACTGAGTTACGAAACTAAACACCCAAATAAATAAAAACAAAAAGAGCTAAACACAATTGCCTCCTGGAAACAGTAGAATGTCACCCATCTTTCACTATAAGCCAGTCTACAATTATTTTTTTTATCAAGTGCACTTACTTTTTATGAACCCTTTCTCAATTAATAAGGAGGGGAAGTGAGGATGCACACATACAAGATCAGAGAGACTGAGACAAGGGCGTTCGCACAGATACAGACAGAAAGACATTCCTGGGCAAACAGAGTCAAAGTCAAGAGTCAAGCATCTCCAGCAATTTCAACGGACAATGGAGGATGGAGACCATGAGTTTTGGAAGCAAATTTACGAAATATCTAAAGCAAGACATCAACACTAGTTGCGTACTGATTACAATTATGCCATTTTGCTCATCAGAAAGTCGAGGTAGGCTCAGCAAAGCCTTGCCAAGCTTATCCTTATGCCCCGGACTGAAAACACAGACCCCCCCTTACGTGTAATAATTACAAATTCAACCTCTCCATAACACTTCGTACTTAAACAACAATCCTTTCACCTGCCCTGGCCTGTCGTGAATTACAATGACAGACGCAGGGGGGAAAGGTGTCTCCAGTACCAGAAAGACCAACTGACTACATTACAGGGGTGCACAAGCTCGGGGAGGAGACTGCTGTTGGGGGGTAGGCAATCCGCGGATCAGAGAACGGTGGCCATGACAGGCAAAAACCCAGCTTTCGTCGTCGGGCCCACAAAAGCACCCAAGGGGACCCGCGCCTGACTTCTCAGAGAGAAAGGTCTCCCTTCCTCCGAAAAGCTAAAGAGCTTAAACACTCAACTTGCCCCGGGCGGGCAGAGGCGCGCAGTTCAGACCCCGCCCCTCCCTCCCCGCCTCAGACAAGCGTAGAAGGATTGCAAAATGTCACAGGGCCCAGATTGAGCGCGCCAAAGCGGGACCCACCCCCGGGAGACCGGGACGCCGTAGGCAGGTCCCTCCCCTTCCTCTCTCCGCCCGCGCAGAGCTCATTCATTCTTGAGGCGGGCAACCCATCTTCCCCGGCCGGCTATCCCTGCACCGCAAACCCAACAGCCGCTTTGTCTCCGGCCGGGCCGGAAACCGGAGCGCGCATTCGAGCGCGCGCCCAGACGCCACCACCCCGCACCTGGGGCCCGCCGGGCGTCCCCGCCGGAGAACCCTTCTACATCTCAGGGTGCGAGGCCCGAAGCCGGCCGCTCCTCGTTGGCGGCCTCAGGTGCGCGCTTCGCCCGGTCCTGTTCGGTAGCTGGGAGACGGAAATGTGCACCCCGGTCGCACCGTCTCTACAATTCGAGCCCCCTCGGCGACCCCTGTCCCCGCTAAGAAACACTCGATTCTCCTTCCGAAGAGCGTGGGCAGCTGGCCCAGCTCTCCCGCCCCCGGGCTGCGCCCCCCGCCCTTTTTGTGAGCAAACGCGGCCGCCAGGCGGGCACTCACTTGAGGACCAGCTGGTCGTGCTCGGCTTTGAACTTGCCCAGCTCGATCTGCAGTTTGGCGCGCTCGCGAGCCGTGTCGTCGAGTGCGCGTCGCGCGTCGGCCAGCTCTGTCTCGTACAGCGCCTTGAGGCCGGTGAGCTCGCGGCCGCGCACCTCCTCACGCTCCGTCACCTGCAGCTGCAGCGCGCTGTTCTCCGTCTCCAGGCTGCGCACCTTGTCGATGTACACGGCCAGCCGGTCGTTGAGCTCGCGCAGCTCCTCCTTCTCCTGCAGCCGCGACAGCCGCGTGGGGCTCAGCGGCGTAGCGGGGGCGCTGGCGCGGCTGCCCGACCGCGGCGGCACGGGGGTCGCGGTCGCCATGGCGGGCGGCGGGGCGACTGGCGGGAGGAACAGAGCGGAGAGGCCGCGGGCAGCACGGGACACGGAGGGGGTGCAGAGGGCGAAGCGGGGACCGAAGGCACAAACCGACGACCCGCGCCCGCGGAGAAGCCGGCGTGGGAAGGGAGAAGCACCTGGGTTGGCGGGAGCCGGGTTACAGCACAAAGGGCAAAGGGGGAAGACTGCCAGTCAATCGATCGTAAAATGCCCTTTGTAAGAAAATACGCACACACACTCACACACACAGTCGGGAAGATTCGGGGCGAGGGTGACCGGGAGGGCCGAGCAGGGTCCGCGCGCCGCCGCCGCCGAGTCTCCCGCCCGCAGCACTTTGTTTCCTCTCAGGCGGCGCGGAGCGGCGGGGTGGGGGTGAGGGGAGGGAGCAGGGCGGTGGGGGGCGGAGGTGGCGCGGGCAGTGGCGCCGCACTCTCCAACATGGCCGGCGCGCTCCGGCACCTCCACGTGACCGTCGCCGGCCAATAGAGGGCCGGCGGCGCGCTTCGGGGCTCGGGGGCCGGGCCTGTAAATTCAAAATCGGGGCCTCGGGCAACCGTCGGCCTGGCGCGCGGGGCTGGGCGTGGCTGGGGAAGGACTGAGGGCGGTGGAGTGGGGCGCCGGGAACTGCTCACCCGGCGGCCCAGGGCCCAGCGTCGGCCGGGCCTTCCTGCCACCCCGCGAGGACCCCCGGAGGGGCCGGGCCTGCGTGTGGCGGGAAGGAGCCCCGAGGTTTTCCGGGGCGGATCCGCGCCGCCGCCCACACCCAGAGGTTCAGGGAAATTCAAACATAAACGGCCTTAACAGCCACACGCAAAGCTCCTAGCGGCCAGGACGACCGCGGACGTTGTAACCTTATCCCCGCCCGGCCGAGAGGGCTCGGAAAACGGCCTGGAGGCCCGGCCGCTGTAGAGTTACGTAATGAGCTCTGATGTCCGAGGTTCAAAACCCGCTGCGTGCCGGTGCCAAATGCCAGCCTTTATTTTTCTCTGGGAGGGAAAACGGGGTAGCCCAACACCTCTTCGCTGTCAAATTTGACGTATGCGTGCGTGTCTTGAAGCCACCGAGCCCACAGAAAAGCCAGAAACCCTGACTTGGAGTCACAAGTGACATTAATGTGTGAAGGAACCTTCACAAGCTGCTAATTGTCTTGCTTCACTAAAATCCAATGCATCAAAATCTAAGTTTGTGCAAATTTAAGTACAAAGGACTTAATGCTTTAAAAAAGGATCCCCTGGAATGTAACTGACAGCTAATTTTAGTAGAATGTCCATTAATCGCTTTAAAAAGTTTTCACTTTCAGGCTAATGTTTGCTGGAATTTACTGTGTCCTGCACTGGTCTTTCCTTGGGTTAGCCGTCTACGCGGCCGCTCTGTGGTGTGGGAACTGTATTGTTTTCTTTTGAAAATTCACCCATTTAATAGACGGATTTCCTTAAGGCTTCCCGGGAGGGACAGGATGGCATTTGAACCCAGGCAGTTGCAGTTGACTGGAGAGCCTCGCCCTTAACTATAACCTAGAAGGCCACCTGACAATCTAGTGGGAACTCATCTGTAGAGTAATGACAGGTTAGCTACCTTAATAATGGTAGAAATGAACACCAGAACGTTCTTTAAATAATAATCAAGTCAGGTACGAATTAGTGAGGGCCACAGGGCTGGGTATCACCCAGGGGGGATTTCTGGGCACCCTGAGTGAAGATGATCTCCTTATTAAAGGTTCTACTTTCTGCCCTGTTATCTAAAATACCTCGCTGAGAAAGACTTGAAAAGCTTCTGTTCTGAAGTTGGTGTTGTTTAAAAGTAAATATTCAGACAATCTTAATAACTTAATATCTTGAAAATCCAAATTACTTGTGAAGAAATGAGACCTAAGGAAGGTGAGCGTTGATCCGAGGTGGCGGACTCCAGCCCTGGAAGGTAAACCCACCTCCTGGCGGCTCTTTCCACTACGTGGATCGTTTGGTTTTCACGCCATACTCCCCTTTGCCTCAGCATTTTAAAAAATATTTTGGATTTTTAAGTATTTTCTTTCCGTTTTTGAAATGTTCAAACTGGATGTGATTTGAGGCATGATCTCTGTGACTCTCAAGCCTGTGAGGCTTTCTCTTGATAGAATCCCTCAATTTCTGTTTTTAGAACACTCAGGTTATGTCCTCTTATCTGAAACAAAGACATTGGAGTCAGACAGTTAAGGATTTGCTATTGCTAGCTGTGTAACTATGGAAGTTATTCCTTGGTTTCCTCAGGAAAATGGGGATAATTCCTACCTTGCATGGGGTTTGTAAAGATTACATTTTAGACATATAATATGGGATGACTAGTAATTCTTTTTTTTGGTAAGATTTTATTTATCTGAGACAGAGTAAGCGAGTGGTGGGCAGAGGGAGAGGAAGAAGCAGACTTCCTGCTGAGCAGGGAGCCAGATGCCGGGCTCAATCCCAGGACCCCAGGATCATGAGCTAAGCCCAAAGCAGATGCTTAACTGACTGAGTCACCCAGGCCCCCCTAGTAATTCTTCCTAGTAGTAATTTTATGTCTCCAATCAAAAGAAATTTTTAGAAATGGGGAAAAAATGGAAAAATCTCTTAGCCATAAAAGTAGGCAATTATGCAAACATTTGGTCAGGTACTTGACTAAATGTACACTTCCCTTATTCTCTTGACAATTCCCATGCCTAACCCTGTACCTGGAGTATTTTCCCCTGTCTTTCATAATAAGCTTGTCCAGCCCTCTTCGTTTAAATAAGTCCTGTAATCTCATCACTGCCAATGTTTTCCCCAATTAGAAGAGAGGTAACAAATACTATATAAGGTTGGTAACAGTGCTGCTTCATTTACAAGAACAATCGTGATTTCAAATATGCTGCCCTGTTTTTCCTATAAACCTTCCCTTTCCTGTCAGGGCACATGTTCTGATTATTGGTTAGGCCATATATATAAATATCCCACCAAGCCTCAGCTTGCCATGACACTGTTTCCCTCTTCAATACTCTTCCCCCTTCAATACTTTTCCCACAGCACAGAGCTACCTCATGACATAGAGACAACTTATTTGACATTTGCCCTACTTTCTATATATCGTTTGGATCTGGGACAGTAAAATACATGATACCTATCATGCCTGGACAGAAGGGGCCCAGACTAGGATGGGGGTGGGGAGGCAGGAAGAAAGGAAGGAGGTACTGAAAGCTCGCAGTAACTCAGTTTGTGCAGGGAGAGAGGAGTGACAGCGGGCAGGGAGCTGAGCATACAGTGCAAACAAATGGGCTAGCTAGGGCTGAAGCACAAAATGAAAAAATATTGCTAGTGGTATCCCCTCAATATATGAATGTTGAATAAATGCAAGAAGAAATAAATGAATACATGGTCCTCTACTAGGCCGCATTGTTTCTATTTAATACACTTTGCAAAGTTAATGGTGTTTCTAGTTGTCACAAAAGCATAACAATAAATCATGTTTCAGAAGGTTAAGTGACTATCCAGCATCCCTTCAAACCCTGATTTTTATTTTTATGTTTTAAAAAGAGCCAAAGAGTTTTAAAGGTGCCTTTATCATCTTCGATAGCATTGTTCTCTTAGCAAAGCTGCGTGAAATTTACATACTGCTCAAAGTTGTGTTCCAAATTGCTCTTTAAGATCTGGATATTTGGCAAAAGGAGAATTGGCAGAGTTCTTTTAACCCAGTGATTCTGTCTTAGTGATAACTTAGGATTTAGTTGAAAAGAGAAACCAATTTGCATTCTTGCATTTCAGTTTTATTTTATGCCAAAATATGCTCACAATGCTACTTTATTTATAAAGGTTATCTTTAAAGCATTTCTTAAACTAGTATATATGCATCTGGTTTTTAACAATTTTTTTTAATCCTACAAAGGTATGCCCCTTTCCCCTATATTCTGCATCTTTACCTTTAGAGTGGTAAAAATAGGAAAGACTGGAGTCTAAGTGTAAGGTTTATTTATACATAATTCAGCTGTTTCTACTCTAGTTGAAACTGACTCTGCTCAAAAGTTAAGGGCTTTCCTTTTTCATGATCATGTCTGTAGTCTTTGATGGGTGGTTTTACCCCTACCCAATAACATCTAAATGTATTCTTTTAACTTTAAACTACAGAGGTGAGACTTTTCTCACCTAAAATATGTTTGAGTTCAAGAAAACAGATGAAAAAGGAAAATACAATATTCACATAGTTGATGTACTAAAATAAAAGAATGAATTTACAACCAGATGTCTGCATGTTCTTCATTACCACAATTTTGGGGCACCACTCTTCTCGGGACAGCATTGTAAAACCAGGACTAGAGATAATCACACCACTCTGTTTTTAAGCTTAATAATTTTGATAGAGGTAGAGGAAAAGAAAGGTAGTCTGGCTGAACGGGTTCCCTCCATCTCATCTTCCCATCCCTACCATCCCCACTCCAGTAAGAGCCTCCTGATTGGGGAAGGAGAGAGAGTTTGTGGGAGTCACCATCTCTTGTCCCACCTCTGGGCTGAGTTGACAGTAGGAGTTGAAGATCCAAGAATAGAGATGGTTTGTGCCTCACCACAAAGTTCCCTGTCGTCTTCCATCTTGCTGTGGCAAAGCAGAGTCCAAGAG
Source organism: Ursus maritimus (assembly GCF_017311325.1). Classification (NCBI taxonomy): domain Eukaryota; kingdom Metazoa; phylum Chordata; class Mammalia; order Carnivora; family Ursidae; genus Ursus; species Ursus maritimus. The sequence continues at coordinate 65,072,764 of NW_024426663.1, forward strand.
CAGCCTTCTCTAGAACCATGGTATTCAGCAGCCTCAAAAAAATGACAAAAAGGGGAAGGAGGAACAATAAGAGGAATGTCGAATAGTCTAACCTTCTGTGATGGTTAATTTTGTGTGTTGAACTGACCTGGGCAACAGTGCCCAGATATGTGGTCACGCATTATCTGGATGTTTCTGTAAGGGTGTTTTTCATGAAACTAACATTTAGATCAGTGGGCTTTGAGTAAAGCAGATTGCCCTCCTACTGTGGGTGGGCCTCATCCAATCTGCTGAAGGCCTGAAAGGAACAAAAGACTGACCTCCCACAAGCAAGATGAAATTTTTTTTTTTTTTTTGACAGAGAGAGAGACAACGAGAGAGGGAACACAAGCAGGGGGACTGGGAGGGGGAGAAGCAGGCTTCCTACTGAGCAGGGAGCCCAATGTGGGGCTTGATCCCAGGACCCCAGGATCATGACCTGAGCCGAAGGCAGACGCTTAACGACTGAGCCACCCAGGCACCCCACAAGATGAAATTCTAACAGCAGACAGCCTTCAGCTTTGAACTGCAACAGTGGCTTTTCCTGGCTCTCCAGCCTGCCGACCTACCCTGCAGATTTTAGACTTGCTCACCCTCTATTCACATGAGTCAATTCCTTAAAGTAAATTTATTTGTCTATATATACATATCCTATTGAATCTGTTTCTTTGGAGAAACCTAAGACACCTTCCCTATGTCCATAAGAAGATGTAGAGGAGGAAAAAAAAAAAAAAGTGCCAAGAGATTGAAATGGGTCAGTGGGAGAGGGAAGCTACAGACTGAGTTGGGTGAACAGGCCACCTGAGGCATGGTGGAACTGTACAGAATTCAGCAGAAGCACTGTGGACAGAAGTGACAGAGGCCAACGTGCTCAGGAACCACAAGAAGTCACATCTAGAAAAGGCCAGTACAGAGCAGAGACAGAGCAAAACCAAAAAGCAGATGGCTTTCCCTATAGCGGTTAAGAATCTCCCTGGACTGGGGCGCCTGGGTGGCTCAGTCGGCTAAGCGTCTGCAATCCCCATCACCAAATGGTCCCCTACATCTCTTTACACGGCTTTTCTCCACCAGTAACTTTTTTTTTTTCCAACCCAAGCTCTCGCCACAAGGTGGAAAAGCTGGCTTCTGGGTACCGCAAGCCTAAGTTCTCTTAGTAGCTCACAATAGAACAAATCTCAGGAAAACCGATTTGATTGTTCTGGCCATGTGCACAGCCCAGAACCAATTCCTATGTCCTCTGGTTGGCCACGCCTAGGCCAAAAACCACCACTTTGATAGGCAGGGGTCAGGGAGACTTGGGAGTCAAGGCTATCCTCACCAAACCACACAGGATGGGTTCCATAAAGAATGAGGAACGCATCTCAAAAAGTGTTGAAGAGATGCTGGACAAACAAAAACAGTATGTGTCTACCTCATGAAAGGAGAGCGAGAGAATTAACCTAAGCAGTCCTTTTCTCGTCTAAAATTCTCTGTTTGCATATTCTTATAAATTTTAGGGGCTTCTGGGTGGCTCCGTTGGTTGAGTGGCTGACTCTTGGTTTCACCTCGAGTCATGATCTCAGGGTCGTGGGTTGGAGCCCTACATCAGGCTCTGGGCTCAGCATGGAGTCTGCTTGTCCCTCTGCTCCTCCCCCCAGCTCTAAAATAAATAAAACCTTTTTAAAAAATTAAAAATTAAAAAATTAAAAAATCAAAAATGTTAAAGTACAGGGGTGCTTGGCTGGCTCAGTCAGTAGAGCATGCAACTCGTGATCTTGAGGTTATGAGTTCAAGCCCCACACTGGGCACAAAGCTTACTTACATACGTACCCACACAAATAAAGTTAAAATACAAACTCTTAAAGGTTTAGGATACCTAAAAAGTCATATTTGTCTATTTATTAATCCATGCATTTATTCATGGAACGTTTGTGGAGAATTTACCACACGCAGAGCACAGGGGACTGAGGTACAGGATCCCTGCTCTGAGGAGCCCAACCTTCCAGTCATGGATGGGCAGACATAAATAAATTCTGCCTCAAAGTACTGAAAAGGAGGCGTGAACAAAGAGGTACGGGTGCATTAGGAACCAGACAGGCCTCTGTGCTGGGGAGGAAGACACCACTTGGAAACAGATGATCTGAGCTGGGCTTGGAAGCATTTCAGCCCCCAGGGACTGGAAGATGAATCCGGTACTTTGTGCAGACCTGTAAATGGCAAACCACATGCCCCAGGGAGAATTAGAGGGAAACCCCAAATGGACTCCCTAATCTCCTATGGTGTGCTTTTTATTTCGAACCACACTGTGGAGAGGGTGCTTTAAATTAGGAATGAGTAAGGTGGTAAAGGAAGCAAATTTTAGTCAACAATTAACTTTAGGCCCAGCTTATGGTGGTCGAGAAAAATGGAAAAGTAAGGAAATTGCCATACAGCTGAAACAAGTGAATTACTTGAGCTGCGTTGATGCCTTGCCTAAGGCAAAACTAAGGTAGAAAACTAATAAAGCAGGAAATTTTGTTGAGTAACTCCTCTGTGCAAGGCATTATACTCTATCCCGTGAAAGAAATTTTTGAAGTGTGAAATGTGATTCGTTCCCTCAATAAAGGTATTGTGTGTGTAGAAATGAAATATATGGGGGCGCCTGGGTGGCTCAGTCGGTTAAGCATCTGCCTTCAGCTCAGGTCATGATCTCGGGGTCCTGGGATCAAGTCCCACATCAGGCTGCCTGATCAGCAGGGAGTCTGCTTCTCCTTCTCCCTCTGCCCATTCCCCTGCTTGTGCTCTCTCTCTCAAATAAATAAATAAAATCTTAAAAAAAAAAAAAAAGAGAGAGAGAGAGAGAGAAATGGAATATATACACAGAATAAGTAGGTAAATCAATCAAGCTATGAATGATGTAAGTCCAAAGGAGTGACGTTAATGACAAGTTTCAAATCACTGGGGCTATTAAAATCTGGGGAATGAATAAATCCCCACGGTCCAGGACAGCACGAGAGGATGTTGTAGAAAAAGAGAATTTGAACTAGACATCAAAGTAGGGGAAGACTTATTTCAGTAAGTGATTTGATTTATCAAAAAATTAGCTTTACATACCAATTTTTCAGGAATAGAACTATTCCATAAAGTTAGATGACTCTATATTTTGTATAAACTATATGTATTTACTAATGTTGAGCATGTGTACCTGGAATTTAATGCTACCAAAAATACTCTGCTAAAGTCTCTAAAAAGACATGATGTTGAAAAGTAATTAGGGACGTCTCCAATTTGCATGTACGTTGAGTAAAGGAGCGACTGAAACTCTCCTATATTGCTGATGGGAGTACAACCACTTCGGAAAATTGAGTGTCCCCTATAAAGTTAAAAATGCACCAACCCTGCAGGCCAGCAATTCTACTCCCAAGACAAATGAAAGCACATGGCTACTGAAAGACTTGGGGAAGAAGTTTAAACTAGCGTTATTTATAATAGCCCAAACTGGAAACAATCCAAATGCCCATCAAGAGAATAGACAAATCACGGTATGAGTACCATTCAGCAATTAAAAAGAATGAGTTAAAGATACCTTCAACAATGTGGATGAATCTCAGGAACATTATATTGAGCAATAGAAAAAGTACACTTTATATGATTCATTTACACGAAATTCAACAACAAATAAGTGTAAAAGAAATCAGAACAGTGGATGTCCAAGGGAGGGAGAACTGATTAGAAGGGGGCATTGAAGAACTTTCTGGAGTGGTAGGATCATAGGTGTATGGACACAATTATCAGAACTTAACATGTGCATTTCACTATATGTAAATTTTATCACAATAAAAATAAACATATTCTGGTCTCTTATAGATTAGGTTTTAAAACTCCTGAGATGTACTTCGTAATTTTTTTTGTAAATAGACAAGTTTCCGCCTTATTTGTTGCTTGAATTCTAAATAGTCTGTGGACTCTAACACCTGTGTGATTTCTTCAGGAGACAGAAATTGGACACAGTTTTTTAAAACAGTGACTTGATCAGATTTAAAAGATGTAGTTAAACTAATATGACATTGTATGTTAATTATACTTCAATTAGATTTTTTATTATTTTTTTCAATTTAAAAATTTTCAGATAAGGGGTGCCTGGGTGGCTCAGTCGGTTAAGCATCCAACTTTTGATTTCCGCTCAGGTTGTGATTCAGGGTCATGAGATCAAGCCCCACGTCGGGCTCAGTGCTCAGCACAGAGTCTGCTTGAAAGCCTCTGCCTCTGTCCCTCCCCGCACTTGTATTCTCTCTCTCTCTCTCTCAAATAAACAAAATCTTTAAAAAATTTTTTTAAATAAGAAAATAATATAAGATGTATTTGAGTAATGAAGACACAGGTGTTCAGGCTGAAACCGGTGACTTGAAGAGAACTTTCCCATTTTTGTCTTGGAAAGATTGGACGATGTTGGAATCTGAATACTACAAAACTAAGAACTTCATACAAATCTAAAAGAATAGTTCCTACCTATGAAATTCTGCTTTTCACTATTATATTCATTTTACTTTGTAAGATTACACATTTGGACACTGATTATTCTGTTGATCACATACAAATACTGATTTCTAGCAATCCAGGGACCTGAATTCTTTTCATAAAGAACAACTTTAGAACAACTTTCTAAACAACTGAAGGCACCCCATAAGTTTAATTCAGTAAGAGAAGTAATTTTTAAGAGGGGAATGAGGAGAAGGGAGAAAAAAAGGCAGTTATCAGAATCTGCGGTAGCATTGTGACTTATAAAGGATCTTTAGTATTATAATTTTATATTTTAAAAGCCAAAAAATTACCTATAGTTTCAATAATACATATTTTTTTAATTTGACTACATTTTCTCAGCCAAATGGGCTTTGTTTGAAAATTGAAAAAAAAATGATTTTTTAAACCAGCTGTGGTAGGGGAAGACAGAAATCCTACTGCCTTGGGGTGCCTGGGTGGCAAAGGGGTTAAGCGTCTGCCTTCAGCCCAGGGCGTGATCCCAGTGTTATGGGATCGAGCCCCACATCAGGCTCCTCCGCTAGGAGCCTGCTTCTTCCTCTCCCACTCCCCCTGCTTGTGTTCCCTCTCTCTCTCTGGCTGTCTCTATCTCTGTTAAATAAATAAATAAAATCTTTAAAAAAAAAAAAAAAGAAATCCTACTGCCTCAAAGGGGCTTTTTTAGATTTGAGGGGGCAGATGAGAATTTTATGTTTATCACAGGAGCGCACAGGATGACAACGTTATGAGACACTGCGTGGAGAGCAGACAGGAAGTATAGCACCCGCTCCTGCCCTTGGTCTCGCTGGGGCTCTTACGTTACAGCCAGAGCCATAGAAGCCAGTGTACAATTACCTACCAGAAGTAACTGGGTCAGACAACCCGCCATGACAGCCACGACTGCAGAAAGTTCCGCTGTGACATTCCCTTGGAAAAATCACCCTGCAGTGACTTGAATCAACTCCTTCACGAGGTTTTCAGAAACCCGTTGTCATTTAAAAGAAATCGGTTTCATTTCTCTAATCTTAACCTCTGAGGTTTTTTGTCATTTACTACAGACTTCCTGAAAGGGATTTAAATTGGGCTGAACTCAAAGTGAGGAAGGGAGAAAAGAGGTCTCAATTGTCCTAGGGAAGTCACGGGAGTGAGCCCAGGCATTTTTCTTTTCCAAAGTAAAACGGATCCAAAACGTGGGCTTCACCCCCAAATATTGAAAATGTCATTCCTCCTATGAAGTTCTGTGGCATTAGGATCGAGAGCAGTCATTCGGAACCTAGCATATTGCTTTGGGGTCTATCATTTCGGCCAAATCATAAGACTCTTTGAGGCAGATAAATGTCGTTAGGAGCCCCTGCAGATGATGAAATACGGTTACTTTCCTGTCCACGGGCCCCCATATTTGAGTAAAGCAATATACAACTAGGGGTGATCCAAGTACCCTGGCCTTCACCAATCTCTCATTTTTCATGAGCCTACCTTATCTAAGAGATACTTCTGCATGCTTCTTTGAGCAAGGGACTCTGGTAGTCATGAGCCAAGATACACACTTAAAATGTCTCAAAACAATGATTTAAAGACTTTGTAAGAATTCCATCTGGAAAACTTATTCTTTTGTTATTCTTGTCTGAAAGTAAGAATCTGAACTGAACATTTATTTTAGTCACTACCTATACTGATAAAATAGTATTAAGTGTCATAAATAATAACATGTAATGGAAAGCTGTTTCTCCTTAAATACTAAGAGCCTATTTCAGTTTCAAGTTTACTATGTCATCTCACGTGCTTCCTCCAAATTTGGTCATGATTGTTGATGAAGAAATTTCAGGAAATGAACCACTTGTTTAAAAATGAGTATTTTAAAAAATGCATATTTTAAAAATTGAGTGTTGCATGCTAAAGCGATGAGAAAGCGAGCCATAGATATATCACCCACCCCAGATGGAATCTGGTTAACATCAGCTATGCCGTGACATCTAAAAGATGTTCAGCCAATAGGATAAACATCAAATACAAGAATAAGATACACGTATCCTATACTAGCGAGCACAAGTAAATGTGAAAGCTTGGAAATTCGGTGGAAGGGAATGACAGAATTGCATGTTAGGATCAGAATTCGTGCTCTGTCTGAATCACCAGAAATGCATTATTTCCCCTCCCATTTGTCTTTTAAAGTCCCCAAATGATTTGAGTTAGGAGATGAAGCAGTGGAAGACCTGGATGCTTGGATCTCTTTCTGCCATGGGATGGAAGAGAAAGAACACGGAGAACACTTCAGAGGCTGATTTGACCGATCGCTAGATAAATAAAACTGAGAATATTTGGGGGACCAATGGAGATACATTAAGGAAGGCAGGAGAGTGCGGGCTTCAGAATCAGGAATACCCAAGTGCGAATCCTGCATAGTCACAGGCTGTGTGACCTCTAGCAAGTTACTTAACATCTGTGAAGCTCCATTTCCTCATTTGTAAAAACCAGAGAAAGAACTGCCTCACAGGGATGTCGATAGGAATGAATACATTAATGTACACACAGTGTATCTGGTACCTATTCAGGGCCAAGTAAGTACTTAATTCCTTTCCCTTCCTCTACAAAAAGAGATATTAGAATTTTTACTTCCCAATTTTATTTTTTTTTTTAAGGATTCACAGTCTTTTTTTTTTTTAAAGATTTTATTTATTTATTCGACAGAGATAGAGACAGCCAGTGAGAGAGGGAACACAAGCAGGGGGAGTGGGAGAGGAAGAAGCAGGCTCCTAGCGGAGGAGCCTGATGTGGGGCTCGATCCCATAACGCCGGGATCACTCCCTGAGCCGAAGGCAGACGCTTAACCTCTGTGCCACCCAGGCGCCCCTTTACTTCCCAATTTTAAAAGTTCCTATTCCACTTAGCATATAAAACATTATACCAGTACTGAGAAAAATCAGTGCTCGTTACAGCACTGGATTTTCAAAAAGTTAACTATTTTACTTTGTCATGCTCACTAATGTTAATCTTGGCAGAGAGCCAATACCTGTACGAATATTGCATAGTACATGGAGTGATTGACTTACTAGAATTTGATTCCATTTCACAAACTTTCACAGAGTACCAGTATGGCCAGCTCTAGAGAAATTACAAAGTAATCAAGACACAGCTCCCACCCCACAGAAACTGACGGGGTACGTAAGAAAAAGCCAGCGTTAGGACCTCTGACATAGGCTCTCCTGAATCTTTTTATGATTATCTGTAAGCCAACCTCTCTCCAAACACCACATGCTATGCCTGTTGAGTTTAGACTTCTTAACCAGTTTTTATCGTTTTGGATTTTATCATTGTTTAGATATTCAGGCATTGTTTGATTGGTTTGGATTGATTTTTATAATGGAAAGTATACATGACTTTCAGTTAATGTTATCAAAACATCAATTGGCACCTAGTTAATGGGCATCTTGCAAAAGATAGAAGGAGATAAGATCTATTTTTCTTAGATCATATGGTACTTAAGCCTAGATTTTTGCTTTGTATGTCCCTCTATCACTTCCATGTTTTGAAGAGGAAAAAAAAAAAACACACTCTCTGCACGACCACAAGATGAACCGCTACTTTTCCTGCTGGCCAGGAAAAGGGTAGTATTAAGGGTGCAGCCATCTGCTTGCCACAGACTGCTGGTGAGACAAGAAAAGCTAATTAGCACCCCAACCCTCACCCGTACTCCTCCCTCCTCTCCATGCCTCCGCCATCTGGCTGGCCTCCCTTTCCTCTACCCTGCCAGCTTCTTTCTGCATCCTGTGGCTTGGGGAGGTCAGAATCCTTTGCCTCTCCTAGCAAGAGATAAGAATAGACTTCAGCAGCAGCCTGGACCATGAATTTCTAAAATTTTAAAGGAAATTGCACAAATCACCTCCTCTCCCCTCCCACCAGCGATGCTCTCTTTCTCTGGGGCCTCTTATCTTCCTGGAAACATCTCTGCCCAGGAAAATCGTTAGGCCTGGAATCCAATCTGTTTTGTAATTGACAATCGTCTAAGGATAGACAAGCACCTAGTTCCTGCCGACTGGGATTTGGGGGACAAGCATTGGGATATAAAATCATTAAGTAAATATAGTGCATTTCAGCATAAAGCCACAGGAAATGGTGAGAAATACCTTTGATATGAGGCAGCAATGACAACTCAAATGTCATCACTTATTAAAGATGTCAAAAAAATAGGACATCAGTGAAGCAGATTAAGATTCTGAGACTTCATGGAATAAAAAGAGTGAAACTTCTAACTAGTAAACACAGACCAGCTATTAAGGGGCAAGAATTATGATTTTCCTATTTACCTGAGAACTAATGCAATGTGGGTAAACTGATGTTTCACTAACAGAAATCCTTGTTACTAGGTTACTTGAATTTGTTACAAAAAGAACAGTATTTTTTTCTGTATTTTGTTCTTATTCTGACTTTTTTCTTTTTTCCTACCTTATAGTAATATAACCAATATACTTTTTTAAAGAAAATCTACAGTGCCTGCTTAAAGAATGAAAGGCAGTAGAAAACAAACTTCGAAAATTATAAACCTGTAAATATTGGCTCAGAATAAGAAGATGATTAGAATATTGGAGATAAGCTTCAATTAAGCTTACTATGAAAAAGACTTGCTCCATAGCTGTATTTCAAACACAGCAGTCAGTGTAAATTTGAAAAAAAAAAATACCATGAGGTTTTGATGTCAGAATTCTTGCCTTATGGGGCACCTGGGTGGCTCAGTTGGTTAAGCAACTGCCTTTAGCTCAGATCATGATCCCAGGGTCCTGGGATCGAGCCCCGCATCAGGATCCTTGTTTGTCGGGGAACCTGCTTCTCCCTCTCCCTCTGCCTGCTGTTCTCCCTGCCTGTGCTCTCTCTTGCTGTCAAATAAATAAATAAAAATTCTTAAAAAAACACTTTTTTTTGCCTTACTAAACAAACTTGCTAAAAGAAATTACCCACGTGTATCCTTTCATTTTCCTAACACGGGAAAAGGGAGACCAACAAACTTCAGTTCAGAGTATTCTTCTGAACTGGATAAAATTAAGTTACGACTCAGACCCGTACAGAACACCAGATGCTTCCTACCTGGAGGGGATATCTGTAACTTTTTTGGCTGCTCACCCTCTGAACTGTCTTCCTGCATTTGGGGAATTCCTCAAATGAGTCTGAGCAAGAGAAAGGGTCTGCCTCCTACTCGAGATGCTACCAGAGCCAGCCAGCCAGCCATTTCTTTTGCAGGCCTAGGTTTGGCCAAGCAGAGGCACCAGCCCCAGAACTTGACTGAAAGCAATGCAAGAGTGGCAAATCTGTTCCAGTAGCAAATCCCGTTTCCGAAGGCAGCCGGGCCAGAGCACCATCCTATACGCAGTGTTGGTGGGGGTGGCAGCTGCAGGATCTATCCTTCCTTGGCAGCAACAATGACTTTCCCAGATAGGTTCTGGGACCCTTGGCAGGTAGCTTCTTTTGACCTAGGGCTCTAGCCGTCCCATGATCCTATGAGCTCCCTGATAGTCTTCAGTCCCAAGTCAGAATCAGCCTCTGTGCTTGCAACCAGGAACCCTAAGGGATACAGAGCCTCCGGAGAAGTGACTTAGAATTAAAAAGAGAGGAACCGGGGAATACAGTTTCTCTTATAAGCTGTGTACTGCTCACAAAAGACAAGTAGTTGAAGGTAAGAGCATCGGTAAAGAGACATATGTGCCTTTTTCCTTAACGTAAGTCAGGGAGGTGTGTCCAGGAGGATATATGGGGGAAAGGCCCGTTTCAGTGATAATCTAGAAACAATGAAGGGAAACCTTATCCCTTCATCTAGGTCCAGGCCTAGATAACTCACACAGTTAAAACTACAGGAGTACAAGTTAACTGATGCATTTCACAACTATATAAAACAAAACACATAAAATAAAGTACATTAAACACATGAAAATGACTAAGTGGGGGAGTTGGAAATAGGAACAGGGGAAGGAGATAGAGGGAAAGGTTGCAATGACTCTGGTGCAAAATGTAGGGCTTGTGTCCGAAGGCCTCTGGCCCTCGCGCCTGGTGACATTTTCTCCAGCCCCGTGATCTCCAGAAGAGAAAGAAACTCTCCAGCTGTCCCAACTTCGGGCATGGAGATGAGCAAAGCAGAATGCAGCCTGCAGTTGATGGGACTGACCCCCTGGCTGCTGCCCCCAGCCCAGGTGCAAATAGGCAGCAGGGGGTTGTCAGAATGCCTGTGATGGGGATCCATGGGCAGACCGTGATGATGTGAAACACCCTCCTTTATAAACAAAACTCTTTCCCT
>NW_024426663.1:65083544-65171191 GCF_017311325.1 Ursus maritimus
CTAATTATAGTATAACCGTATTCTCAGCATCATGTTGGGGGTGATGAAAGAGTTGCTAATAGATTGTGGTGATGATTGCACAACACCATGAAAGCAACGAATAGCACTGAATTGTACACATAAAATGCCAAGGTTTGTCAGTATGGTGGTTCCTCAAAAAGTTCTAAATAGAACTATCCTATGATCCAGCAATTGCCCTGCTAGGTATTTACCTAACAAAGGAGACAAAAAGATTGATTTGAGAGGACACATGCATCCCGATGTTCATACCAGCATTATCAATGATAGTCAAATTATGGAAAGAGACCAATGTCCATGACTGATGAATGGGTAAAGAAGATGTGCTATATATGTGTGTATATGTGTGTGTGTATACACATGTATACACAATGGAATATTACTCAGCCATAAAAATGAAATCTTGCCATTTGCAATGACATAGAGGGAGCTAGAGAGTATTATGCTAAGCGAAATAAGCCAGTCAGAGAAAGACAAATACCATATGATTTCACTCATATGTGAAATTTTTTTTTAAAGTAGGCGCCACGCCCAATATGGAGCCCAGTGAGGGGCTTGAACTTATGACCCTGAGATCAAGACCGGAGCTGAGATCAAGAGTTGGACATTTGACCAACTGAGCCAACCAGGCATCCCATTCATATGTGGAATTTAAGAAACAAAATAAATGAACATGGTGGGTGGGGGAAAAGGCAAACCAAGGAACAGACACTTAACTGTAGAGAACAAACTGGGGGTTACCAGAGGGGAGATGGGTGGAGGGATTGGTTAAATAGGTGATGAGTATTAAGGAGGGCACTTGCTGTAATACGCACTGGATGTTACACGTAAGTGTTGAATCACTAAATTCTACACCTGAAACTGATATTACAGTTTTGTTAACTAACTGGAATTTTAAAAAAATAGGGGAAAAATGCCAAGGTTTGTTATATATATTTTATCACAATTTAGAAACATTAAGAACATAATATACCAAAAATCTTTGGAATTATACACTTTGGATGGGTGAATTGTATTGTATGTGAATGATATCTCAACAAAATTGTCAATTTTTCAAGGCATTTAGGATTTTTGCTTTTAAGAATTTTGCACTTGGTGCTAAGCATTGAAACCTTTTGGGAACTGAGAAATTGTTCCTCTTCTCTGATGGGTAACTAGTCACTTCCTTTCACAGCACATTAGACGGCTATATCGGGGACAATAGAAACACAAACGCCTCCGGGTTTGAAATACATCAGAGGTTCATCACTGAAAAGAAATAGAAGGGAACAAATAAGAAGAACGTAGCAGAGATGGATGCCCTCACCTAGAAATTGGCAGTCCTGCCAGAAGGAAGTTAAGAATTATCTAGTGAAAATGAAAACCGTGCTTGGCTGTAATGGGCTTTTTGGTTTAATCTATGAGATTTCAATGAGAAGCTGCTGGCTCCGGGCCCACCCCTTGTAAGACAGCACCTCTGAATGCTCCCCACACTCGATCACCCACAGCTGCAGGGTCTGAGCTGTCCTGAGAGCCCGCGCCTGGCCAACCCCGCAGCTGTGCAGGGTACGGTCTCTTCATTTCTAGACAGATGCCTGAATTTGTCCTGCACTTTCCTATCCCCAGGCCATCAATCATGTGGCTCCCTCCACCTGCAATGTCCTTTCCACTCGTCTGCATGTGTCCGAATCCCACCCAGCCCTCAAGGTTTGGCCAAAATAGCACTCCCTTCCTTTCCTAGTGCCCCGCTGGAGAACCACCTTCAGGACAAACCAAACTGTTATCAAAATCATTGTAGACACGGTTCGCAGATATTTTTGACTAGCAAGAGAATAGGGATGGAAATCAGAAAGGTCTAACCTGCTCTCATTGTTGGTAGGGTAAGGCAAGCAAAACTGTATTGGCTAAGGGAAAATACCCTCCCTACTACCCCCTACCATTCTCACGAATCCGCTTGAAAACTTCAAGTTTACACCTCCTAGATCACCCAGTGATCTTCTTTCAATATCAAAGAGTGCATTTCTTTAAACCTATTATACCTAGTGATTTTAACATCTTAATTCAAAGTAATGGCCTCTCTTTACAAATCACCCTTCTTTAATTATTATGGGAAAAACAGGCTACCTACAGATTTTTTTCTCTCCTGGTTTGACATTTAACTTTTTTTAAATTGCTATTCATTCCCGCTTTCGGTGGCTTCCAAGGAAGTGTTTGCATTGCCCAGAACGGTTGCTTCCCAATTTTTTGAAAGTCACACGCACAGAAAATGGTAATTATTTTTTATGTAGGAATACAGAAGCAAAGGGCTAAGGGAATCATTTTTTAAAAAAGATTTTATTTATTTATTTGAGAGAGAAAGAGAGACGGTGCCTGTGTGCCTGAGTGGAGGGAAGGGCAGAGAGAGAGAGAGAGAGAGAGAGAGAATCCCCAAAACTCCGAAATCAAGAATCCGATGCTTAACCAACTGAACCTGGGCTAAGTCAATCATATCCCCAATTCCTCTGTATAGGGCCCCAGCTCATTCATTCATTCATTCATTCATTTATTTTCATTCATTTATCTATCTATCCATCCATCCATCCATTCCTTTTACCTCCGTTCTCCACTCTTATTTCCAATTCCCACAGGCAACCATTTGGAATGTTTAATGTATATTATTTGGTCTACCGTGTAATTATAAAATGTATACACTTGTATAAGTGATATCATGTTGTAGATCTCATTCACTTTCTTCCCTTATTCCCTGAGCAAGGTCTTGCTGGGTCTACATCTAGTCTGTTACGCAGGACTTCACGGCGGACACCGCCGAGTCTAGCACCCACCCCCAGTGCCTGTCTCCGCATCTGCCGCCGTGGTGAACACCCTTGTACGTGTCCCCGCCTGGACCTGAGAAGGATCTGTTGGATCACAGGAGGTACAGACATTTCTCGTGAAGAAGTACTGTCTTCTGCTCCCCGGATTGCTGCCCACACTAGTCTAAACGCTGTGCATAAGGTTTCCTACAGGCCCACACTCACACATGGAAATGAGAATATTCATACAGCGCACCAGGGTGAAAAGATAAGGAGAACAGGCCCTGGGTTCCGGCAGCCTCGGGCCCTCCAGCCTCCCCGAGGCAGAATGTCAGCTCATATCACAAGGCATTTCTCCGTGTCACAACACAGACGAGGAATGCTGGAGTAGGACCCCCTCCCCGCGGCTACTATCCTCTGAAAAAATGACTCAAGTCTCAGGATTGTGTGGAACAAGGGAGAACCGCCGTTCAGTTCTGCAGGGTGTCCCTTTTGTAATCTCTGTTCCACCAGGCACAGTGGCGGATCGTTCTTTCACAGTCTTGGGAGCAAACATTGCTTATTTCCTTTTAAGGAAGAAGCAAATGAGGAAAGAACTGGTCAAGGCCTCACAGCCAAGGATTTGAAGAGTTAAGCGGAATCCAGGACTGCGTGACTGCAAACCATGATCTCCTTCTATGCTTTCCTGGAAAGCATTTCAAGAACAAGGTGCAGAAATTAAGGCTGCACAGAGATGAGCCTTGCTTCTTTGGGGGAACATGGAAAAGCCGAGCTGAAGACTCCACGACCAGGCTGCCCTGTGAATGCCGCCCATTGCAACAAGAGCACAGGTCCCTTTCTTTTGCTTTGTTACCTTGGGATTTTTAGGAATTTCGGTATGGCAGTTGAGATACAAGCTGATAAACTTTATTTGGAAAAATCTGATGATCTGAGAACCATAGATCTTTGTTAGGTTGTGTGTGTGTGTGTGTGTGTGTGTGTGTTTTGTTTTCCTTCAGAAGTGTAAATTGAGTGACTAATGTGTTTTCACAGTCTGTGGGCTGAAGTTGACAGAGTAAAATAGGCATTTTTTCCATTCCTGAATAGTGAAAAGAAGGAAAATATCCCCAAGAGTTTATTTTTTAGAGAACTGTAAAAACAAAACAAAACCCAACTTACGGGATGATTAGGAGATAAATAGTTCAAGAAATGACATCTTCCATTTATTCATAGGAAATGTCAATGTTTGTTGCAGTCTGGAATGAGAATTTTCAGGATTTCCATACATATCAAGTTCTGGAAGAGGAAGAAACATATGCTTATATGCTTCTCTAGAAATGAAAATAATATATTAACCAGGCAGAAAGCTGATCTGTGCGAGCTTGGCCTGCATTTCGTAGTTTCTGACAACACCATGTGCCGAGGACAGGGAGGGACTGATGTAATCCCCTTCCTAGTAATGAAGTGTTTGTCCATTCTGGGGTCACTGCAGGCCTACTGAGTTGTCCTGTGGACTTCCAGAAAAGCATGTCCACCATCTTTCCACCTTGGGTCTTGCATTAGCTGTATGAGGGCCAATATATCATGGGGAATAGACAGAACATCAGTGGGAGACAAAGAAATGGGACTTCAAATAGAGATAGACTATCAAAATAGTGACTCCAACGGTTACAGTTACATGTACATGATTTAGACATAGTTAATGATGGTTTTCCATCTCCATACTTAGTAAGATGGCAGATAGCATAATGTTTGGATGTGATGAAGTACAATGATATCAAAAATACGTGCCTGTGTCTATGCAGATACATAATTTAAGACTGGAAACCAATTCACATCTGTGACATACCACCATAATGATATATTTTTGGACCTTTTAAAAAAGTTAAATTCTATTTAAGATTTTCTGTATTTATTTTTATTTTAGAGAGAGAGAGTGCACATGGGGGGAGGGGCAGGAGGAGAGGGAGAGAGAGAATCTCAAGCAAACTCCCCGCTAAGCATGGAGCCTGACACAGGACTGGATTCCACGAGCCTGAGCTCACCACCTGAGGCGAAACGAAGAATCAATCAGTTAAGCTACCCAGGCACCCCAAAATTTAAATTCTACTTAGAAAGCTACCTAAATATGGGGCTCCTGGGTGGCTCAGTTGTTAAGCGTCTGCCTTCGGCTCAGGGCGTGATCCTGGCGTTCTGGGATCGAGCCCCGCATCAGGCTCCTCTGCTGGGAGCCTGCTTCTTCCTCTGCCACTCCCCCCTGCTTGTGTTCCCTCTCTCAGTGGCTGTCTCTCTCTCTCTCTGTCAAATAAATGAATAAAATCTTTTTAAAAAAGAAAGAAAGAAAGAAAGAAAGAAAGAAAGAAAGAAAGAAAGAAAGAGAAAGAAAGCTATCTAAATAAAAGATCTGTCCTTGACTGGGTGTTCAAAATAATTACCAGTGTTTTGCCTCTCACATATCTCCCATGGCATACCAAGACGCCAGATTCAACCCAGGTTTTCCACAGGTCGCACCTCTGCCTCTTACTACTGCACCAGCCCTCATTTAATTCAGAAAAGAAGTCACAAAAATAAAATATTAGGAAAGGATGTATCATGTAATGCATTCATCACTTTGCGATGGAAAATAACCAAGGCTCACCTTTAACTGTAATACGTGGTTGTGGTATTCAAGTCAGTGGGTGGCCGTGGACTGCCCCCTTCTCTCTGAGAGCTTCCACGGAGCCCACAAGAGTGGGTTCTTGGCTCTTTTTAGTCTTGCTTCTGTTGTCTTCTTCTACCTTATCATCAAGGCTGACTGGTCCAGAGCTGAATCCTGAGCAAAAAAGGACAAAGTCTCTCTCCCAGGAAGTGGACATTTTGATCTCGAAATGTTCGAGGCAGCAAGCACTCTATGGAGAAAGTCTCTGAATGTGTTCGTGCTCAGCAAGGTCGCCAGAGACGTGCCGCTTCTGCCCTCCCAAAGCCCGGTGCCCCTCTTCCCTGCACTGAGGACATGCTCCCATGTTCTCCCACAAGTGCCTCCACCCCTTGGTTTTTCGCTTAAACTCTTTCTCTCTTTTCTTTTTTTCCTTTTTTTTTTTTCCCTTCTGGTCACTTGTAACCAGAGGAAACTCACTTTAACATAAAAGGATACACATGTTTAATAGGATGTTACTTCAGTGATACCGTGGAATTTATGGTTTCTGGTAAACTGTAGATCACAGGGTCGGGTTCTGGCTAATTCTGTCCTTGCCGGAGCCCAAGAACTCCAAATAGCAGAAACTGATGTGCTTGGAATTTGAAGGTAAGTGAAAGCTGTGTGTTCTAGAAAATGCTTAAGGAATTTGCAGGAAAATGTGGGGCCTGTGAACTTAAACGCTAAACTTTTTTTTTTTTTTTTTTGAGTAAAGAATGGTTGGAAAAAAAAAAAAAGAATGTCTGTTCGACTTCCTTTTAGAATCCCAACATCACACAGCAGACAGTTTGTGAACTGTCCCTAAAAGTTACCGTCCAGTTTCTTATACCCAAATGAGGGCTTTCTCTCCCACTGAGCACCAGATACGACCGCTCATGCTGATCTACTCAGGATGTAAAAGTCCTAAGTCATTAGATGGCAGTGAGATTTCAAAAAAATGTAGACAGCAGGAAATGGAGCGGAACTCTTAGCAACACATGCAGACTAGGGTCGCAGCCAGAGAATACGCGGTATCCTGTTCTGCTTCCCTCACCGGGCTGGCTGCTGTTGTCTCATAGACCCAGTTAACGCTGGAAGAACTTAACTGGTGCGCGTCGTCTAGCATGAGGCAGGGCAGCGTAATTATACCCAGAGACTCTCCAGCTTCTCAGGTTGAGATGAAAGCAGCAATCTTGTTTTTGTCTGACACTCAGGGTGTGTTTCCCATTAAACTAAAATCCTAGTAAGCACCTGTGGTGTCTTCTTCACCATCTCTCTCATGAAAATGAATTGGTTTTGCCCCTCCTTTTCTTCTGGAAAAGGCAATATCGAGCTGTACCTGAAAATCTCCATCCAGGGCACGGGTAGAATTTGTCTTGATCTTTTCTGTGCCCCAGAAGAAATGGCCTAAAACTGGGGGCAGTGTTGGGGTAGGTTAAATGTGTTGATCTGGTTAGAGTTCTGATCTGTACCTACCTAGAACATCCTTTTATTGATTCCTACCCCTCCCACCAAGTAATTCGTATTCTTTATTCTTCAAGGAATTATTTATGAGAGAAGATATTAAAAGAAGTCATAGGGGGTGCCTGGGTGGCTCGGTCGGTTAAGCATCTAACTTTGGCTCAGGTCATGATCCCAGAGTCCTGGGATTGAGCCCCACTTGGGCTCCCTTCTCAGCGGGCAGTCTGCTTCTCCCTCTGCCTACCGCTCCCCCTGCTTGTGCTCTCTCTCTCTCTCTCAAAAATAAATAAAAATAAAAATAAATAAAAGAATTCATAGGCTTACCTTTTCCTAAGAATGTCTTATAAGACCAACTTCTCCTGATCTAAATGAGAATTTCAAACATTTCCTAGGGGTCTCTTGGCGGAGTTCAGTGAATGAGTGTTCGTGTGAGCCCAAAGTAACAATTCTCACGACACTGTAAGTCCCTGAGCTCCAAAACCTTGTCCTATTCATCTTTGCATCCCTAGCACCTAACAACATGCAAGTGCCAAAAACCTTTGTCAAATAAGCATATCTTATTTATCTCTGCTATTCGAATTTAGTTCTCAGAGGGAGTAAGAGCCGCGTGGATTTAAACTGTAGGTGCCACGCAAGTCTGACAAATTGTATGCAGGGGAAAGAACTTCAGATGTATCTTAATACAGATCTAGCCAAATAAAGCAAAGCAGTAAATACAAAGAGATTTCAGATATAGTCTTCCGTCACATTGTAAAGCCTGAGCAAGATGTGTAAGAAGACGACTCAAAAAACTCAGGGCTTTGCTCTTGGAAGCAGATGAGTAGCCCCAAAAGCAAGTTCCAGGGTGGGGGAACCACGGTGGGCTGGAAATTTGGGGGAAAGTCTCATGTGAGAGGTGGAGCCCATTGGGGCTGCAAAGGCTGGGTGAGAGACAAAGCCACCACTCCCACCTCCGCAGGGGTTCCTAAATTGTCACCACCCCACTCCTTTCAGTTGGATGATGAGTCGAACCAAAATTGTCATCAAAGCTGCTAGGCCTTTCTTCCCCCCTCTGGTGGTTTTCTTTTTTTAATTTAATTTAATTTTATTTATTTAATTTTATTTTTTTACCCAAAGTATGACAGGGAAAATAAAAAGACAACAAAAACCTCAGCAATAAAAGAGTGCATTTAAAGGAGTGACTTATTTATTGTCTTTGGCAAGTGTCCACTAAACGGTTAACTAAGCATCTCCCTTGCTGGAGTATATGGGGTAGGAGGTGGGGGGTGGGGAGAAGGACTGATTTCATCCCTTCTTTTCTCAAGCTTTCGCCCATCCTGCCTCTGAAAATAACTTTATCTGGAGTTCAAGTGGAGCAGGGGTCTAATGGGACATCCCATGTGAGATTAAAACATTTTTCTAGTAAGGAAGCAAGAAACAACACCTAATGCGACAAATGCCATTGAATTGTACGCTTTAAGATGGTTAATAGTTAATTTGATGTTATATGAATTTTACCTCAATAAAAAAAGAAGAGAGCAACCTTAATTTGCGATCTTAATTTGCCAAGGTCATGAAGTTTGTCCACGCTGCTTTGTGTGTATAAGCGTTGGACCAAGACTAAAGGTAATTTAGCCCTGTGAAGAAGTCCTGGACAGGGACCTGAGTTTTGGTCCCAGCTCGGCCTCATCTCGGGGAATCTTTACAATTTTTTTTATAAATTACCAGGATTAGAATATGTGATCACCCAGGTCTCTCCCAAAAGCAAATCGTTTGATTTCCAAGCAAGGAGGATTTCCATCTTTATGTTTATCTTTCAAAAGGGCTTCTTCTCCATGTGAGTTAAGTCTAAAGGCCCAGGGAAGGGACAAAAACCATTAAAACCCAATCAAATCATTTTCACTGGGTCGCTCCTCACCCAGGAACTCATTCATTGAAAAAAAAAACAACACAATTTACCCCCTTCCAAGACACCACTATGAATGAAAGCCAATCCTGCCCCCAAGAAGTACGCGGTCTACTGACTATTAGGTAAGCATTTACTAAAGGGCAAATCACAACACAGCCCAGAAACTGTCCTTAGTGATCAGGGCCGGGGAGGAACTGGATCCAGAGGGTGGGGCGGGTGGGACAGGCCCACCAACCAGGCGGAGAGCTCTGGCAAAGGCTGGGGCCCGCAGATGAGAAGGTGAGCTGGCGTCGGCGGGAGCAGCCCCGTGGCGCCCTTAGCATCCCCGGGCAGATGAGGCTGCTTGTGACATGCAGCTCCCCACAAGGTTCTTGACCACCAAGAGAAAACTAGTTACCCCCCCCCCAGGGAGGAAACAGGTAGACCTCTTCATCCCAGGATCAAAGCTAAAGTCACCCGAAAAGTCACAAACTGATATCAAGTGCTTCTTGAAAGAATGCACTGAGAATTCTGTGGAATTTCTGCCACAAATGCCTACTCTTAATTGAAACATAAGGAAACACAAAAAACCACAGTGGAACTGTTCCCCACCAATTGAGACGAAAGAGAAAACTGAACGCAGCATTTGTTCTAGGATCTTCTCTTGCTATAAAGGATATTATGCAGATAATTGGAAAGATCTGAAAAAGATCTGCAGAGGAGGCAGTAATACTGTATCAATGACAATTGCCTGATTTTGTGGTTATGCAAAAGAACGCTGTCATTTCTAGGAAGTATTCACTGGAGTACTTAGGCATAAAGGGGCATCATATTTACAATGTATTCTCAAATTCAGAAAAAGTATGTGTGTATATCTATTATGATACAGTATATTATGTTATATTTTTATCTATATTATGTATTCTTATGTTATACTGGTACACACACAAATGCAAAGAAAAAGGACACAAATGTGATAAAACATTAACATTTGTGAAATGTGGGTGAAAGATATTTGGGGATTCTGTGTGCTGTTGCTGAAACTTACTTGTAATCCTGATTTTATACCAAAATAAAAAGTGGGGAAAAAAAAAAAAAAGAAGTTGAGCCTCTTGTTGCTAAAATACAAACCCAAATTTGTCTGACCATGTTTTTGACCTTGGCTATTTACCTCCTCTCCACACGACATACTGGATGAATAATAAATAATATTTATAATAAGATGGGACAGATTGGATTTCTTATTGCAGTAAAACTTACATACTATAAAATTGTCTTTTTTAAATGTACGATTCAGTGGTTTTTAGTTGCGCAACCATCGCCACTAATTCCAAAACATTTTCATCCCCCCTAAAAAACCTCTTCACAACCCCGAGATCACACCTGAGCCAAAACCAAGAGTCAGACTCTTAATTGACCGCACCACCCAGGCGCCTCAGCCTTACTTTTTAAAAGGGAGGATCTGAGTCTATCGCTCATGGAAAGCCTGAAGGGGTTAATTAGACACGACTAAGGGCAGAGGTGGAGCACCCAAAAAAACTGCGCAGGCGTGGCCTGCCGCCACGAGTGGTTGGCTTTCTGGTTCTGCAGGTCCTCGGGGTCAGGTGGGGGGCTGGAGCATCTTTCACCTTCAGAGACAGTGCACCGATCCAATCTATCCTGGAGCACATCAACCAGGGAGGTGTGCCTAACATGAATGATCAGAGCGAGCCAGTGTCCCGAGGCAGATAATAGGAGAAGGTGCAGAGCCAGAGAAGATAAGAATAAAGAACGTCCCAGAGGGCAGAGGAAGAGCAATTTCAGAGGCTTTAGTTATTGCCTAAAGTTGAGCTTTTTATTTTACTAATAGAATGTTGCTTGGTCAGGCTGGATGCTTTGGACTCTTCTAGAATGGAGTATACGGAAGGAACAAAAAAGTTTAAAAGAGGGTTTAGGTAAATGTCACAAAACATAGGATATGATTAAGTAGAGGGAGCCAGGTGACTCTGACAACCCCCCACCCTCCAAATTAGATTCAATTATTTGGGAGTGCTGAGTCAGCAACTTCTAATAAGTTTTGGAAAATATTCTTTATGTGGTTTTAAAACTCTTGAATTTTGCTTGACAGTTGGTTTATAGGATCAGAGAAGTAAGGATATTGGGATATTTGTATTTAAATTATATATTTTTTTGCTCTTAACCATCTTTGAACTTCTTTTCATCATCATCCTTGGTATTATGTGACTTGATATGGGACTCGATCCCAGGACCCCAGGATCCTGACCTGAGCCAAAGACAGATGCTTAACTGACTGAGCCACCCGGGGAACCCGTGACTTGAGGTTTTTAAAAGGAACTGACTTCTATTTTGTAAAAGCCCATACCCACAGAAAATACTCTGCAAGAAAAGGCTCTCTTTTTGTTTTTTTAGTTTACATTCTCGAAGCTTTCCATGCCCAGATGGGAGTGCCTGCTGTATTATTCAAAGCCCACAATCATTTGGTAAATGTATAATGACAAAAGACAAACAGCATCTTTAGGGCATGCCAAAACCTCTCAGGTATGTGTCAGACACTTTATTTTGGCAAATTGGAACTTGTATATTTCCATAATAAACAATGTGATTCTGTTTATTTCTCAACCACTCAAGGGAGATGAAATTGTGTCCTTTCAAAACTCAAACGAAGGGGTGCCTGGGTGACTCATTCAGTTAGCGTTGGCCTCTTGATTTCAGCTCAGGTCAAGATCTCAGGGTCGTGAGATCCAGGCCCTGATCAGGCTCCATGCTCAGCGAGGAGTCTGCTCCTCTCTCTCCTTCTGCCCCTCCCCCTGCTCGCATGCTCTCTCTCTCTCATATAAATAAATAAATCTTTAAAAAAAACAGAATGCTGATTTTAAACATGAGATATGTTTTTCTGTTCTATGAATGTCGACAATACCCAGAAAGGATTAGCAAACTATAGCAGGAATATACGAAATTTGCAATTCTATAGATTTTTTCAAAGAGTTCATTCTTGGGGTGCCTGGGTGCCTCAGTCAGTTGGGTGTCTGCCTCCCACCCAGGTCATGATCCCGGGTCCTGGGATCAAGCCCTGTGTCGGGCTCCCTGCCCAGCGGGAAGCCTGTTTCTCCCTCTCCCTCTGCTGTTCCCCCTGCTTGTGCTCTCTCTCTCTCTCTCTCTCATATAAATAAATAAAATCTTTTTAAAAATATTAAAAAATAAAAAAAACCATAGAGTTCATTCTTTAAAGTACATACTTTTTAGACTCAGGTAGCCAATGGATACTTCTATTTGGAGGTTAGACAAATCTGCTTTGGGGAAAAATAAGTAAAGATGATCTACTGGGAGACCTCATTGTTTTCTTCTTAACAAGGTCAATTTTTAATTTAAATTTAAAAATTTTTAATTTAATTAAAAAAAAGGAGCCAGAACCACAAAGAAAACCACAATGTATGCAGGGATTCTTCCAGTACTCCAACTGGCATGAACAGGTCTCCCTGAGGTTGTATTTCACTGGAATTTATATCCCATTAGGGATATCTCAGCAGAGTCACGTGCTGAGCACAACTCAGGCAAGAATCTCACTGGCCATAAACATTTCAGAAATACACATCTAAGCCAGCTTTGGCTAGGAGCCAAGACAATACAGTAATCCACTTAGACAGCTGAGGAGGTAAAGTTGGGTCAGAGATAAGTAGCCCCCGCAAAGGCTCGCAGCTCACCTACCACCTGACAAAGCCCAGGCCCAGGGCCGTGCGGCACAGGTGTCCTGGTTGTGCCGGCCTGAGGCTTAAACGCTCCGTGATCCAGCCTCCGCTACCGTAATTGCACGGTATTAAGTCCAGATACTTAAGATTTGCCAAAGTGAATACATTCCCTATATCCATGCATGGATGCTGAATTGAGCTGCTGAAATAAAATCCTTGGGTTTTTTTATTTTTTTATATTATTATTTTTTTAATTATTTTAACAAAATTTTCTCCTGAGTTTCATTTCATTTATTCAATAAATATTTATTGAGTGCTTCCTATGTGTTAGGGTTTCCCTTCTGGGTAAGCCAAACAGAGGAAAGAGAGCTGCCAAGGTTTGCCCTTTGGAGTTTCTGTCCAAGTGAGCAAACTCCCCAAGGAGTCGGCAGTTCAGAATTGATATTTTCTGTGGCAGTTACCAGCTGTGGGGAAACAAGAGTGTCAGAGATGACTGGTGACAGATGGAAGCAATGGCTTGGGTTCAAACAAAATGCAAGTTTATGGACCAACAGCATAAAAAGGCCAAATTACTTTAACTGGTTACTTTATG
The DNA here is from genome assembly GCF_017311325.1 of Ursus maritimus. Taxonomy (NCBI): domain Eukaryota; kingdom Metazoa; phylum Chordata; class Mammalia; order Carnivora; family Ursidae; genus Ursus; species Ursus maritimus. The sequence continues at coordinate 65,096,572 of NW_024426663.1, forward strand.
TCTAAGGTACGAAGGAGTGCAAACGTATAATTTAGATAAGCCCTTTGGTGTTGTCACAATAGTGGTAGATTGGAAAATGAAAAGATTGCCATGATGAAATAGGTTATCACTCTCTATATACTCCCTACGTCTAGGGCAATAGCCAGCGAGCTTTCCGTTGCAAGTGACAGAAACCCAACTCATAGTAACCCAAGCAAATGAGAGGTTGTTGGCTTGTGTAACCGGTAAATTCAGGGCAGGGCTGGTTTCAGAATCACACAACCAGGGTCTCAGATGAGCTTGTCAGGTTTCTCTCTCAACTTTTTTTCCCCTCACTATTATGGACCTATTCTTTTCTATGCAGGTGGACCTTCTACACATAACAGGGAAATTACCAGACTATATCCCCCAGTTATCATCAGCCCTCACCTTCATAATGCAAAAAGGAAAACAATATCTAAATGTAAAGCCCAGAAGGGATTTTCGTGACCTGACTTGGGTTGCGTGCCTTTGCCTACTAAACCAGATAAATAGGATATTAGGAATGTCTGGAATGTTCTGTGCCCATGGAGCAGGGTCCTGGTTGAGCACCCCCCCCAAAATCATACGATTTCACTGCTGTAGGAGAGAACCAATTCCACAAAGGAAGAAGAGCTATGCAAACAACGTCAGAAGGCATTCTTGAAGATTCCAATCCTGAACTTTGAAACTGCCCTTACCTCTTGGTTCAGCAGTGTTTCACTGAATGTCTGACTAATATGGTTATATTTCTGGCTTCGTGGTTCTTCAACTTCAGCTAGCATCAGACACATCTGGAAGGCTTGTAAAAACACGGATCGTTGGGACCCACCCCAGAATTTCTGATTCACAATGTCTTTTTCCAAGTGGTGCTGATGCTGCTGGTCGGGGAACCATACTTTGAGAACCATTGTTCTAGGATTTTATTTTTTAAATTGTAGAAGAGCATCTTATCCAAATAAATACCTGGATATATTTTGCAGGTAAAAGTTTTCTTATGTTCTGGAACATATCATTCTGATGCTGATTAACATTGTGGCCTTGGGCAAGTTACTTAACCACTCTGCCAATTTTTTCTTGTGTAAAATGGAAATAATGGTACTAACTTCATATGGTTGTTGCAGAGATTAAACGAGTTAATATACATAATACACATAATACACTACACTTCATACATACACTACATTACACTTAGAAGTATGTAATACACGATATAGAAGTGTTTGCAAATATTTAAACTGCTCCAAGAAATAGAGAGGGAAATCATCCAAAGTATTTCATAATGGAATTAAAATATCAGTATCAAACCCTAAAAGGATTATGCACACCTATGTCACCGAAGAATTAACCAACCATGAAAACCCTATATAAATAAAATAGTAGCAAATAGAACCCAGCTATACGTTCAAAGAATACAATGTCAAAACCAAGTGGCTTTTATTCCAAGAACGGGAAGATGATGCAATGCAACTAAATCTACGAATATAGTTACCATAGCAATAGGTCTGCAGCAAAAAATCATATGGTCATTTCAAATGGTGGAAGGGTGATCATTATTGACTCCCGGTGAAATACTTTAGTAAAGTCAGAATAGATGGGTGGCAGACTTTGACATTTCTATTTTTGACTGTCCAGCGTCAGCATCCTATTATGGGGTATAGAGTTTTGTGACTCTTGGTGGGACAGGGGAACCACTTAAAAAGCCAGTCACTTGTTTTCCTGACCCTGGGAACCAAAGCGCAGATACCAACCAAACCTGATAACGAGAGACCCTCACCCAGGACTCAGGGTCAGGAGTGGGTAATGCAAAGATGCAGGGGTGAGTTAGAACTTCGTCTGCAGACAGCAGGGATGATAGAATCTGCAAGATTCTCTGCAAGATTCTGGAAGAATCTGCAAGGTTGATAGAATCTCAACCTACCTAGTTTTGGGGAACAATTTTGGCTACAATCAAGCTTCCCAGCTTTTTATCTCTTATAAGAGAGAAAATTTGAATTTCCTTTAAAAGATCAGTATGATTGTGTCCTATAAACGTGGTAAAAAAGCAATGTAGGCAGAGCAAACAGAATGCATTAGGTTTTTTCTGATGACCTAAGGGATAAAAAGAGAAACGATGGGTAAATGCTACAGGAAGTCAAAGAAAATTGGCAAGACCACGACTGGCATTTGCACAGAGATGGATGGGTCACCATTTGGTAGGAACGTTGCATCCAAGACTCAAATATCAGATGGGTCCTTGAACCAGATGATTTCAGGTGATTTGCAAGCCTCATATTTATTAATGGGCGCTTCCCATAGGATATTCAAGGAATAAGCAAAACTCCCAAACTTCAAGGGAATCCCCAATTTCATGATTCCCAGCCTTTCTTGTTTTTTAATAGGTTGAGTTTGGATCTTCAGTCTTACCAGAGATTCCATGAGTGATCAAATAGCCTTGCGAAATTTTCTTCCAGTAAGTCACTCAGATTCTGTTTCTGGTGGGAAAGAACCTAGAAACCAAGAATTTTGTCTAGTGCAAGATGAATATTTTCTTGACCTGCTTTTTAAGAGTGTCTATCTTAAGCCAAAAGCCGACATTATATTTGACGGTGAAACACCAGAAACCCCTGCATGACAGCAATAAGCAACCAGGATCTCTATGGACATCCACCATAGAAGTCTCTAGATTTTTTAAATTTTAAGTAGAGGGTGTCAGAGAACAACTTTTACACCACCCAAACCTTGCAAACCCAAGTGTGGGCAAGGCAAGCCGAGTGGCCAGTAGAATGCCTAAACCCAGTCAAGGAGCGATTTCCAGAAACCAGGCCAAAGGAGTTATGGCAGGGGAACTTGATAATATGTCCGAAAAAGCTTAACATGTTTATTCTCTCTCTCAGCAGTTTACTTCTGGGGATTCAGACTAAGAAAATAATCAGGGCTGGGAACAAAGACTTGTGTGTAAAGGGCAGAAAATTTGCACCTGGCCACAACAGATGACAAGCAGTCTCTCTTTTAAGTAGGAAACTGCTTTCTTTCTATTCTCCTTCCCCTCCTTTCTACTTTCTTCTCCTCCGCCTTCCCCCCACCCCTCCAGTTCTTTTTCCTCTTCCTCCTCATCTTCCTCCCTCTCTTCCTCCTCCTAGTCCTCCTTTCTGTCTCTCCTTAACTTCCTCATACCTTCAAATGCCTCTCAGGCGTAAGAGAGAAGGTACTGGGCCAGTAGAAAGGAGTAGGCTGGAAAAAAAAAGTAGGCTTAGTGCCTCTGAGGACAGATACACTGAAGTATGAGGAAAAAATAGAATCCTAAAGATATTTCTAAAGAAAAAGGAGGGGTGCAGTGGGTGGCTCAGTCAGTTAAGCGTCTGCCTTCAGCTCAGGTCATGATCTCAGGGTCCTGGGATCGAGCCCCGCATCGGGCTCCCTGCTCAGTGGGGAGCCTGCTTCTCCCTCTCCCTCTGCCCCTCCCCCTCTTCTTGTGATTTCTTTCTCTCTCTCTCTCAAATAAGTAAAAACTTAAAAAAAAGAAAAGAAAAGGAGATAACTAGATGCTGTGGAAGACTAGCCCCTAAATCACCAGATTTATACTAACTTATATGAACTTATTATATGATTTTAACATAAACCCTTCTGTGCAGGTATTCCCGGTTGCACCTGGGAACCTTAGTATTTCCAGCACCTTGGACCTTGGGGAGAGGCATCTGGTTTATAGCCAGAGTTTACTGAATGCTCATTATTTTCTAAAATCTTGTTCTTACGTGGATCACTTGATTTAATTTGCACAACTGCCTAATGAGATAGATGCTCCTATGAACCTGAATAGAAAGATGAGGAGCGGAGGCTTCCAGAGTGATGGCTGGGATGTGAATGCAGGCAGACAGGAACCAGAACCCACACTCCTAACCACTAAGTGGCAATATCCCAGTTGGCTTAGAAATCTAAAGGACTCTTAAAAACTAGTTATTTGGGTCAAAGTGGCTCCCATTCTCCTAACTTGGTTTGGTTATATGGTATGGAAATCCTTGTCCTTTTTACTGGCCGAATTTCAGGGGGATGCATCAAGTCTTCCCACATTTTCTGACTTTCTCTCTCTCCTGGCTGCCCAGTGTAGTGTACAGAGGTTAACCTTTGGGGACAGATAGACAGGAACTTAGCTTGCATCCTGGGGGGCTGGCAGCGTGACTGAGTCTGAAACGTTGTCCCACTGGGAGTCCAGGCCCTGTGACTGACCAGGGCAGGTACCGCTCTTCATTGCTCTTTGAAACGTCTTGCAGAACTGCCCAGAGTGCCAGATGGGTCTGGGTTAGTGACACACAGAGCCTTGGACAGGACGAGCAATGCCACGTGACAGCAACAGATGTGAATGGAGAATTGCTTTGATCATCCCGGTTTCAGCTGGATACCAGACTCCCTCCTTCTGGAGGGAGCAATCACAGTATGGAGGCTCCTTCTAATCTTAGAGCAACTTCTTTAGACGTGGATGTCCCTAAGGCAGGAGTGAGAAGGGTGGACGTTGGGCCTCTGAGTTTTGGCTCTGGCAGTGAGACACGAACGAGGACTGCCCCTTGGGATGAAGAAGCACCTTGAGAGAGTCCTAATCACGTTGGGTGTGGGGATGGGGGGGATCATCGGAGGATATGCACAGGGGAAGCATTGCACTGCAAATTATCACACGGAAGACCTCAGCTACATTTTGAAGAGAACAGAACATTCACACTGTTGCTCCGAAGTTCTGAAGTCTTACATTGGGCACTGGCGATGACTTTAAAATGGCCTCATTAACAACCCACCCAGTATTTGAATCTCCTTGCCGAGAGTTGTCCGGCCTATTCCGACAGATCTCAAGACTGTGATTCAATATTTTTTGAAGCACCTCCTCCCATGTTTGGAAAACATTAATAAAAATGCTCTTTTGAAAATTTTGCCAAAATCCGTCTCCCCATAATGTTCATTCTTCGGTCTGGGTTCTACCCCCTGAGGCAATATGGGCTAGGTCTAATCAATCTTCCACGAAACACCACCGTTCACACATGGAAAGGAGAGCCAGCATAAGGGAGACAACATTATTCAAAGCTAAACACGCTCAGGTTAGTTAGTTTCACCGTTCCTTGCGAGACACGAGTCAAGGCGCGTCAGGCTCCTGACTTCTCTCCATGAGGACTTGGCAGTTGTCTCTTTTCCTTCCAAAACACAACATCCACGATGAAATGTCCTGCTTCGAAAGTAGGGAGCGACAGTCAACTATGCTCATCTTTTTTTTTTTAATGATTTTTTATTATATTATGTTAGTCACCATACAGTACATCCCCGGTTTCCGATGTAAAGCTCGATGATTCATAAGTTGCGTATAACACCCAGTGCACCATGCAATACGTGCCCTCCTTACTACCCATCACCGGTCTATCCCATTCCCCCACCCCCTCCCCTCTGAAGCCCTCAGTTTGTTTCTCAGAGTCCATAGTCTCTCATGCTTCATTCCCCCTTCTGTTTACCCCCCTTTCTTTATCCCTTTCTTCCCCTACCGATCATCCTAGTTCTTATGTTCCATAGATGAGAGAAATCATATGATAGTTGTCTTTCTCTGCTTGACTTATTTCACTTACCATTATCTCCTCCAGTGCCGTCCATGTTGTAGCAAATGTTGAGAACTCGTTCTTTCTGATAACTATGCTCATCTTTTAATGCAGACCAAAAGCATACTGGCTGCTGCTGCTGCTTCTTTTTTTTTTTTTCTTTTCTTTTTTTTGGTGGAAACCTCAAGATGGGTGGAAATTGATATAACTGCTGGCGACATTCCCTAAATCATTTTCACATGAGTTGTTTCTAAACCCTCCTTTTGCTTTGCTCGAGGCAGCTGCTGTACTCTTGTGACACTCAAATGCCCTCAGGGGTATGTTCCAGCAACAGAAGGAATAGTCCGTCCAATATTATTAAATCTGTGTTTCCAGATGTAAGACAATCTCGTGCTTTCAGTCACACGTCGTATCGTCTTCTAAAAGAATGATTTAGTCTCTCTTAAAATGCCGGAGAGGGTGCCAGATGCCCTCATGTTTTAGCCATCAAGCTTCGCTATGTAAATGTGGAAACAGCCTAAGGATTATAGGCATTTTTTGGCCTTCAGATAAAATGCATGTTTAATTTAGAAATATCTTTACTCTTTCAGTTCTAAAACAATGGATTCTTGGGAAAATGTACTAGCGTTTGGATTAAGCTTAGAGACTCGTCTTTCAGACTGTCAGGGAAATTGCCACTTTTATCATCCTAAAGCCCAACTCTTAAAACGTAAGATGATAATTCACTTTGTAGTCTCCGAGGGTTTGAAAAAAAGATTAAAATGAAAGTCAGTGTTCGCAATGTTTAGGAAACCTTACAGGATTTTTCAAGCACGAGATTGTTGCCCTTTTATCTACGGTTAGCTTAGATAAGTACTTAAAACCTCAGAAATCATTTTTACACACATAGAGTGTCAGTGCAAGATTACTGTGCTTGGAACCGTCAGGCCTTCATATCTGTCTAGCCGAGCACGTGGAATTTGCCAAGTTCTTTGCAAGTATGCGAGTTTCCAGGTTTTTCGAAAACAATATTTGGGTCATTTAAAAAAATCTTACAAATACTTCAGCTGAAACTAGTTTAATAGCTTAAAACAAATTACTTCATACTTCATCATTCCTTGGAATTGTATGTATTTTAAATCACATTTGGCCTCGAGCCGTTCATGGCTTTATCCAAAGTGTAATGCTCTAAAGAGAAGACTACGAAATATTTTTGGCGAACTTTGGTGTTGATATTCTGGAAATATTTAATTTTTCTAAAAGCAAAGAAAGGTAACGGGCTTCATTTGCAGACTCATTGAAAAAATGCTGAACAAAAGAATAAAACTATTGATATCAATGTAGTCACCCTACAAAAAGATAAGTGTTTTACTCCCTGGTGTGCAGATGGATAAAGTTACGTAGAGGACTGGCCCTCCCTCTCCACCGTCCACAGAGTCCAGGGATCTGGATAGAATTTCTAGAGGTGGAGATTACATTTAGATGGTGTTCTGTGAGCCATAAGAGTAGCGAAGCATCCTCCCTCGGCTGGAGACTGGAGGGCCTCTAGGAGCCGACCTCTATGACACTGGCCCTTCTTGCTCAGGCTGAGCAGGGAGGCCTTCCTCCACCCACTTCTTCCTGTGTGGCCTCTCCCCTCCTTCCCTCCTCTTCTCCAATGGAATTTTAACTTGGTTGGAAGGTGAGAAGGGGTTGGTGCAGAGAAGAGCGTGGGGAACTGTAACTATGTCTCTTAATTTTTCAGCTTTCACCTAGACCAGTGGAACCCATCCTGGAAAGCAAAGAATGACTCATAACAAGTTCCCCTGGGAGAAGCCCTCAGGTGCAAGGGAAGAATTACGGTGAGCGCAGGCTGGGCGGTGAGGGGGTGAAGGTTACACATTATTTATCCTTTGAAGTTTTCTACAACCAAATGACTTTAGAGAGGAAGGCAATGGATAACCTGTAATTAATAACAAACTAAAGTGTTTATGTGAGTAATTCCTCTAGATTCTGCACATAAGTGAGATGAGAGAAAACCCATAAAAACAAAAATAACATCCTTAATGAAAATACGTGCCATTCTTCGGAAAAGTAATGTTGGCTAAGTGTTTTTAATGTTTATCGTTATCTGTTTTTTTCAAAGATTTTATTTTTAAGTAACCTCTACACCCAGCGTGGGGCTCAAACTCACAACCCTGAGATCAAGAGCTGCATACTCACCGAATGAACCAGCCAGGCACCCAGATCTGTCCTTAATTTCTGTAGTAGAATGAATTTGTTCTTTTCAGGGGTCATCAATGAGCCCATGTTGCTGAAAAAACACTTCTTTTCTGTTTTCTGTAGGGGTGAGGTCATTCAACACAGTTGATCATACATTCTTTTCTTTCTTTTTTTTAACCAAAAATTATATATACATGGTATAAAGAGTCAAATGATTCCAAAAGGTTTATTTTAAAAATTAAATTAAAAATTGTTTTTCAGGGGAGGTGGGTGGTGAGATGGGGTAACTGGGTGATGGACATTGAGGGCACATGATGTGATGAGCGCTGGGTGTTATACACAACTAATGAATTATTGAACTCTACATCTGAAACTAATGATATACTGTATGTTGGCTAATTGAATTTTAATTAAAAATATTTTTTTCCATCCTGGCTGTTCCTACCTCTCCAACCTGTCACCCCACTCACATCCCACTTCCATTTCCCATTTCCCAGAGCTTTGAACTAATTTTGCCCATTCTTGTGATACTGAGCTCCAAGTCTCTCATGTGCATATAACATGACTTCTTGAATTTCCCATTTTAGGTACTATCTACTGATTTCACGCTATGAGTGATGAGGAATTAATATGGGTTTGGTCAGTCTGTCAGTCTGTGTCTGTCCTCTTTCTTACACACACGCACAGACACACACCCCACATACACTGCACTTGGCAATTAGCATACTTCTTATCCCCTTGACTCCAAATAGAGTTATATTATAAAACTACTTAGGGGGCACCTGGGTGGCTCAGTCGATTAAGCATCTGCCTTCAGGTCAGGTCGTGATCCCAGGGTCCTGGGATGGAGCCCCGCATTGGGCTCCCTGCTCAGTGGGGAGTCTGCTTCTCCCTCTCCCTCTGCCCCTCCCCCTGCTTGTGCTTGCTTTCTCTCTCTCCCTCTCTCTCTCTCTCAAATAAATAAAATCTTTTTAATAAAGTACTTAGATATATATCCAGTATTTCCTTGTTATACCTATGTAAACTGTAGCCACGTGGTATACTGAAATATTCCCTCTTTTCTGTATATCATACCTCCCGGCCTCATCTCTATTTCCCTCCCCTACCTAGATTGAATAATAATTATTTACACCCCCCCGCCATTTGCTCAATCTTCTCTGTGTAGAGCTTTTTTCTAGTTCCCCCTGGGCTACTATAACAAAACACCACAGACCGGGCAGCTTATAAACCACACTTACTTGTTTCTCATAGTTCTGGAGGCTGGAAGTCCAAGATCAGAGCGCCAGCCTGGTCCAGGTAGGGCTGTAGACTTCTCATCAGATCCTCACATGGTGAAGAAGCTGGGAAGCTCCGTGGGGCCTCTTCTCATTAAGGCACTAATCCCACTCATGAGGGCTCCATCTTCATAACGCAATCACTTCCAAAGGCCCCACCTACTGATACCATCACCTTTGGGAGTTAGGATTTCACCAATGAAATTTCAAACACAGGGGGAGAGGGGCACACACAAACATTCCGACCATAGCAAACCCTCAACTTTCCCTCCATTTTGAAATTCTTTTCGCAATAAGGTCCGTGACATAAGGTATTCAGTCCTTTCTCTGTGCAGCAGTCCCTCCTGCAGCTTCCCAGTGGGCTCAGTTAGGGTAGAGGGCTCTCCAGCCCTGCTGAACAGCTCTCACTCTGGGATCTCTCGTCAACACTTTTCTGGAGAATCCTTTAGTCTGTCCATTGCGTTGGATTCTTGTCTTCTCAGAACCCATATCTTTATCTTGGTTTACTCCCTTAATTAAAGCGACATTGTCTGGTAGTCTCCTGAGAAGAGGTATGTGAGTGATTCATCCTTTATAGTGCTCTATGGTCGTCCACTGTGTAAACATACTACAGTTTGTTTTTTCATTTTACGGTTGATAGGCTTTTTGGATTACTTCCAACCGGGGACTATTACAAATAGCGTTGCCATGAAAATTCTGGTGCATGCTTTCTGGTGATTTATGTAAGAATCTTTGTTGCATATATACTTTGGGGTGAAATTTCTGGTATAGGAGATGCTGTGTGTTCAGAGAGAATAGGTATTGCCAAAATATTTTCCAGCGTTGCTGGACTGACTTGTGTAGTCTTGCCAGGAATGTCTGAGAATCCTGGTCCCTCTACAGCCTTGCCAACACTTGGTGTTTCCTGCCTCGTTAATATTACCTTTTTGTGTGGGTTTGTAGTGGTATCTTACTATGGTTTGAATTTGCATTTTCCTGACTACTAATAAAGTTCAATGTCTTTTCGGATGCTTGTTGTCTATTGGGACATCCTCCTAGGTGGTGTCACTATTTACACCATCATGGCCCTATTTTTTCTATTAGGATTGTCTGTCCTTTTCCTGTTGATTTGTAGGAGTTATTATATATCCTAAGTATAAATCCTTCATCAGATACATGTTTACTGCATATCTTCTCTCACTCTGTGAATTGCTTTCATCGTCTCTTCACAGTATCTCTTGATGAACTAAAATTTCAAATATCAATATAGTTCATTTTATAATTTTTTCTTTTATGGTTAGTGTATTTTATGTCCTGTTTAAGAAATCTTTCCCTCTTCCAAGATCAAGAAGATATTCTCATATGCTTTCCTCCAAAAGCTTTATCGTGTTACCTTTCATCTGGAATTGCATCTGGAAAAAATTTTCTGCACATGTTGAAATGTTTCAGCATGGTGAAGTACTCTAACACATTGTCTCCTGTTGGCTTAACCTTGCATATCTGGAGTCAACCCAAATCCACTGGGAGATATTTGTTATATACTGCTGAATTCAATTTGTAAATATTTTGCTTAGAATTTTTATTATCTTTATGTTAATGAGTGAAGTTAAATTGTATTTTTCTCTCGTACTTCTTTTTGGTATCAAGGTTAGACCTTGATTTGGTATATTAAAATGCTTTGGGTTTTTAAAATCAGTTTTTTAAGTTACATAACATAATTTGAGAAGGGTTTATTCTTTTTCTATGCTCAATAATAAGATTACAATTATCTGGCGCTTGAATTTATGGTAAAACTTGCTTATCAAATTATGTGGACCAAATTGTTAGGTTCATTTGGTAGGGAAAGCTTTTTTTTTTTTTTAAGATGTTATTTGTTTATTTGAGAGAGAGACAGAGATAGCGAGAGAGAGCAGGAGTGGGGAGGAGAGGGAGAAGCAGGCTTCCCCCTGAGAGGGAGCCCAATGCAGGGTTCGATCCCAGGATCATGACCTGAGCTGAAGGCAGCTGCTTACCCAACTGAGCCACCCAGGCATCCCTGTAGCCACCCAGGCACCCCCATAAGGTTTAAAGCTTTTTATTCTTTTTTTTTTTTAAGATTTTATTTATTTATTTGAAAGAGAGAGAAATAGAGAGGGAACACAAGCAGGGGGAGCAGGAGAGAGAGAAGCAGGCTACCCACTGAGCAGGGAGCCCGATGCAGGGCTCGATCCCAGGACCCTGGGATCATGACCTGGGCCGAAGGCAGATGCCTAACGACTGAGCCACCCAGGGGCCCCAGGTTTAAAGCTTTTAAACCTACTAATTCAACTTATTTAATAGTTAGAAAACTATATGGTTTCTCTTTTTCATCTTGAACTATTTTATTAAGTCATATTTTACATAAATTTATCTATTTCATTAAAGTTTTCAAATATATTAGGATAATATTGTCCCTAATTTGTCCTTTCTTATTAATCTGTCCTGCATCTACACTGATGTCTCTCCCTTTTCATAATATTGTGTCTTACTTTTTTTCTTGATCTATCTTGTAGATGGTAGTCAAATTCTTGTTCTTTCCAAAGAACCATCTTTGAGATTTAACTTTTAAGCTTAGAAATGTATTAGTTTTTAAATTATTGCATTAAAATTTTTATGTGTTACAGAGATGGTGATCTTTTTTTGGATAGTTTTGTGTTTTATGTTGTGGCTACCACAGAAACAAATCTTAAAAATGTTCCATATGTGCTTGACAAGAATGTATCTGATTATATATCCATTAGATCTGGTTTGTTAATCTTGTTGTTTCAATCTTTTATACCCTGACGATTTTTTCTGCTTGAAGGATCATTTAGTGAGAGACAGATATTAAAATCTCCTTCTTGCATAGGGAATTATCCCATTTCCTCTCAAAGTGCTAATAAATTTTGCTTTCTATATTTGTTGCTATGTTAGTAAGTGGATAAAAGTTTAGAATTTGTGTATCTTCTATCTGAATTGAGCCTTATATGTAGTGGTCCTTTTTTTTTTTTTAATTTTTTTATTTGACAGAGAGAGACACGGCAAGAGAGGGAACACAAGCAGAGGGAGAGGGAGAAGCAGGCTCCCTGCTGACCAGGGAGCCTGATGCGGGGCTCGATCCCAGGACCCTGGACCCTGGGATCATGACCTGAGCTGAAGGCAGAGAGACGCTTAACGACTGAGCCACCGAGGCACCCCTGTAGTGATCCTTTTTAACTCTAGTAATGCTTTTTTCCCTTATAGCTTATTACTATAGCCTGATAGTATTATGTTTTTCTCTCTTTTACATACTATTTGCATATATTTTTCCATGTTTGAAATGCATGGAACTTTATTTTTTTTATTTTTTGAAATGCATGGAACTTTAAATCATGTCTTTTATTGGAAAAAAAACTTTCGGGGTGGCTGGCTGGCTCAGTCACAAGAACATGTGACTCTTGATATCAGGGTTGTGAGTTCTAGCCCTATGTTGGGGCTCAAGTTTACTTAAAAAAAAATACACAAACACACACACACACACACACACATATATATGTTAGTATATGTATATATAGCATATGTATATATACACACACACATATATACATATCAATACAATGTATACTAACATATATATGTGTATGTATAACATATATATATACATATATATATATATGTATGTGTGGGTACAGCATGTATATATGTTAACTCTAACCCTAACACCAAACATACATGCGTGTATATATAAAGAAAAAAGTTTTCCTTTTGGTTTTTAGCAGTTTTGTTTTGTTTTTGAGAGAGAGAGAGCATGCCTGTGCACATGTGTGGACATGTATGCAAGCAGTGGGGGAGGGGGAGAGGGAGAGAGAGAATCCCAAGCAGGCGCCATGGCCAGCATATAGTCTGACTCGGACATCAATCTTACAACCCTGAGATCAAGACCTGAGCTGAAATCAAGAGTCGGACGCTTAACTGACTGAGCCACCCAGGCACCCCTGGTTTTTAAGTTTTATGGAGATATAATTTTTACACCATAAAGGCCACCCACTTAAAGTATACAATTCAGTGGTCTTCACAGAGTTGTGCCACCATCACCACAATATAATATTGGAACTTTATGGTCACTCCAAAGAGACCATACACGTCAGCAGTCATTCCACATTTTCTGCCTGTCCCCCCTCCCTCCTGCAGCCCCTGGTGACCACTAGTCTACTTCCTTTTTCTGTGAATTTGACTCTTACATGTATGTCACATAAACGGAATCCTACGGTATTTGTCCTTGGGGGTCTGGCTCATTTCACTTAGCATAACGTTTTCAAGGTTCGTCCGTGTTGTAATATGTACTCATTCCTTTCCACTGATGAATCTTTTATGGTCTGCACATACCACATTTGTTTAGGCATTCGTCAGGTGATGGACACTTGGGTGACTTCCATTTTTTAGCTATTGTGAATAATGCCGTTATGAACATTCATGAGCAAGTTTTGTATGGACATGTGCTTTCCACATGTACGTTTCTTTTGGGTAGATGCCTAGGAAGGGAATTGCTGCATCTTAAAGGAAGTGTAGGTTTAGCATTTTGAGGAACAGGCGAACTGTTCTCTAAGCATCTTACATCATTTTACAGTCCCACCCACAATGTGTGAGAATTTTAATTTCTCTACATCTTCAGCAATACAGGTAATGATTTTTGTGACTATAGCTATTCAAGGGTGTATGAGGTTGGGCTGCTAAATGCAATACCACCGACCGAATGGCTTAAATACCAGAAAGAGTTCTCATAGTTCTAGAGGGTAGGAAGTCCGAGATCAAGGTGGTAGCCAGTTGGGTTCCTGGAGAAACTCTATTTCTGGCATGTAGGTGGGCACCATCTTGCTGAGTGCTCACACGACTTCTTCTGTGTGTAGAGAGAGCGAGCTATGGTCTCTCCTCTTCTTATAAGGACACTAATCCTATTGGATTGAGGCCCTGCCCTTATGACTTCATTTAACTTAATTATTTCCATAAAGCCTCTGTCTCCAAATATAGTCTCATAGGAGGTTAGGGCTTCAACATACAAGTTTTGGAAGGATGCAACCATTTGGTCCATAACATAGAAAATATAAAGTAGTATCTCATTGTGAGTTTAATTTGCATTTGCCTGATAGTAACTACTTGAGCATCTTTTCATGTGTTTTATTATCTATTCATGTATCTTTTTTAGGGAAATGTTTATTCGAATCCTTTGTCCATTTTTAAATTGGGTTTTTGTCTTTTTATAATTGAATTGTGAGAGTTTTTAAAGATATTCTGGGTAAAATTCTTTTATCAGTATATGATTTGCTAACACATATATTTTCTAAACTAAACATTTTAAATTATAAAAGTCATGAAAAATGGGGGCACCTGCTAGCCCCGTCCATAGAACATGCAACTCTTGATGTCATGGATCTAAGTTTGAGCCCCAAGTTGAGTATAGAGATTACCTAAAAATAAAATCTTTAAAAAAAAAAGTCACCAAAGATGCAAACTTCACCAAATATCAGAATTATCAAAAGAGCGAGGAAAACAAATCACATCACAAAAGAATTTTAAAATTTCAAAAACCAGGAAATATAAAAGAAAGGGACAGAGAAGAATAAAATATGCCTGTCACATAAAAAAAAAAAATGTGCTCATGTACCTTTCACAAATCAACAGATTTTCAGATTAGATTACAAAGCAAAAACCAAACTCTGTCGTATGTAAGAGAAACACACCTGAAACAAAGTGATTCACCGAGGTTGAAAATAAAAAGATGGACAAAAGTAGACTAGGCAAATGCAAAGGAAAAGAAAGCAGGAACTGCAATCTTAATATCAGGGAATAGGAATTTATGCCAAAAACACATGAAATGAGACTAAGTGGGGCTACTGACAATATTAATTGATGGAATTTACGATGACGGTATAACAGTCATGGGTAGATATGCATCAAAAGCATGGTGGTGTCTGCAAAGAGCAGATACTACAGGAGATACAGACAGACTTAGACACACCTACCCAGGAGGCTCTAATTGCACCTGTAGGTCCAAAGCAGATCAGATAGATTTTTTTAGAAGGATGTGAGGGTGTAAATAACATCAGGTAGAACTGGTTAATACATCACATTTCTTTAAATACAAGACGCCATTAATTGTAAACATAACACTTTTTATGTAGCACGGATAGAATAAGTGCTGTCAAAGTACGGCACGATGCCTTAATTGCAGCCCTGAAAGATACATGATGTCTCACCATCCTCTGCTCATTGTGAAATGTATTTCATCTCTTTTGAGGGATTTGGCAATTTCTCCTAAATTCGGCTGCTCTGTTTGGTGTACAATAAGTATACTCCTGTACGTATCTCAAGAACAAAAAGCCACACAGATCCATCTACTCATAGTTACTGTCCTTGATTGTTTTAAGGCTCTATAAGGCCTTTGGTCGTTTTTGCAAGGAAGTGTGGAATTACAGCAATTCTTCCATCAACAATATTTGCCTTACCAACATCTAACTTACACCTTTCTGCTTTATTTCCAAGCTTTTCTTTGTGCCCAGTAACTTTTAGTGTCGGTGCCCAAACATACTATCATCTTTCACCCACATTCAAAATGGTAATTAAACCCAACACGTACAGAGCCAGCAATGCAAACCTAACTCCGTTGACGAGTCAATGACATACACAGCTGGGACCCGGTTTGTCCGTGCGCCAGCAGTAACAACCACACTCAAGTGCCATCTGGCCAAAAGTAATTAGAAGATGCCAAAATGGAAAGATGAATCTCAATCAGGAATTTTAAAATGTGAAAGTAAGACACCGTGACTTAGATTCAATAAAACATGGTGTATGTTGTTCTCTCCGAGTTGGTAATACATCTGCATTTCAAGTGCCTGTTGAAACCTGACCATATACGAGTCCACAGAAAAACCTGAACAGATTTCCAACAGTAGACATAATGCAGGCCACATTCTCTAATCAATACAATAAAGCTAGACTTACTAACATTATCACAGAATAAAGACCCTCTACCCAAACATGTAAAGAAAACAAATTCTCTTACATCTTGGATCAAGAGGGATATGCTGAAATACCAGGCAACCACACGTGTTCTTGAATTGTGCATCAGTCAAAATCATTAGTTTATGACTTTGTCAAATAATAAATATTTAAATTTTAGGGATTACCAGTGAGAAAAATAAATGGCAGGTCTACTTTCTAAAACAGTACAAAGAAAAAGGGACAATAAGGACCAATGTCAAAGAGCTTACCCCTTATGTTTTCTTCTAGGAGTTTTATGGTTTCAGGTCTTAGGTTTGAGTCTTTAATCCAGTTCGAGTTTATTTTTGTGTGTTTTTTGTAGGTTAGAGGTCCAGTTTCATTCTTCTATATGTGGCTGTCCAGTTTTCCCAACTCCATTTATTGAACAGACTGTCCTTTCCCCATTGTAGATTCTTGGCTCCTTTGTCATAGATTATTTGGCCTTATAAGCGTGGATTTATTTCTGGGCTCTCTATTCTGTTCCATTGATAGATGTGTCTGTTTTTCTGCCAATACCACGGTTTTGTTCCCAGATTGGATTAAGTACCACCCTAAGGGCCTCATTTTTACTTAATCACCTCAGTAAAGGTTCTGTCTCCAAATACAGTCACATTCTGGGGTCCAGGGTGTCAGAGCTTCAACATATGCATTTTGAGGGGACATGATTCAGCTTGTAACAAAATTTATGCTAAAATACGATGTGGGAAACAAACCGTAAGAGACTCTTAGGAAACAAACTGAGGGTTGCTGGAGGGGAGCTGGATGGTGGGGATGGGGTCACTGGGGGATGGGCATCAAGGAGGTCACGTGATGGGATGAGCACTGAGTGTTATATATAACTGATCAATCACTGAACTCTAGCTCTGAAACTAATGATACAGTATATGTTAATTAATTGAATTTAAATAAAATTTTTAAATATTATGTAATTTTTAAATATTTCCATTTGCAAACCATAGGGCCTGGCTGCATTATCACAGTGCTTCTCTAACTTTAGATGCACTTATGAACGCCCTACGGATCTTGTCCAAAATGCAGACTGTGATTCGATAGTTCTGGGAGGGCTGTGGGTTCTGTGATAACACCCAGCTCCAAGCAAGGCTGATGCTCTGACATGGGGATCACACTCCGGGGAGCAGGGCAGCACGACAAGCTATGAAGTAGTCAGAGCCTTGCACCTCCTTGTAATCAAAAGGTTTGAATTTGAGAAATAACTGGATCAGAAGAGATTCCACACGAGAAAAACAGAAAAATGAGACAGCAGGGGAACAAATGTGATTCGTATTTGTAAATGATAAGAGAAAGAAATGTAAATGAAGTAAGGATAACATGCCAAGACAACATACCGTCTTAGAAAATGAGGAGGTCTCATATCCCCCCCAGTGAAGAAGTGAACAGTATTAATACACCCCACCAGCCCTGTCAGATTTCCCAAACTGCAAATGTGCAAAATACTTTTTCATGCCACTGCATGATTTCAACACTACTACACATGACACAATGGGATGCCCACCATGTATCATCAGTGGTAACAATACAATGTTTTTAAAAAGGGAAATTATTCAATCAGCGCTAATAGCCTCCTTTCTAGTTTATTTACCGCCAATTATTTCTAATGTTATAATCATACATCACAAAAGGAAGCAGCTCAGATTTAGTAAATTATTCAAAGACTTTGTCTTTTTTTTAAGATGTTGTTTATTTGAGAGAGAGAGAGCACACATGAAGGGGAAGGGTAGAGGGAGAAGCAGACTCCCCGCTGAGCAGGGAGCCCCACGAGGAGCTTGATCCCAGGACTCTGAGATCAAGACCTGAACAGAAGGCAGAAGCTTAACCGACTGAGCCACCCAGGCGCCCCAAAGACTACGTCTTTAATTCTTTTGGGTTTCCTTGTCCATACTATCTTCTACAGGGCTTTTTTATAACTTCTTGTAAAACAACAATTAACTCTTCATTATTAAAATCTACCAAATTACCATTGATTTATATTTGTAGTGGGTTAACTGTGGCGGAACATGGGAAATTGTGCAAATTGAGACAAATTGTACAAATTGTGTGAGAGAGCTGAACACCCTCCAGCTGGTTTAGCATTCCTGGTTCCCACTCATCCAATACTAGTGCTGCAGCCTCCAATCTTTATGAGGCATAAAAGTACCCCTACAAACGCCAAAATACACTTTAGGATGTGGACCATCACTGTACCGATCGTCAACTAGACTAGACTAAACTACGTCTTGAAGAGTTAATGCAACTTGCAGATGCCTGACTTAAAAACCAAGATAGTAAATACACCCAAGCAGTGAATGCTCCACAACTGTTTTATAATCCAGAAGTTTCATGCAGAAAGGTCAAGCCCTAGAAAAATCTGACATATTCACTCAGGATTTGTCACGGAAAACCACAGGTAGTTGGATAGCCAGTGAGCTCTGAAAGTTCTTCCCTTACTAACTGGAAATACAGGAACCACCGCTTCTATTGTTTTTATAACCTGTTTTACCCAAGTATGCGCCT
The DNA here is from genome assembly GCF_017311325.1 of Ursus maritimus. NCBI lineage: Eukaryota > Metazoa > Chordata > Mammalia > Carnivora > Ursidae > Ursus > Ursus maritimus. The sequence continues at coordinate 65,115,077 of NW_024426663.1, forward strand.
CCGTCACTCTCTGCTCAAACACAACATACCTGAGGACATCGTTCAAATTCAACTCGCCTGCAAGACTTCGCAGCGTCTCTTACGGAAGTCAGGGCCATATCTCATATCATAATTTTCATGCTTAATTACCCTACCCTGAATGAGGTGACTTCAGGGGACCATCTGTTCAGAAAATAACTGGATGAACACTTGAGAGAAAACACATGAAAGGGTAATTAATGTAGTAAGCTAAATAACAAGACCGACAAAACCGTCTTTGCAAGATTTCATCAGACACTTCTCTTGCCATCGCATCCGTATAAAATTACGCGATGTGTGTTTCGGGCGCTATCATTTGCAAGGCTGTGGTCTCGCCGACGACTTGGTAAACTGGCTTATTTGCCAGAGATCAAAATCTAGACAGATTAGTAGCATCCATAAATTAACTCTTCATAGCTAGTAAAACTATGAAAAAAAAATACTCTAACAGTAACTTCCTAGATTCACAAAATGCTCTTTTAATAAAAGTCAAAGCCATGCAATTTTCGATGTCTGTCACCCACAGGCTTCAGTTTACTCCAGACATTAGAGCAATTGGGTCACATCGTAATGGTTTGCCACATCTGACTGTAAGATAATCTACCTGTCCACTGTGTATGTAGAATGAAATCTGGAGGACTAAGCCACAAAACATTGACTGTGCTTGTCTCTAGAAGCTGGGATTACATATAATCTTTATTTTCTTCTTTATATTTTGCTGGGGCTTTATTTTTCTTTTCTTTTCTTTTCTCTTTCTTTCTTTTTTTTTTTTTTTAAGAGAGAGAGCGTTTCTGCAAGTGGGGAAGGGTTGGGGGTGGGGCAGAGGGAGAGGGAGAGAGAAAATCTTAAGCAGGCTCCATGCCCAGCAAGGAGCCGGAAACAGAGCTTGACCTCACAACCCTGAGATCATGACCTGAGCTGAAACCAAGAGTCAGATGCTTAACTGGCAGAACCACACGAGTGCCCCTTGCTGGTATTTTTTCTAAAATTTTTTACTAAGTATGTGTTACTTTTATCATCAGAAATAAATAAGTTATTTTTAAAAATATAATGCATTACTAGCAGAATGTAGACCCAAACTTGTCGTTTAAACATGTCTCCTTGACTGGAAATAAATTGTACCCTGTAAGAAGAAGGGCAGAGAAGATAATGCATTGGGAAGAATAAAACCACCAACGGGGCCAAGCGTTACCTGGGAAAGATGAAGGTTTTAGATGTCAGGTAAATAAAATATCTGGCGATAAAAGTCCTAATGCAGTCTATAAACAAAAACTTTACTCTGAAGAGTTAAGTTTAAAGCTAATTTCCTTTCCTTTCAAAACACTCTGTCATAAGAGCACTTTCAATCTCTGTTTGAAAACCTTTTTAGGGGTATCTATCTCAGTCCGAAGAGCAAGTGACTCTTGATCTCAGGGTTGTGGGTTCGAGCCCCACCTTGGGTACAGAGATTGCTTAAAAAATAAAATCTTTAGATAAATAAATAAACGTAAGAAAGCTTTAAAATTTTTTCAGTTACAGTTTTTTTCAAGTAAGGTCTATTGACTGAATGTTTGTGTCCTGTCATTCTCCCTCCTCCCCCTAAATTCATGTATTAAATGTGAATTACCCAATGTGGAGGGTCTTGGTAGGAGGGACTTTGGGAAGTGATTAGGTAACGAGGATGGAGCCCTCATGAGTGACATTAGTTCCTTAATGAAAGGGACCCCACTGAGCTCCCTGACCCTTCCTTGGTTAAGGACACAGCAGAAAGAAAAGACATCTGACATGAATCAGAAGGGAGTCCTCACCAGACACCCTATCTGCTGGTGCCTCCATCTTGGACTGCCCTGCCTCCAGACTGTGAGAAATACATTTCTCACGTTTATCAGCCACACACCGGGTCTACAGTATTTTGTCATAGTGGCCCAAACAGACCAGAACAGCAAGGGTAAAATTTTTCTATTTAGCTCATTTCCTGAAGAATTCTTTTTGCAGTAGTTATAAAAGTTATGGGTTGTGGTGGCCAATTGCCCAAGATGGTGGGGTCTCAGTGGCCTCAGAGCTCTGCTCCCTTTATAACGCTCACAGGTGGGCAAACTCTCCTACATACACACGTGCTGTCCAGCAGTGGTTCTCTGTGATCGGGGATGCCTGAGGTTCCTGGAGACCTTTTGGGGAATGCCTATGAGGTCAAAACTATTTACAATATAAACAACTATATGGCCTTTTCATTCCTGTTCTTACAGTAGTGTACAATGGAATATACTGAAAACTCTGTAACAGGTAGTATCACAGCGGAGGGAAGCAGAAGCAGCTAGGGGACTCCAGCTGCCTTCGATTAAACAGGACAAGAAAGAGATGCACGGGAACGCCTGCGTGGCTCAGTTGGTTAAGCGTCTGCCTTCAGCTCAGGTGGTGATCCCAAAATCCTAGGACGGAGACCCCCATCTGGCTCCTTGCTCATCGGGGAGACTGCTTCTCCCTCTGCCTGCCCCTCCCCCTGCTTATGCTCTCTCCCTGACAAATAAATAAATAAAATCTGTAAAAAAAAAAAAAAAAAAAAAGATCTCATGGATTCTATCACTCATAAAATTGCTTTTTGTTTTGGAAAATAGTTATTTTTCTTAACTATAATGTTTTTAAGCATTATGTTAGCATGTGAGTTTATTATTAATCTTTCATTTTCAGGGAGGCCTGGATGGCTCAGTCAGTTGAGCATCCAACTCTTGGTTTCAGCTCGTTATGATCTCATGCGTTATGGGGTCGAGCCCTGTGTGGGGCTCCCCACTCAGTGGGGAGTCTGCTTGGGATTTTCTTTCTCCTTTTCCCCCTCCCCCCTACTCACGCACTCCCTCTCTCTCAAATAAATAAAATGAAGTTTTCATTTTGGTTTTAATGTCTAATATACTGTCAATAGAACCCACGTAAACAAAAACTCTTTTTTCGGGCTCCAATAATTTTTAAGACCGTAAAGGGTTCTACCTCGTACGCTGTTGGTAGGAATGTAAAGTAGTGCAGCCACTTTGAAAGACAGCATGGAGTTTCCTCAAAAAGTCAAGAATAGAACTACCCTACCATCCAGCAATTGCACTACTATGTATTTACCCCCAAGGATACAAAAAATACTAATTCCAAGGGATACATGCACCCTTATGTATATAGCAGCATTATTTACAAGAGCCAAAGTATGGAAAGAGCCCAGATGTCCACCAGCTGATGGATGGAGAAAGGAGAGGTGGTACATATACACAGTGGGATGAAATCTTGCCGTTCACAACCATGTGGATGGAGCTAGAGAGTATTATGCTAAGAGAAATAAGTCAGAGGACGACAAATACCACATGATTTCACCCATATGGGGAATTTAAGAAACAAAACAAACAAATATAGGGGGATAAAAAAGAGGAAAACTGAAAAATAGACTCTTACCTCTAGAGAACACGCCATGGTTACCAGCAGGGTGGTGGGTGGGGGATGGGCTAAACAGGTGATGGGGATTAAGGAGGGCATGCCCGTGGTGAGCACCGGTGTGCATGGAAGTGTTGACTCACTCGATTCTACACCTGAAACTAATATTACACTGTGTGTTAACTCGCTGAAATTTAAATAAAAACTTGAAACCAAAAAGAAAAAAGAAAAGAAAAGGAGGGGCGCCTGGGTGGCACAGCGGTTAAGCGTCTGCCTTCGGCTCAGGGCGTGATCCTGGCGTTATGGGATCGAGCCCCACATCAGGCTCCTCCGCTATGAGCCTGCTTCTTCCTCTCCCACTCCCCCTGCTTGTGTTCCCTCTCTCGCTGGCTGTCTCTATCTCTGTCGAATAAATAAATAAAATCTTAAAAAAAAAAAAAAGATGTTTAAAAAAAAAAAAAAGAAAAGGAATGTAAAGTGTTCTAAAGACCAAAAAGCTTGAGAAGTATCATTTCATAGAGTATAATCGATCCGTACTCAGAAAGCACAGAGGGCTTAACATGTGAACGTAATTATTGTTAGAAATGGCCTTCAGGAATTGTTTCGTTTTGTTTGTGGAAGAAGCAGCCCAACATAACAGGGGCACACATTCCTGCAGGCTCAGCTTGCCCAAATTAATTAATAAAATAATTTAGTAGGACCAGATTATATGCCAACACATGGGACTCTGCCACCAGATAAAAAGTCTATCATATGGCTTCGTTCTGACAAATACTGGGAAACACGAAACTTACTTTTTCGTGTTGTTTTTCATAGCAACAATCATTAGCCTGAACTGTCACCTATGAAAGGCTTGTGTGCAGGAAATTGCAATGTTAGAATGTCAAGAATGGACCAAAACAGCCAGTGGTGTGTGAGCACTCCGAGGTCTGATGATCCACTAGCTTTATCAAGCCAAAGGAGAATTCTCATTTGAACAGGTGTTTTCCTTTTTTTCCCTTTCTTAATGCTACAATTTAGGGAGATGACACGGTTAATAGATGTATTTAGATACACGAATTTTTGACATTTTCATTATGAAGACTGAATACAAGATGAGAGTATAGGACATGACACCGCGTGCGTCCATCCTCCGCTTCAACAGTTACTGACATTTTATCAATGTTGTCTTATCTGTCACCCCACGACCCCGGGGACTTTTCGGCGGCAGTATTTAAAAGGAATCCCAGTTCAGCATGGGAAATGCAGTCAATGTTATTGTAATAACGTTGGGTGGTGACAGATGGTAACTACACGTAGCATGGTGAGCATTTTGGAAGGTATGTAGATGTCAAATTGCTCCGTTGTACACTTTGTACACTTGAAACTAGTATAATTTATGTCATCCATACTTCAATTTAAAAAATCCCAGACATTATACTAGTTCACTCATAAGTAACTCAACATGACTTGGTAATAAAGACTTAAAATTCTGTCTAATAAAATGGTCAATACATTCTTGGTACACAGTAACGTAATACCTAGCCCATGTGCGCATTTCCCTGCTTATCTCAAAACTACTCATTTGCAGTGGCCTTTACCCCGCTGTTCCCTGGGATTCAAATCAGTTCCCCTGATTTTCTTCATCTCTTAAATCTCTCTTAATCGCACTGGTTTGTTGAAGAATCTAGGTAATTAAAAATAAATATTTTAATTTCATCATTAAGTAGAGAGGCACAAAGGGGCACCTGGGTGGCTCAGTCAGTTAACCGTCTGCCTTTGGCTCAGGTCATGATCCCAGGGTCCTGGGATTGAGTCCTGCATTGGGCTCCCTGCTCAGCGGGGAGTCTGCTTCTTCCTCTTCCTCTGCCCCTCCCCCCTGCTCATGTGCACGCTCACTGGCTCTCTCTCCCTTGCTCTCTCTTTCTCTCTCAAATGAATAAATAAAAACTTTAAAAACCATGTAATGAATTCAAATTCGATGTAGTTAACAATCATTAGCTAAAATTAGATGGGAGGATGAGATAGGGCTTTTTTCATTTAAAATAGAGTGGCAAATGACTTTCTCAAGTCACAGTTACTTTGCTTGGTTCTCTTTCGCCTGAGGGAGAATGGGGGTTCTGAGGGAAGAAGGACCCTCTGGGATGAGACAGGAACTCCAGGAGGTCAAACCAATGTCAGAGTCGTCTACTTAGAGAGACCTGCCTCCAAAGGCAGCTTCAAACGAGGCTGCTTTCAGTTCCAGCCTCCTGTACTTTCAGAACAGAGTACTGGCTCCCTGCTTACGCCATCAAAGTTATTCTATTTAGTTACTTTGTAACAAATTCAAAGGTATTCTGCCCGATTCCCCTTCCGGACTGAGGACCCCATAGCCCTGCTGTTGGGAACACTGGTGGCCGTTGGCATCAGCTGCTGGGAGCTGCCTCTCCCAAGATGACATCCGTCCCCGAGGGCCACCCCAGGCCAACCACCGACTGAGGCAGGGATACAAAGCCCTGGTTTCCTTGCTTCAGCTGGGGCTGATGCTGAAGGACCAAACAAGCTCTGGAGTTCACCACATGACTGGAGGACAGGCCAGGGCCTCAGCCGCACTTACGTGTTGGGTCAACCTCTCCCTCTGCCCAGCAGCGCCATCTTCCTCCCTGGCAGGTGAATCTCCTGCGAGAACTCCCTAATAAACCTGCACTCATTTTTGTCTTGGTGTCTGTTCCCAGCAAACTCCATCTAATGTTGTTGGTTAAAGAAGCTTCTCCCCACAATTTTCTTCCTCCATTCAATTGCTGTCCAGAGGCAATCGTATGTATCAGTTTGCCATACGTACTTGCAGAGACATTTCATGTAGTTCTAAACGCACATCCATATATTCTGTCCCTCGTACGTTTCTTAAACATATGCTAGCTTTCAACCATTCTCTGCTTTGCTTTTTTCTTTTAATAATATACTTATTTCTTAATAGTATGCTTTGCAAGACTGCCTTATTATTTTTATTGGGTGTTTACTATGGAGTTACCACAATTTATTTAACCATAACTCTATTATTATTGCATATATAGATTGTGTCCGATTTTTTTTATTACATGACATGCTCTAAGATATCACTCTGGGCATGTATCTCTTCATAAATATGTGATTAAATCTCTAACCTACAAGGCTAGAAGTCAAGTTGCTGGGTCAAAGAATATGCATTTAAAATGGTGATTGATGTTGGGGCACCTGGGTGACTCAGTTGGTTAAGCGTCTAACTCTTGATTTCAGCTCAGGTCATGATCTCATGGTCATGATCTCAGGGTCATGAGATCCATACCCCCTGGGTATGGAGCCTGCGTAAGATTCTCCCTCTTCCTCTGTCCCTCCTCCCTGATCCACATCTCTCTCTTCCTCTCAAATAAATAAATAAATAAATAAATAAATAAGATATTGCTTGATGTAGCCAAATTTGCCCTTCATGGAAGTTGATGAGAATATTTATCATGCTATACCCTAGCCAATGCCCTGAGTTACTCATAGTTTTGATCTTTAGCAATCTGATAAGGAGGAAATCATTTAATGATAGCTTTAACTTGGTACTGAATTATAGTGAGTGTCTTGTGTTTAAAAAACATTTATAACGAGCTTTTTTCAATGAACTGTTCATATCCATTATTAATTTTTCTATTGGGTTTTTATTGTTGTTTCTTATCTTTTTGTAGGAGATTTTTATATATTAGAAGATGCAATATTCTAGTATGAGCTACAAATACTGTTTCATGGTTTGTCATTTGTATTTAGACTTTCTTTTGGTAGTTTGGTGGTTTCTAATTTTTAAAATTAGAAAAAATTAGTTTAAAATTTAAATTTAAAAATTAAAATTAGTTTATCACTTAGCTCTAGTTTCTGAGATTTGTATTAAAGAGTACTAGGAGAAAAAGACTTTGAGATAAAACCCAGGATGTGCTAGAAAGGAACATTCTAATTAAAACTGTGGATAAGACCCAAACTATTTGCAATTATCAGTAATATTTCTCCAAAGAAGACATACAGATGGCCAACAGACATATGAAAAGATACGCATCGTCACTTACCACCAGGGAAATGCAAATCAAAACTGCAATGAGGCATCCCTCAAACCTGTCAGAAAGGCTAAAATCAACAACACAAGAAACAACAGGTGTTGGCGAGGATGTGAAGAAAAAGGAACACTTGTGCACTGTTGGTGGGAAAGCAAACTGGGGCAGCCACTGTGGAAAATGGTATGGAGTCTCCTCAAGTGTTAAAAATAGAGCTACCCTATAATCCTGCAATTGCACTACCAGGTATTTACCTGAAGAATACAAAATACTAATTCAAAGGGATACACGGACCCCAATGTTTATAGCAGAATTATTTACAATAGCCAAACTATGTAAGCAACCCAAGTGCCCATTAATAGATGTATGGATAAAGAAGATGTGACATGTATACAATAGAATATTACTCAGCCATAAAAAATAATGAAATCTTGCCATTTGCAATGACATGGATGGAGCTAAAGAGTATAATACTAAGAGAACTAAGTTAGAGAAAGACAAAAAATGTATGATTTCACGCATGTGGAATTTAAGAAACAAAACAAATGAGCAAATGGAAAAAAGAGAGAGAGAGACAAACAAACCAAGAAACAGACTGAACTATAGAGAACGCACTGATGGTTCCCAGGGGGTATGGGTGAACTAGGTGATGGGGATTAAGGAAGGCACTTCCTGTGATGAGCACTGGGTGATGTATGGAGTTGTTGAATCATTATATTGTACACATGAAACTAATATTACACTGTATGTCTATTAACTGGAATTAAAAACGTAAAACAAAAAAATTATCACCAATAACCTAATAAAAATCTTGACCTTCCCCCTACCATACCCTCTAATACTTGTTCCTCCCATAGTCTGCCCTGTTTCAGTAAGTGCCAACTTTATCCTTCTATACGCACAAAGGCGGCTTGGAATTATCCTTGGCTCTCTCTTTGACTCACAGCTCACATTCAACCCATCACCAGTTCTTATCAGCTCAATTTTTAAAACATCTGTAGAATCTGACCTCTTTTCAAAACCTTCACTATTACAAAGTCCAAGTCACCATCATAAATTATCATAGAGGCACCTAAATGGTTTCCCTGCTTCTATTCTGGCCTTATACCGTTTACTTTCAAGCAGTTAGAGAGATCCTTTAAAAATATAATACAGATCACTGAACTCCTCTACTCAGCGTCCTGCAAAGTCTCCAGCTATTTGGTTTAGGGTAAAAGCCAAAGTCTTCCCAATGGTTTATGGTCCGCTAAGGTCCTCCAATCTTCTCTCCTACCACACACCGCCTAGCTCACTCTGTTGTCTTTCCCCTTTACTCCTAGAACACTAAAAGTTCCTGCCTCAGGGCCTTTGCATGTCTTGTGCCTATCTTTTGAATGCTCAGTAGCCACAGCTCATTTTCTCATCCTTTTTAGTATTTTGCTCAAATGTTACTTTTTCAGTGGGATGCTCTGTGATCACCACATTTAAAACTCCAACCCCCATTCCAACCATTTCTGGTACTCTTTGTCCCTTTCCTACTCTATAGCTCACATCTCATATGACATTCTGAATCTGTTGCTTATTTATTCATTTAATATCTTCATACCCTAGCCCTGCCACCAACCATTTAAGCTCCACGAGGGAAGAAATCTATTCCTGTTGTGTTCACTTTTATATCCTTAGCCCTAGTACAGTGCCTGTCAGAAAACTAGGGTAGAATGGATCTTGAATTGTATCTGAGGGATTTCATTTCTTAATTTGATTCCACAACAGTGTACTGAAAAGTAGCTGTGGATGGCTCTGTACTTGGAGCATTAGGGGAGAAAAAACCCTACCAGACTCTACTCATATGGAAAAACTTTCAAAGAAGAATTGAGGCAAAGTATTAAAAAAGACACACATGGGATCCCTGGGTGGCTCCTTCGGTTAAGCCTCTGACTCTTAATTTTGGCTCAGGCCATGATCTCAGGGTCAGGAGATTGGGCTCCACGTGGGCATGGCTCCACGCTCGGCATAGAGTCTGCTTATCCCTCTCCCTGTTCCTACCCCTGCTCTCTCTCTCTCTCAAATACATAAATAGATAAACTCTCTCTCTCTCTCTTTTTAAGGCACATATGTAGGAAAGCTTAAGCTTTTCCAGGTAGTGTGAAACTACCTGGATGTGTGAAACCATGACAAGACTTGAGCAGGACTTGATATGGTGAGACATGAGTTTCAAACGCTTCATCTCCCAGTATGTCCACGATGTGGTGGGGCTAGAAAGGCAGCTTAGAACCTAATGCTTACCGTGTTAGTGCGAAGGCCTGAGGTAAGCGGTAGTGGCCTTAGAAAGGAATGACATGAGAAATCCTGAGTGTGTCGAATAAACGTAAGCTGACACATGATCAGCTACAGAAGGTCAAAGGAGGCGGGGGTCAGATGGTGCTAAAGTTTTTAAGTGTAGATGACCCTTAAAGCATGTTCTAGACGCCTGAGGTACCCGGGCTGGATCCTTCAACACGTCCTCTAGTGCTTTGATGTATTTGTGTATAAGGAGACTTGTGATTATTCCACAGACCCTCAGTCGAGAAAGCCAGCAGTGCCTTAGCTCTAGCTGCTAAAGGAAGTACTTGTGCCCTTACACTAGTAACAGGAGTACAAGGAATACACAGCCCAACCCCAGGGAGACAGGTTTGTGGGGAGCTGAATGGAGCCAAAACCTGGGTAAACAGGCTGAGAAGATCATCTGCTCTTTCTCTCCCTTGAAGTGCTTTGTGGAATGTCATTGCTCAAGCTGCTGCTAAGCCCTAGAATTTGATAAAAGTTTGCATAGCTCTTCAGGAAATCGAACAGCATGCTGCCTGAATTGAATCCAGCAGTTCTCCAACCTCCGAGGATAGGTCATCATCCTGACCTGTGGGAAAATCAGCCCAAAGAGAATTTGCATATTGTACAATGGGTGAGACAAAGGCAGTCCATAAAAGGTCAAAGTCGAGACACTTTCTGATACCTTCTTTATTTATGCTTCACCTGGGTTTCTTACCCAAACATCTAGAGGTTAATTAAATGCCCTGGCCAGCTCCCCCAAGAAAGAAGGAAAGAAAAAGAGAAAGAGAGAAAGAAAGAAAGAAAGAAAGAAAGAAAGAAAGAAAGAAAGAAAGAAAGAAAGAAAAAGAAATAGCAGTGGAATGAAATGGAAAGGAAAGGAAAGGAAAGGAAAGGAAAGGAAAGGAAAGGAAAGGAAAGGAAAGGAAAGGAAAGGAAAGGAAAGGAAAGGAATGGGAAGGGAAAGTAAGGGAAGGGAAAGAGAAAGAAAGAAAAAGAAAATCTATGTGATTCAGGGACACAGAATGTCAGCCAACTTTTATACTTACCAGGGTAAAAGATTTATCTGTAGTAGATTATGGAAATACTTCTTTAATAATTTTGTACCTTCTAAACGACTTTCTTTAGGTGTGTTAATTTTTTAAAAAAGATTACCAAAACCAGTAAGCAAAATCTTATTGGAACATAGCCATGCTTACTTGTTTATAAAGGAAACAAAACTTAGTTCAGCCTACAGCTTAATGTTGGATTCATTCTCAGCATGGGCCATGTGTCACTGCCGTGGTCCTGGCCGGGTACCCAGAGCGTTTCTGGGTGTTGCCAGATACAGCCATTTCCCACAGGACTCACTTGGCCCCTTTTCCCACTCCTCTGAAACAAATCATCCCCAATTATGCCTTAATTGAATGGAGTATTTGAGCTGTTTGAGACAACTTGACTGCATATAGAGCCAAAAGCAAAGAATCTAGTGTCTTTGACTCATCTCCAAATTTTGAAGTCCAATAATAAAAGACACTCTATGATTAAAGGGTTTATTATAGCTTAAGTTTAGTATACTATTTAAAGCCCTAGAGTCCTGTGCTCCCACTCCTTGCAGCTTATAAAGAGCTGATGCTGTATATTTCCTTGAAGACATTTGATTTTAATACAATACAAAGTATCAGTAAACACAAAAGCCAGAAAGGACCTAAGAGGTTCTATTGCCCGTTTTATTTGCATTTTTCAGATGGTGAGACTGAGACACAGAGAGAGAAGGTCATATTTTATAGGACTCTATAACAGGCCTGAAGAGGAGCCTGGAACTGGAATCCAGTTCATCTGATCCAGTGGTTTTGAACTTTACCATGTTTACGATAGAATAATTAAGTGGCACTGTTTATTAAAATAAAATTCAAGTACTAGAATTCATCGTTCCGCCATTTTTCAGAAGAAATGTACCAGAGAATCTGTACCAAAAAGGACCTTTGGAAACATCCTATTCAACCTCCTAGCATTTCAGAAATCCCCTGAGGGGCGCCTGGGTGGCTCAGTCATTAAGCGTCTGCCTTTGGCTCAGGGCGTGATCCCAGAGCCCTGGAATCGAGCCCCACATCAGGCTCCTCTGCTGGGAGCCTGCTTCTTCCTCTCCCACTCCCCCTGCTTGTGTTCCCTCTCTCGGTGGCTGTCTCTCTCTCCGTCAAATAAATAAAAAAATCTTTAAAAAAAGAAAAGAAAAGAAATCCCCTGAGAGTTCACAGGGAGAGGGTGTATGAGAGTAACACCTGCTGCTCTAACAAAACAAATCCCCAACTTCAGTGACCAAACACAATTAAAGTTTACTACTTGTTCATCTAACAAAACAAGCTGATTGGTGGCAGCCCTTCACAAGGTAACTCAGAGACCCAGGCTCCTTTCATCCGATAGCCCTCACTATTGTAAAGTCATCTATGTGCAGAAGGAGGATGGGGGAAAGAAATAAGTAGAAAAGCCTTCTTCGAGGGCACATATTGCATGGTGCGCTGGGTGTTATACGCAAGTAATGAATCATGGAACTTTACATCAAAAACTAGGGATGTACTGTATGGTGACTAACATAACATAATAAAAAAATTATTATACAGAAAAAAAGAAAAGCCTTTTAAATCTTGGTCTTGAGAGAATATACCTTACCTCCTCTCACACTGCATTGGTGAGAACTGTTCCCATGGCCCCCTCTAGTTGCAAGACAGGCTGAGAAATGTAGTCAATGGCTGACACTATGGGAAAAGGAGTACAAATGTTTGGTGAAGTGAAAGGGCTGGGTCTATATTCCTGCACCAGTCAGTCAGTCCCGGACCCCAGGCAATAGCTCGGGCGGGAAGTGGCTTAACCTCCCAGCCATCTGTGATTTAGGCAGTTTCCTTCAGCCAAATGCAAGCCTCTGGGGAATAGCATAGGTGGGAGCCATTGGCAGCCAACCCGGCACTCCAGCCTATAAAGGGGATTTAGCAAGACATCAAAAGCATCTGCTCCAGTCTGTACCCTTTGTACCACTCAGAGCTGATGGATCCTCGTGTTCCTGTCACTCCATCTGGTTGTAGGTCCTTCAAGATTCTGGCTGGTGCCAGTTCTGGGTACTTACAAGAGGAGGGTTTCTGGAACAAACCACAACCCTGACTGTAACAGGGGGAGGGGGTCCTCAGGTTATGATAAATACAATTATGCCCAGGATGAGTTGTTGCTCTTTCCAGCATGAAGGGGGTCTGATATCACCATTTAGCCACCAAGTAGCTGGTTGGTGTTCTCAAGGGGTTGTACTGTCTGGAGAACTCCACTGCTCTTCACTCCTGCTGTGGGATATGCGGCAGCAGCAGTAGCTAGACCAGCTTTGAGGAGAGGTAGCGCGTACTGTTGAACTCAAACATAATCCCCATTGCGGCCACCACGGCTACTCTGTTCGGAAGCCAATTGTGCAAGGGCTGGTGTGGCTGACGATGGAAGCTAGCTGGCATCTGCTGAGTGACGCTTCCTGTCCCCTGGTCGGTCAGTGCCTTGTCTGTAACAGATAGGATCTGGCGGACGTTAACCAATGCTTCTTGCCCACAACCACTAATCCATTCACATGCTTCTCTACACCTACTTCATGATTCTCTAACCTCGTTCTTTGCCAACCCACTACCTGACCAGTCAAGCCATTTGCCACTGCCCATGAATTTGCACATAACCTTTTTGGGGGGCCATTTTCTCTCCACACAAAGTAGATACCCACAGGTGGAATGTGTTCCCACCACCATCTTTGAGCCCAAGTGGGCTGTAGTGTGGTAGCCGCCAGTTCTCAGCCTAAGGATTCGTCCTCCCCCATCAGCTGGCCTTAGGGAGCCCTCAAGAAGCTATGAGCTCAAGGAAAAGTTCATGAAAGAGACGTGAGAGGTATATCACTGGAAGTATTTGTTTGTACAGCTTACTCACAACTCAGGGACCACGTGAGCACAGTCTCAGACATACGGTTTCCGTCTCATGACGGAATGCTGCGGGTGTTCCCAGTCTCACGATGAGGTGTGTCTCAACAAGCCCAGCTCATGGTGGGCAGCTCTAATTGCCTAACTGCTTGATGTCTCAGAGAGTCCCTTCCAAGTCCTAAGAGTGTGTCAGAAGCTCTAGTGTGAATGGTGTATGTTCTCTGCTGCAGATGGCATGGCCTCGCCCAAATACCCTACAAGTCCACCTGGCAACTGTCCCATTGGGGCGTCCTGAATATTTCACACAGCATTTTTATTGACCACAGATTAACCTGCTACCCTAGAAACCTTGGAGTCATATGACCCAAGCAGCAGTGTTCCTGAGACTGTCACCTGGATCCATGACAGAGCCCTTTTCTGCTCTGAGTCTCACTTAAAGTGGTGACCTTCCTCATCCCTCATAAATAGGTCAGAGCAGGCTTTTGCAAATGTGATAAATACTACCTCTGAAATGCTTGCACGCTCTGTGCTTTTTTTAATGGCAGGAAACACAAGGCACAATTACTTGTCCTTTAGCAGAGAAGCGATGTCCTGACATGTCCCAGAACACTGTGCCCCTAAAAATGTTTACATGGTAGCAGTCTCCTTCATCTTTCCGGTATTTTCTTCCACCTTCTGAAGTGCACACGTCTTGCCAGCATCCCAGAGCACTTCCCAGTTCCTCCTTTCCAGGTCCACTTAGATGACATGGATATGGTTGACTAGTGTGAAGTTCTGTGGAATGTCCACACGATCCAGGTCCCTTTGGACTACATTATCATAGAGCAGAGGATGAGTAAAGTAGCCCTGGGGCAAAGTCACGAATATATACTACCATCCCTTCCTTGTGAAAGCCAACTGTTTCTGATTCACCTTTCTGATGGGTCCAGAAAAGAAGTGGTTGCCAGTTACAGCTGCGCGCCACATTCCAAAGGCTCTATTAATCTGTTTTAGTGAGGATACCATGCTCAGTCAAGCCACTTCGGTTGGGGCTCCTAATTGCTTGAGTTTCCAGGAGTCCGTGTCATCTGCCACAATTCATCTAGCTTTTGCAAAGGACAAGCTATTGAATTAAAATGGCAATTACGTGGGAACCATTGTCTCTGCATTCCGTAAGTCCTTGAGGACGCTACTAATGCCTACCACTTCCCCTAGGATAGAATATCATTTACACATTATGGCTGTTTATTTGCTTGTTTTTATTTTTAACTTTTTATTTTTAAGTAACTACAGACACAAGAAATCGCGAAAATAGTGCAAGCAGTCCTGTGTACCAAGCTTCCCCTGTTCGCCCAAAACATGTGAAATGCCAGAGACATTGCACGATTTAACACAGCATCTTACCTGTATTTTGTCCCAGTCACCACAGCTGACAATCTCAGCGAGCGCACCCCTCCAGCAAGTCAGACTAACAGTTCACTGGCTGACAATGATGGGGTTCACACTGCCATCTAGTGGTTGATTTATCCAATCCCGAATTCTAGATCTACTCCCCTTCCCAGGACCACTGCTGCACCAACCGTCTTAAATTATGCTCCCTGTGGACAGAGCCTAAGGTGGGAATTCCTGCTTCAGTGATCTCAAGGAGAGTGAGAGAAGTAGCAGACAGGGACGCCTGGGTGGCTCAGTCTGTTGAACGACCGACTCTTGGTTTTGACTCAGGTCACAGTCTCAGGTTATGGTCTCAGGGTCATAAGAGTGAACCCTGCATCAGGATCCCAGCTCAGTGCGGAGTCTGCTTGAGATTCTCTCCCTCTCTCCCTCTACTCTGCCCCTCCTCCACTCGTGCATGTGCTCTCTAAATAAATAAATATAATCTTTTAAAAAAAGTAGCAGAGAGCAGGGGGTGAAGACTGGCAAATTATACTCCTTAGAAGTCTAGTCTCAGCCTGATTCCATGGGAAGCCCTGAATCATAAGTTGCACCAAAGGGCCACCTGGGGGGCTCAGTCGGTTGAGCGGCTGACTCTTGGTTTCAGCTCCAGTCATGATCGCCGGGTCCTGGGATCAAGCCCTATGTTGGGCTTCACGTTCAGCAGCGAGTCTGCTTCAGAATTCTCCCTCTCCCTCTGCCCCTCCCCACCTCAAATGAATAAATAAATCTTTAAAAATAAATGAATAAATAAATAGCACCGAGAAATTGTCCCACCCAGAGCATAGAAGGCTGCTGTATCTCTTCTTCACTTTGTCTTTGGCCATGGCCCTCCCTTGGGTGGGGGACATAACCTTCAACCGTTGTCCCCAGGACCATCACTGGGTGAGGAGGTTCCCATCAGCCAAGGGCAATGCTCCATAAAAGGACAAAGCCCTAAGCCCTGACACACAGGCGGTTAAGGGGGATGTGGGCAGGGCGCCCAACAGCATCCACTGTACCTCCCTGAGAAGCCGACAGTCCCTTTAAAAACTGAATGATGAGAAGGAGTGAGCCGTGTGCAACTCTTGGGAAGAGCATTCCAGATAGTTCTGAGATGGGGCACACCTTCGCATGTTTGACGTACAGAAACAAGCCCCATGTGGAATGTGAGTGGAATGTGATGACAGAGGGGTGCTAGCAAGACGTGGTGTTTGGGAATCAGCCAGAGCAGCAGGACAAAGGTTTTTACTCTGATGACCACTCTTAAGACACCCTATCTTTAAAGCTTGGAGATAACGTTGTTTTCTAAATAAATAAATAGTTCACTCCAGGAATTACTTTCTTTTTAATAATTGGAGAAACAAGAGCCGGAGTGATTCACCAGGAGGAAATGCGAGTTAGTGACACGGTTAGAAATGCTATTCCTGCTTTCTGAAAAGCTCACACTCACACGCTGGCTCGTAGCCCAGTTCAGAATGCATCAGATCTGAGGTACCGCCCCGTTCATGAATTTTCATAAGGTAACAAAGCAGGTCGGATCTTGACCTTGGGTGCCTTATCTATTCCTTCCTAATTAGGCTAAACTTTAATGAACTGTCTCTGAAAGGGAAAATAGATTAGTCTCAAAGGGCATTCTTAAAATACTTCACCATTAAAAAAAAAAAAAAACGCACCTCTTGCTACTTCCTATAACTCCCATTGATTTTTTCCCTCTTTGTATTATCATGTTTTTTAGCTTTATGACTTTTCTTGGAGGTTAGAATGGCCCTCTCTAATAGCGCCTTACTGACCTCATTTATAAAGTAACTACCAAGGGCACCGAACTCTTCCAGAACCTGTCTCTGCACGCACAAGCCTCTCTTGTGCGCTTCATCTGCACCAACATGAACTGTGGAGAGGCCGCTCCCCGTTCTCCATTCGCGTGGCTTTGATTCTAATCCTACATCACCTGGATGTATTTCCAAACAAGGGTCCCCATCTCTTAATCTCCAATCCATCCTTTGAATTATTGACAGATAAATTTTTCTGAAACCCTATTTTGATCATGAACATAACTTTCCATAGTAATCTATTTCAATGCTTCATTTTAGGACTTCAAGTCCTCAATAAGCTGAATCCCTTTTCCTAAGACTCCCTTTTTTTATTTCCCAATAGAAAACTCCTGGTCTGCTCAGAATATTCTCACCATCCCATAAACACAGTGGCTTTTTCTTTCCTCGTTGGCTCTCTTCGTACTTTCCCCACATGTAGAAAGTTCTCTCTGGTTCTTTTCTGCTCACCTCTCACCCATGATTCAAACCTTGCAACTCCTGTAAGCAGAGAGAGTTAGGGGTCCCCAGGAAAAGAAGCTTTCTTGACATAAGAAAAGTCATTTTAGGCCACCAGCCAATCTTGTGAAAGAATGTAAGACCTGTGACCTTGACTTGAACTCAGTCACTTTAAGATGACTTTTGCCCCAAATCCATGCTGCATTCCCCATTGGGCAAGTTCCTTCATGAATATGTATGTACCCTAAGCTTGAAACTTCCCCGATTTTGTTGTTTGGGGAGACCCTGCTTTGGGAAAGATCTGTGGCATTCTCCTTTACTTGTTGCAACTCAAATCCTTCCTTTTCCTTTTCTTTGGCATGGTTCTATCTTTTGGCTCTACACGCACCGAGAGGCAAACCCAGGTGTGGGTAACAGTCCTGGAATTCGTCCTGATTCCTTTCACTCTGTAAAGCTTATCACTCCTCTGATAGGTAGCACCAGTCAAGGACTGGTCACCTAGCAATCACCTAGGATAAGATGCACATGTAATTGTTTGAGAAACTTAGAACGCGACCATGATCTTTGTCTTCCAATATCAGGAAGGGAAGGAGCCTTACTGTACTTGCAAAGAATTCATTAACTCCCCCAGGAACAGCAAAGGATGCACGAGTTTGTTACCCTGAGCAAAGAAAGGGCAGACTCGTCACAACTCATTGCTGGAGGAATTAAGCATGTCCTATGTGACTCCGCAGCAAGAAGATTCTTGGAAACTTGTGCCCACTGTCCTTGGACTTCACCCCATGTGCTGTTTCCCTTCACTGATTTTGCTCTGGGTAGAAGAACAGGCCATCTCCAAATAAATAACAACCATGAGTATAACTATACACTGTTCTATGAGTCTTCCTAATGAATTACTGAACTTGGAGGTGGTCCTGGGGAACCTCCAACATGCAAGCCAAAGGACAGTTAGTGGAGGAATGGATAAAGACATTGTGGTGCATCCATATGCTGGACTAGGACTCAGCAGTAAAGAGTCATAAACCACCGATGCATGCAACGACTTGGATGGATCTCAACAGGATTACACTTAGAGAAGCCAATGTTAGAGGGTTGCATACTGTAGAATTCTATTAATATGATGTTCATGAAGTGACGAAATTACAATGTCAGGACATGGATCAGTAGTAGTTTTCCAGGGGAAAGGTGCGACTATCATGGGGTAATGTGAGAGAGTTTCTTTGTGGTGATGGAACAGTTCTGCATGCTGATGGTCAGGACGGTTAGCTGATTTCACAGAACGCTATACCCCTCCCTGTCCCTCACAAAAAGGAGTGCGTGTAAAAAGTGGTGAAATCCTAATAAATTCTATATCTCCATACCTGAATAAATAGTTTTAACAAAATCAATTTCCTAGTTTTGAACAATTACTACAGTTACGTAAGATATTATCATTGTGAGAGCTAAGTGAAGAGTGCATGGGAACTCTCTGTACTGTTTTTACAAATTCTTGTGAGTCTGAGATAATGTCAAAATATAAATGCATTAACAGAAGAGAGAGAGAGAGAGAGAGTGTGTGTGTGTGTATTTGCCCAACCTTGCCAGAGGAGACAAGAAGTCTATAGAGAAAAAACAGCATACTTTCTCCTCATGCTGCCAGAGAGCAGAGAGGACTCCCTTTTGTTTAATACCTGTTTATCTTTTGTCCATTTTTAAAATTGAGTTGCTAATTAAGTGTAGCAGAATATGCCATTCCCAAATACGTCACTTTGGCATACAGATTATTTTGAGCTAAAGGCAATTGAGAAGATGTGAATACAGAAAAGCTCTCTGGCTTCCTACCACTTGCCTAAAACAGGAAATCCATTTGGAGAGGTGTCCCCATCTCCCCTATCTATCAGGGGACAGAAGTTAATCATCAGAGACAACTCTACACCCTTACCAGCCCGGAGGAATCTCTATAACAAACCTTGCTTAAATTAGGCTTTATCTACCATTGATTTCTCCACATATTCCCTTCCCCAATGTGCAACTTCTATAAGCTCTAAGTCCTTTTGTTTGTTGATTCTTTTTTTTTTTTAAGATTTTATTTATTTATTCGACAGAGATAGAGACAGCCAGCGAGAGAGGGAACACAAGCAGGGGGAGTGGAAGAGGAAGAAGCAGGCTCATAGTGGAGGAGCCTGATGTGGGGCTCGATCCCATAACGCCGGGATCACGCCCTGAGCCAAAGGCAGACGCTTAACCGCTGTGCCACCCAGGCGCCCCTTGTTTGTTGATTCTGTACAAAATTATTATTATTGTTCTTCCGTTAAGATGCTGTAAGATCCAAGTTCTAACCACTGTTTTGAGTTACTCATCACTGGGTACTCCCATTTGTGTACATGAAGCATGTGTTAATAACCTTCTGTTTGTTCTTGCCTTGTTAATTAGTCCTTTGTCAGTCTAATTTACATGGTCCCAGAAGAAGATCCTAGGAAGATATGTGAAAAAAGTTTAAAATTTCCTCCCCTACCCTCATCTTTTTCTTATTGATTCGAAGAAGCTCTTTATATATTCTGAATGGAAGTCTTCAGATTTATGTATTTCATCTTCTACCAATCTGTGACTCTTTTCTTGTCTACTCTCTTAATGGAGTCTTAGGATGAAAATAAGTTTTTAATTTTAATGACGTCCAACATTTCAATCGTTCCTTTATGGTTAGTGCTTTTATACCCAGTTTAAGCAATCTCTGTTCACTCCAAGTTCTTCAAGTCAAAGTTGTCTCTGCCCCAGAATATACTCTCCATGACCATCTTCTGGTCCAGCATCGAAGACTCAGCACTCCATATTTGGTGGTGAAGAATGGCTCTTCTCTCACTGTTTTTAGTACATTCTGTTTTCAAAAGACAGGTCTGAAGTCTTTAGGAAGGGATGGTAATGACCCTCATTAATACACTCTGTAGCACTAACACCCATCCATCAGAATGGGCTCTGATGGTGAACAGCCTGAACTAGTGATAGCAGAAGCATCATCACTGCTCGTAGGGAGTGAACGCCATTTACCCGTAATCCGGATTCTCTAGGTCTCTATTAGCTGTATGGACGGTGGCTTTGATTACCTTTGGATAAACTATCATGTTGAAGGACAGATTGGCTATAGCTGTCTTCTTGCATAGCAGACCTTTCTAGAAAGATGTTCTTTAGAGTGTGGCCCGCACAATGTAAGCCTCACCTGGAAGCTTGTTAGAAACGCAGATTCATAGGCCCCATCTCAGACCACCTGAATCAGAATCTCTGGATGTGGGGCCCATAAATCTGAGCTTTAATACAATTTCCAGACAATTCTGAGACATGCTAAATTTTAAGAACCACGGCAGCATAAAATTTCTTATAGAAATAAACCAGCAACTTGACATTTGTCCCCCAAATTAAGTATCTAGCACCTAATATATGCTCAAGAAACGTTTGACGAACAAAATCAACAGGGTATGAATAAAAGCAGAAGCCTGAATAACAGACACCAACCACACTTAATCTTCTTGCTATTCATATGTATTCAGTTGCCAACATGTGTTCCCCATTCTCCAGTTATTAAAGCAAAGGTCTCTGAAAAAAGCAAGTCTATTTCACTTGTAATGAATACTTTTTTCTAAGAAATGAATTACAGATTTCAAGTGTGATAATTGGTTGGAATATTTTAAGGTCTTTGTGAGAACAACGCTGTTTTCTGAAATAGAGAATTCACATTTATATTAGGCAAAAAGTCCAGTCCTCAGCTGTGGTCAAAGCTCTTTGTCTTGTGCTTCTTCTCTGAGAGAACACCAAATGGCAGATGACGCTGGTGCTGTGGGGGGCCTGTGGTCAGGGTGTGAGGGCATGGAGCTCGTGGAACCAAGACCGAGGACAGGGGATGGATCCCCGTCACTAAGCTGAGCCGCCTGGTCAAGGACATGAAGATCAAGTCCCTAGAGGAGCTCTATTTCTTCTCCCTGCCCGTCAAGGCATCTGAGATCATTGACTTCTTCCTGGGGGCATCCCTCAAGGATGAGGTTTTGAAGATCACGCCTGTGCAAAGCAGACCCATGCTGGCCAGTGGACCAGGTTCAAGGCATTCGCTGCCATCAGAGACTACAGTGGACACGTCGATCTGGATGTCAAGTGCTCCAAGGAGGTACCCACTCCATCCGTGGGGCCATCATCCTGGCTAAGCTTTCCATCATCCCCATGCCGCAAGGCGTGGGAGAACAAGATCAGTAGGCCCCACACTGTCCCAGGCAAGGTGGCGGGCTGCTGTGGCTCTGTGTTGGTGCGTCCCACCCCTGCCACCCAGAGGCACTGGCACTGTCTCAGCCCCTAGCCCAAGAAGCTACTGATGATGGCCCATATCGACGACCGCTACACCTCGGCCAGGGACACTGCCACCCTGGGCAACATTGCCAAGGCTACTTTGGATGCCATCTCCAAGACCTCCAGCTATCTCTCCCCTGATCTCTGGAAAGAGACAGTGTTCACCAAGTTTCCCTATCAGGGATTCACGGACCGTCTTGTAAAGACCCACACCAGAGTCTCCGTGCAGGGGACGCAGGCTCCAGCTGTGGCTACCACATAGTTTTATACAAGAAAAATTAAGTGAACTAAAGCTTGTTTTAAAAACAACAAAGGCTCTTTGTCTTGTGGTTTTGTTTTCTTGCCATTCAAGAGTTAAATTTTCCCCCTATGTAAAGATGGCCTTCTTTTCGGGGCGCCTGGATGGCTGAGTCGGCTAAGTGTCCAACTCTTGATTTCAGCTCAGGTCAGGATCTCAGGGTGGTGAGATTGAGCCCCACATTGAGCCCTCTGTCGGGTTCCAGGCTGGGGGTGGAGCCTGCTTAGGATTCTCTCTCTTCCTCTTCCTCTGTCCTTCCCCCAACTCCCTCTCTTAAAAGAAAAAAAAAAAGCTTTCTTTTCCTCTATGGTTTAGAAGTCCAGAGTCCACTGTTAACCCAGACAAATCATTTACAATGAAGTTATATCTTTATAATGGAGATGTTGACATAATATTAACTTCTGGCAGTGCCGGAGGCGAAGTTCTATCAAGGACGACTACATATTCTTCCAAGGTTACTTCCCTGGAAGGTAAAATATTGCTTCGCAACAGCCTATTCAAAAGATAATGGTACATACACATGTACAGTTTTATCAAGATTGATTATCTTAAAAATTATGTCCTTAGACTACCCAACAGCAAAACGCTGCCTGGGCATCCAGTACACATGTTGAGTTAGAGATACAGACCATTCCTTTGTTACAGGTTGTTATGGGAATCTAAGGAAGATGACTGTGAATCCATTACATTTTGGCCCCACCATTAACAAGAAATTTCATAATTTGGAATCTAATGACTAATGAAATGAAGCAGGAAAACTAATATTCCCAAAAAAGGGCAAAATATATTACACAAAAGCACATAAAGCCCTTTGACCACTGGGGTGGAGGGGGGGGGGCTTAGGGTCAGGTGTGACGCAAGGCCCTCCCAAGATCTGAGGTACCCTTTCCAGGGCCTCCTTAGGTCTCTCACTTCGCCATTCAATAAACATTCACTGGAAGTCTGCTCTGTGCAAAGCACTGAAGTAAAATCAAGGGGAAATACCAGGAGGATTAAGGCACGGTTTCTGTCCTTCAGGACATTTGTACAGGCAGAATAGTAATACAAAGTGCCATGGACGCCCAGAGCAAGGGACGATCACTTCCAACATGAGAGATACGAGAGTGAAGGCTTCATGGACAGAATACAGTTGGCTGGACTTCGAATGGATAGCTCAGTACATGGTTACATTAGACAGGGTAGGGGTGGGGAGAGGCTATATCCAAGACAAAGCACAGGCCATTCCCAGCAACAGTGGAGGGAAGAGACCTCAGAGCAAGGACAGTGAGTGCAAGCATGTGGGGTAGTAGTACGCGGGTCATGGGCAATAAGATAACCACCATTGCTCCTTTCACTGTCCTGGATGCCAGACAGTCTACCGATGAAGATGACAGGGCTTGGATGGTGCTGGTCCTTATATAACATCATGCTCTGGTCTTTGGATCATTAACGGATGTGTTTGTGTGTGTGCATGTGTGTGTGTGTGTGTGTGTGTGGTCAAGTAGACATATCAGAAAGCTTACCATTTCACCCTTTTAAAGTGTATAGGTCCGGGGGCATTGAGTACATTCACACTCCTGTGCAGCCATCACCACCATCCAGCTCCAGAACTTTCCATGAATGCTTTTTGAGAAGGAGCATGAAGGAATCACAGAGGGCATTAGCAAAATTGCTCCCGTAGCACCTCGCAGGACCGCCTGAGCTGTCCTCACATACTTATGGGGAAGGTGACAGAGGGGACAGGAACACGTTGGTGCGCTTTTTCCCCAGGATAGAAAGAGGGGATAGCCGTGTCTACACCACTACCCACCTACAAGGACAGATGTGACTGAACGGTTTGGTCGGGGAGGGGAGCAGAAGTCTAAAGTGATTTCTGAGACCCAGAAAACTGAGAATATGGACATATTATTCTTTTATGATATTTGTCAGTATTGGATAATTTCAGGAAGAGGCAAGGCTGGGAGAAAAAAGTAGGCCCAAAAAGAAAAGAGCAGGGAAGATGAGACATTCCTCTGATGAATTTGAGACTCTGGGTGAGACAATTATTTGAATTATGCAGCTTGGAGTAGGAATTCCAGCTTAGCCTGTAAAAGACATTAGAGGCGTGAATTTTTTGGTTTTCTCTGAGGCGAGAATATTTGAAACCAAAATGGCACGTGAAGTATGTTCCTCTTCTTGGGGGAAGAAAAAAGAAAAGGAAAATGTTCTTATTCTCATTTTCAGGGAATTTCTATTTCCTGAATTCACTATATTTTTCCTCCCAGAAAAAGCTGCTTTGCAACTAAGTCAGCCATTGTTGCTAAAATTTAACTGGCAATCTAACCCATGTGCCCATTCACAGGCCTAAAAAAAATACATATGAGGTATTTAGTGTCATGCTAAGGACTTTACAAGTAATCTAATAGACTATTTTCAACAACCCTCTGAACTAGCTATCCTAGCCCCATTTTCCAGATGGGAAAGTGAATGACAGGTGATCGAGACGTGGAGCTTGCTTCAAGCCACACGGTAAGTAGCAAAGTCAGAATATAGCCCAAGTCCACCTAACTATAAAGCCCATACTCTCTAAAGCACTTCCCTGATGGTTTTTAATTTGTCCCTAGAAAACGTATGTTTTCCTGTTTAAATGCATACTCCCTTGTTTTCTCTTTTTCTACTTTCAATTTTTTACATATCAGATAAAATTCCTCTGTGACTCTGTGAAGTGCTAGGTATTAATGGGTTTAGTCCTCAGGGCTCAAGTTCCCCTTTGTCGATAAAATAGTTTGGAAATGTGTTACAGAGGCACTGAAGAATTTTTCTCTCAAACTTCTGTAATATCATAATATCTCCAACAGGTAAAGACGGTTTTCATTCATTAAATAAACAAACATTTTTTAAAAATTGGTTTTTCTTGAGCAATGCAACAGAGACCTCTTCTGGTCAAGAAGTAGAAGTCTTAGGCGGAGAACCAACCTGGAAAAAGTTAGGGCCGAAAGATGAAACATGAAACAGGTTTTGCGTAAGACTTGATCTTGACTTTGGGGCTCGAGCTCTGACAAGCAGAACAGAGAGAGGGATGCTCCCGCACATAGGGAGCAGTGTGTACAGGAGTGGAAGTGTTCCTTCTTTTCTGATGATAAAATACGTACTTAATGTAGATAAGTTATAAAGATTCAAGGATGTAAATAAGAATCATTCATAACTCTACCGTCCAGAAATTATACTATATAAACGTTTTGATGCACTGCTTTCTGTGTTGTTTTCTGGTGACATACATTCTTTTTTGTCCACAAAACTGCATAAATCCAATGTTTCATCACACCTATTTTTTCATATTATTATTATATTTTGGTAGGCTCCACTGGGCATGGAGCCCAACATGGGACTTGAACTCATGACCCTAATATCAAGACATGAACTGAGCTCTAGAGTCAGACGCTTAATCTACTGAGCCACCCAGGTGCCCCTTTCCATATGCTTCAGAGAAGAAAAAGATGTATTCTGATAGCCAGGCTTCTGTTGGTAAATCATGTAAAAGCCAGAGGAGTTGCAATGAATACTTTTATATGGTCTCCAAATAGGGCCCCCGTTAACGCACTGAGATGCACACAGCCCGGTGAGTGGATTGCTGGCTACATTCCAGCTGCTGCTTATCTCCCGCACCAGACTCCCCTTCTTTAACCCTTTCTGAATGTACAAGCCAATGGCAGTTAAGTACATTCACCTTGTCGTGCAACCATCTGTCTCCAGAACTTTTTTGGTATTTCAAACTCAAACTCTGTACTCATTAAACAGCAACCCTATTCCCCCTTCCTCTGCAGGTTTTGGTAACTCCCACCCTTTCTTTCTCTTGGAATTTGATTATTCTAGATATCTCATATAAGAGGAATTATACAATTTTTGTCCTTTTGTGTGTGGCTTATTCATTTAGCATAATATTTTCAAGATTCCTCCATGTTGCAGCACGTATCAGAATTTCACATTTTATGGCTGAATAATATTCCATTGCGTTCATATACCATGTTTTGTTTATGTATTCATCTGTCATTGGACACTTGAGTTGTTTCCACATTTTGGCTATTGTGAATAATGTTGTTAGGAACATTGACACACAAATATCTGTGTCAAGTCCCTGCTCTCAATTCTTTTTTAATTTTTTTTTAAGTAATCTCTGCACCCAGCATGGGACTGGAACCCACAACCCCAAGATCAAGAGCTGGACATTCTACTGACTGAGCCAGCCAATTGTATTCTCCCCCCCCCTCCCGCCTTCAATTCTTTTGGGCATATACCTAGAAATGGAAATGCTGGATCCTAAGGTAATTCTATGTTTAATTGCTTGAGAAACCACTATACCCTCTTCCACAGTGGTGCACCACTTTGCATATGGTCATTTTTAGGTTAAATTATGCTCCTCTGTTCTTTGCTACAGGAAACTGATACTTGGATACACTGAACCAATACAAAAAAAAAAACAAAAAAAACAAAACACCACACAAAAATCTTCAGCTGAAATCGTGCAGTGGATCAGAGAGATATCTGCCAAACACTTCAAATTACCATGTGGCATAGCTGCCAGGACCCACAGCCTGGATGAGGGAAGGTGTGTTGGTGAGGGGGGACAGATAGATAGTGTTGGGGCAGGCAGAAAAGCAGCAGAAATAATTCCACATCCTGCCACTCTTTCTCAGTGTGGCTCATCCGACCCTGAGTTTTGGAGGTGATGAACAACAAAGGAGCGAGAAGAGAAAGAGCAGCACAGTGAGGATAGGTGGTTGGACTGGATCCATCAGTTAAATGTCTTAACTATTTGGTGTGAAATTAATTTCACTGAGAGTTTGCCTTGTTCCCCCACTTCATCCCCAATGTTCTCAGAGCCTGTTTGCTTTCAGAAACTTTTATAATGGATCAAGAGTACAACTGACTTGCAAAAAGTTGAATCTGTAGGTGAAATACAATTGTACAATGGCCTTAAATTTGTGGGGAGAGAAAGAGATTGAGAGTGAAATACTCCGACACTTTATTCTTCTAACCTCAGACCAGTCGCCTCCTGAAGCCATGGGAGATCACAGTGCTTTGGTATCTGGAGAGCGGTGAATGCAGAGGCATATCTGCAATTTTTATTTCTGGTGGGCCTTTCTTCAGGACAACCTCCCGATCTTCCCCATGGCAAAGCCTTTCGCTGTGATTCAAAAACAGAGAGTCTTCTAAAGGGCCAGCATGGATCCCACACACTTCTGCATGCTAAGGGGTAAAAAGATCCCACTGTAATTCACACCAAACAGCACTTGATTAGATGAGGATAGAGATTCCCCAATAGTTTTTCCTACTACCCCTGTTGAGAAGGAAGGTTTAGGGGGGCCTGGAGGGCTCAGTTAAGCACCCAACTCCTGGTTTTCAGGTCAGGTCATGGGCTCAGGGTCTTGGGGTTCAACCCTGCGATGGGCTTTGCACTGCCTCCCTCTCCCTCTGCCCCATCCCCTGAGCGCACGTGCTCTCTCTTTCTCTCTCTCTTAAATAAATATATACATACATAAAATCTTTAAAAAAAAAAAGGCAGGTCTAGTGGACACGACACTATAACATCCCTTTATTTTTATTTTATTATTTTTTTAGATTTTTGTTTATTATTTATTTGAGAGAGAGAGAGAGAGAAAGAGCACAAGCAGGGGGAGGAGCAGAGGGAGAGGGCTGAGCAGGGAGCCCAATGCAGGGCTCAATCCCAGGAACCTGAGATCATGACCTGAGCTGAAGTCAGACGCTTAGCCGACTGAGCCACCCAGGCACCCCAATATCCCCCTTTTTAAAGGTGATGATTTCTGTCTGGACCACCAGGAAGAGTGGCGTGGAGTGCTGACTAACCATGTAGTTCTTCAGTGCTTATGTGACCTTGTACAAGTCACTTATCCTGCTGTGAGACTCGGTTTTCTCAAATATGAAATGGGTATTAGTCAAGGATTCCTTGACTGTTGAATAAAACATTATATGTGAATGAAAAGACTTTGGCCAACTACGAAGTATTAGATCAATATCCACTATGCCGCTGCCATGGCAACTGCCTGGAGAGATAGCAGCTACTTGAGCTACTGTCTTACATATGCATCTATGTCTGGTTCTTGGGTTCTGCTGAATCGCACTCTGGGGGAGGGGGTCTTGGGGTGCAGCCCCATCTCCACTATGCTGTGTTCTCAC
The DNA here is from genome assembly GCF_017311325.1 of Ursus maritimus. NCBI lineage: Eukaryota > Metazoa > Chordata > Mammalia > Carnivora > Ursidae > Ursus > Ursus maritimus. The sequence goes on from NW_024426663.1 coordinate 65,143,125, forward strand.
TGTGATGTTGTTACATAGTTACATCCTCTCCAGCAGGAAAAATGGTGAAGGTAAGTAGAAGGAAGAAAGCACAGCTAGCATTCACCCAGGGTACATTCATTTCATTCAGTTCTCACTTAGATTTTCTTATCTTTTTTTTTTTTTTAAGAGTTTGTATTTAGGGGGCGCTTGGGCGGTGCAGTCCTTAAGCGTCTGCCTTCGGCTCAGGGCGTGATCCCAGCGTTCTGGGATCGAGCCCCACATCAGGCTCCTCTGCTGGGAGCCTGCTTCTTCCTCTCCCACTCCCCCTGCTTGTGTTCCCTCTCTCGCTGGCTGTCTCTGTCAAATAAATAAATAAAATCTTCAAAAAAAAAAAAGTTTGTATTTAGGGATACCTGGGTGGCTCCCCACATTGGGCTCCCTGCTCAGCGGGGAATCTGCTTCTCCCTCTGCCTCCCGCTCCCCACCTCTCTCAAATGTTTATTTATTTGCGAGAGAGAGAGAGAGAGAGAGAGAGAGAGAGAGAGAGAGGGCCCATGCATGCGTGCCCATGAGTGGAGGGAAAGGGCTCCATCCCAGGACCCTGGGATCATGACCTGAGCTGAGGGCAGACTCTTAACTGACTGAGCCACCCAGGCGGCCCTCACCTAATTTTCATTTTTATTCTGTCAGGGAGAATTTCCTCTACGCCAATCACTAATTTTATTTTTTCACTTGTTAGGAACACTGTCATCTAAATTGCACAAGTGAAACAGTATGAGAAAATTATGCCAGATTATAGCTCTCAAGAGTGAGGTCAAGATGCATTCAAAACAGTTTTTCGTTATTGACTTCAGCTCGAAGTTTATATACCCTGTAGTTCCGGCAAATGAAAAATAAAGTCAGTATTAATATTGTCACCATGCTCACGCTAATTAGGACACGAAAAATGACCTGACAAGCCGCTGAATTACAAGAAATACAGCCCAATATTAAGCCTGTAGAGAAGTCTTAATAACCAGAAAAATGTGATGTTTTGAGTCTTGATTTCCTCCATGTTATATTTGTTTTCAAAATATCAGATAAAAGTACATACAAAAATAATCATCTCAGGACAAAGAACAGCTTCATTTACTGTATTGTTTATAGTTTATAAGAAAATAAGCCATATTTTTGTGATATATTTCATGTATCATATGATACTCATATTTTATTATATTATCTCTTGGTAAAGTATATTCTTATTCAAGCTTAATTCCTTAGCTGTTAGAAATTTGCAAATCTATGCAAACCCATTTCTTTCTAGGAATCCTAATTTGAAATCTCCTGTTATAGCCTGATTATTACAATAGATTCTATTCTACTTTTTTTAAAAGAGATTTTATTTATCTTAGAGAGAGAGAGAGCTCTCGTGAGCAGGGGCAGAGGCAGAGGGAGAGAGACTCCCAAGCAGACTCCGCACGGAGCACAGAGCCATCCTGGGGCTTATCTCAGAAGCCTAAGACCACAGCCCCAGAAGGAATCAAGAGTTGAAGGCTTGACCGACTGAGCCACCCTCTATTCTCCTTTGAAGAAACAACTTACCTTTACACAAGTGATCAGTCCAACTGCATTTGGAAAATGTTCTGAAAAGACTGACTGAAGGGCAGCAAGTCTTACCTGTAAATCTAGCCAAACTGTTCCCATAGCTCTCTACCCATATCTACGCAGTGCGGCTTTAAAAACGCATACTCTGTACTACAGCTTTAATATTGATGGCACATTTCATTAATATTAATTCTTTTTAAAAAGATGTATTTATTTTAGAGAGAGAGGGAGGGAGCAAGCGTGAGGAGGGGCCCAGGGAGAGAAGTGCATCTTAAGCTGGCTTCTTGTTGAGTGTGGAGCCTGGGGGTGGGGGGGCTCAGTCCCACGACCCTGAGATCATGACCTGAGCCGAAATCAAGAGTCTGATGCTTAGCCAACTGAGCCACCCAGGCGCCCCAGTGAAGTTAATTCTTAACTGCGAGTTGGCATTATGTGGAGAGAAAGGCAGACAGTTCTGAAATCTTTGGGTGTATCTATTTTAAGTCATCTTTGGACTTGAATATTTGAATTTGCTATTTAACTCCTTCTTGCAAGTTTATGTGAAAGTGCATCAACTAGTTTATGGTTTTTGTCAGACAACTGAATGGCGGTTACCAGGGCCTAGAGGAGGGAGAAATGGGGAAACATAGGTCAAAGGGCACAAACTTTCAGTTGTAAGACCAAGTTCTGAAGATCTAATGTTCAGCCTAGTAACTACAGCTAATAATACAGTATTGTACACTTGGAAGTTGCAGAGAGATCTTAAGCTCACCAGAAGAAAAAATGAGTTAATTATGTGAAGTGATGAATGTGTTGATAATCTTGATCCTGGTAATTATTCTAGTGTGTATGTTTATCAAGTCATCACGTTGCCTACTTTAAATACATACGTTTATTATTCCCAATACAGCTGGAAAAAATAAATATAAATTTAAAAATAGCTTTTGTATAGTTATATATATTTATTCATATAGATATTAAATTATACTATTTAACTATGAATTTTTCATTATGAACATGTATAGGAAAATACCTTCAGATTCATATTCCTGAATTTCATGTTTTCTTTCCAAGGCATAATGTAACGTCTTGGGATCATCCCTTGCTTTAATGAAAACCGTGGCAAATGAACCTCATTACACCTGAAGATTAGAAAGACACGAAGGAAGGATATCTGGTGAGTCCAAGACAATCGTTTTAGCGTTATTCATGTGTTGTGTCCATGATGTTTGGATCCCCCAGCTGCAGGACAGAGAGCTATGACATTGTTTGAGGCTCATCTAATAATGAACCCATTAAAACTCCAAGTCTCACAAGATCAAGAGTCCAGCCTAGATCTCTGTACCTCCACCTGCATGCTGTCCTTTACAACTTGCTTGCAGTGTTCATTTAACTTGATACTAAGGGAGAAGTCAGCACACCATGATTTGCCCCAGGCCCTCCCATGACCTAAAGAAGTCTCTGACCAGCCCCAAATGACAGTTTATGAATTGAGTACCTGCTTTCAACTCAGGGCAGACTTGCTTTCCCTGCCCGTCCATTGTTTCCCTCTAGAACATCAAGCTTTCTAGATAGATGTCAAGGGAAGCACAAAATGTTTGTCCTCATCTGTGTAGCTCCCAGATGGCAAACAAAACACGTTTTAAAACCCCCAAACCCATGGGGCGCCTGGGTGGCGCAGTCGTTAAGCGTCTGCCTTTGGCTCAGGGCGTGATCCCGGCGTTCTGGGATTGAGCCCCACATCAGGCTCCTCCGCTAGGAGCCTGCTTCTTCCTCTCCCACTCCCCCTGCTTGTGTTCCCTCTCTCGCTGGCTGTCTCTCTCTGTCAAATAAATAAATAAAATCTTTAAACACACACCCACACACACACACACACACACACACACACAAAACCCCAAACCCAGAACCCTGGAGTCCTCACTTATTAGAAGGCTTATATGAACTCTCATTCGAACAGCTGTTGGCAAGCTTAGGTAAGATAGGACAAGTGTCTTTCCCTGAAGCCATCACTGCCAGTAGGGACAGACTTCTCTTCTAGAACTTTACTCACTCCTCTAATTATGATGACATCATTGCCTCAGAGAGAACAGTCTTGCTAACTTCATAGCAAACCCCGAGCAGTTACATCAGCAGTTGATTAAGAATGTAGAGCTTGGGGCGCCTGGGTGGCACAGCGGTTGGGTGTCTGCCTTCGGCTCAGGGCGTGATCCCGGCGTGATGGGATCGAGCCCCACATCAGGCTCCTCCGCTGTGAGCCTGCTTCTTCCTCTCCCACTCCCCCTGCTTGTGTTCCCTCTCTCGCTGGCCGTCTCTATTTCTGTCGAATAAATAAATAAAATCTTTAAAAAAAAAAAAAAAGAATGTAGAGCTTGCAGGGGGGCGGGGGGCACCTGGGTGGCTCAGGTCATGATCTCAGGGTTCTGGGATTGAACCCCAGGTCGGGCTCTCCACTTAGTGGGAAGCCTGCTTTTCCCTCTCTCTCTGCCTGCTGCTCCCTCTGCTTGTGTTATCTTTCTCTGAAATAAATACATAACAATTAAAAAAAATAAAAGCAAAAAGAATGTAGAGCTTAAAGGGTGCCTGGGCTGGTTCAGCTGAAAGAGCGCATGATTTTGATCTTGGGGTCATGAGTTCAAGCCTCATATGGGCTGTAGACAGTAAATAAACAAAACTTAAAAACATATTTTTTAAAAATATGGAGCTTAGAGCTATTTTTAGTGTTTTTTAATACCCCTATGGCTAAAACATCATTCTTATCATGAACAATTAAAAAAATGAGAATGCTTGCGGACATGTAACACATTTTTTTTTTAAAGATTTATTTATTTGAGAGAGAGTACAAGCAAGTAGAGTGGCAGGCAGAGGGAGAGGGAGAAGCAGACTCCCCACTGAGCAGAGAGCCCAATGTGGGACTTGATCCCAGGACCCCGGGATCGTGGCCTGAGCTGAAGGCAGACGCTTAACCCACTGAACGACCCAGGTTCCCCATGTTACAAATTTGACACAAACGTGCTAGATAACATTTTGGACTATGCAATTACTATTCACAAAGTAGCCCTTCATATTAACATTCTGTATTTGTCCTTAGCTGATTGTCCTGTTTATATACTGCACATGCTGGATGTGTCTCATTTACGTTTCACCATCCATTGCTTAGACACACCCTTTAAGAGTGGAAATCAAGTACGTCTAAACCCGAAATCAATCTAACTCATTTTATCCCCTAGGATTTGAGTTACATTGCAGAGTATTTGAGATTATAAAAGCTCATTAAATACATGGAGTGTGTCTTACAAGTGCGAATGACACTCACATCACCATGAGAGGTGGAGGGTTATCCTGTCAATCCCATAGCCAGCGAGCACAAAGAAGTTAGGCGGAGCCGCAAGAATTACTGCCAGATACAATTAACTGAGTATATACCTGACCATAGTTTGGATAGACATTTTCCTTTTTTTTTTTTTTTAAGATTTTATTTATTTGACAGGAAGGGAGAGATAAGAGAGAGAGACAGGGACAGAGAGAGAGCACAAGCAGTGGGAGCAGCAGGCAGGGGGAGAGGGAGAAGCAGACTCCCTACTGAGCAAGGAGCCCGACGCGGGGCTCGATCCCAGGGCTCTACTCCGAGATCATGACCTGAGCCAAAGGCGGATGCTTAACCAACTGAGCCGCCCAGGAGCGGCTTTTTTTTTTTTTTTTTTTTTTTTTTTTTTTTAAGTAATCTCCTCAACCAACATGGGGCTTGAATTCATGGGTCCCAGGATCAAGAGTCACACACTCTACCAACTGAACCAGCCAGGCGTCCCTGGATAGACATTTCTAGATGTAGATGGGCGGAAAGCTTTAAAGACGAGTAATTTTAATGTAAAGAACCTTAAAAACTGAAGTGTTGGGGAGGACTCCGGACTCTGGCCTGTGCCCCATTGGGACCCTCGCTCCATTCAGACCAGGTTATTTGGCCTCTGGAGCATGTCTTGGAGCAGAAGACCATGAACTCCCAAACTCTGCAAAGTCTTGAGAGGACATACCATCTCCCCCAGTAGGATGCAGAGGTTCGCCACTGGTCGTGGGAATCATTGTTAAGCGAAACTACAGAAGTGTACAGAGACGTGGAGAAATTCCTTCAGGGGATCTGGCCATGGGCGTACATGGGGGGCTGGTGGTGAGTGAGGACACAAGGCAGCAACAGGTCATCTACAGGTGCTTTGAGTTGACCAAGGAGCAGATGGGTAGATCCTCAGCGGAGCTAGTGGCCAAGATGTTAAAGAGGAAACATCACAGTGAGATTCTTTTTCATACATCTGCTCTTAGTCCTGGTGTGGCCTGCACATTGAAGGCTGGCTAACGGGGCAGCTAAAGCTATCAGCCAATAGCAGTACCCATGTCTCAGTGCTTCTCTTTCGAGGCTGCTCTCGGTGGAGCTCACAGGGCTCTGTGAGGTGCCTTTGTTCCCTACCCTGGAATTGCCACCTCAAGATACTGACCCTGAATAGGGTCTCTTCTGCGAGGTTAAGGCAGTTCTTCCACACTAATGATTAAAGCTGTCTGGGACACATTGAAAATCCTGCTGAACGTTTTGCATCAATCCCCGCAGCATATGCCTCCAAGAGGTGCCCCTCTGCAGAATTATTTTGATTGCTGTTTGTTATTTAGATATTTTCAAAACTTGAGTACCTTTTGGTAAAAGTGCAAGATAAGAATCCAAGATGTATTGATAATAAAATGTAATGGATTATGAAGAAACAAAACAACATAACTCAAGTGTTGGCTTTCTATTTAACATTAGGATGTAATCCAGAAATCTCTGAGGCAACAACTACTGGGAAAATGAACCAGGGGGCACCTGGGTGGCTCAGTCTGCTAAGCGTCTGCCTTCGGTTCTGGTCATGATTTCGGGGGTCCTGGCATTGCGCTCCCTATGTCAGGCTCCCTGCTCAGCGGGGAGCCTGCTTCTCCCTCTCCCCCTGCCCCTCCTCTCCTGTTTGGTCACTTGCACTCGCTTTCTCTTCAACAGATAGATAAAAAAAAAAAAGAAGAAAAAAAAAGAAAATGAACCAGGACTAACCATTTAGTGAAGGTGACGTAACCTCAGATGTTAATGCCCTTTGAAAACCTTAACTTTCATTAGAAAATTTAGCAGTATTTACACAAATGTACGGCATTTAAAGTGACAGTTAGGGGAGCCTCTGACTCAGTCGGTCAAGCATCTGCCTTCGGCTCAGGTCATGATCTCAGGGTCCTGAGATGCAGTCTCAACTCAAGTCTCCCATTCAGTGGGGAGTCTGCTTCTCCCTCCCCCTCTGCATCCCTCCCCTCCCCGGCTCATGCTCTCTCACTCACTCTCTCTCAAATAAAATCTTAAAAAAACCCCACCAAAGTGGCAGTGAACTGAATGTTATCTTTCCCAATGTATTACACCTTTAAAATCACCTCTCGTGAATAATCTCAGAAACAATATTCAGTTACCTATTTTAAATACTTTCTTCTCTTGGTTATAGCAATTTTATGCAAGAATATCTGAGATTTTAAAAAATGGTCACTTGAGGGGCACCTGGCTCAGTCAGAGGAGCATGAGACTCGTGATCTCAGGGTCTTGAGTTCGAGCCCCAGGATGGGTATAAAGATTACTTAAATAAATAAATCTTAAAAAAAAAAAAGTCATTTGAAGCGCATTAAGGAATGCCCATAATCTAATTTTATTTTTGCATTCTTTACGAATAAAAAGCAACCAATAACCATTTTCCTCTTCTTTTCTCACTTACATCCTTAGTTCCAACTTCAATGACTATGTATTCTAGGAACTACAGAAAGACTCTATTGTCTGTAAAGAATAGTTTATAATTGCTTCCTACAGATTTTTGCTTAATTTATTTTGTAAACTATAGTCAACTCTTAGAACACCTTAACTACCCTTATTTCCTAAAAAAAAAAAAAAAAAAAAAAAAAAGAATAACTTGACATTTCAGGCAGATGTTTAATACCCAACTTCCTTAACATAAGGTAAACAGTCTTAGGCAGGCAACCACTGTGGATTTTTTAAATGTCCATAGTAATTACACAGGTATGGATCACATTCAGTATTTAGTGCATGAGCAAGTAATTAAAAAGAAGTAAAAAAATGAAACTAAAGTTAAGAACCAATACTTCTTTGAAAAGCTTCTGATGTTAATTTACTTCCGGACAAATAAGTGGTTAAGAGCCATCCTTATAAACCTTTTTTTAGTCTCTGTCCTTAAAACTGCCTAAAAGTTCTCAGAACACAGAAAAACTAAATTTGAACGCATCTGCAATAGCTTACCAATTTATGTGCCTTATTAGGAGCTTTTAATGGAATGTTTGAAACCAATCATAATTTGCTGCAAGGATAAATCAGAAAAAGAAAACAAATTTTTGAATGGCATGTTACAATGACCTGGACAAAAGTAAGTATCAACTAGTAAGAAGTAACACATGCAACAGCTTGAGAAATTAAATCCTCTGCTATATATACTTACAAGTATTTTTTCAGACATGAGAAATGTTTCTATCAATAACGTTTATCTCCTACAGATTCAACTTTATTTTAAACAAGAAAACAGTTCTTTCTCTCCAGATTTTTATGTGTATCAGTGCAAAGTAAAACAAAGCAACTTCAGTAGAAATGGCTTATTACAAGGTTATTCTAAAAAGGCTTATTCTTCCAAATGTACTAAAAGATGTCCAAATCGTGCGAATGATCAACCTCGATGGCTTCCTCTGCGTCCAGCTTTGTCTCTCCGTGGCCTTCCTGCGGCTCATCAAGAGAGGCCAGGGCCTCGTTCGTATCACTTGCAAAAGTTTCTCGTGATGTATCGTCATCTTCTTGAAAATTTAGATTTTTAATTGCTTGTTTCATCTTTTTTCCCAACACTTGTGTTCTCCTCTTTCTAGCAGCCTTTTTATTTTCATACTCCTTTTGATTTTCAATGTAGAAAATGTCCTACGATAAAGGAACGACTTGAAGTAAAAACTGCCATTTACTGAATGTTTTTATTAGAAGGCAGGCCCTTCCTTTACATTCATTATCTTCATTTTTCATAAAAAACAAGCAAATATTATTAGACTCTAATAGGGCACAGAGTCCAGTTAGCAGGGAAGTCCCCACTGCAACCAGAGGATGGAAGCTATAATTCGAACTCAACCTCACGTTCGCTCCAGGGAGCATGCTTATTCAACCATAACGTACCATCTCTATAGTGACAGGTTTCCTAAATGGGAAGATACGGTAGAAAAATCATGTCGTTCAGGATTTAAATAAAATATAATCTGTCCCAACAAAACAGAAGTGTTTGGAATACAGGTTTTCTAACTCTGAAATGGCATCATAACCATATGTGACTGCACATGCTAAGAAACCAAGCCACGCCTGAAGGGTGTGACCAAGTAAGATCACGTAACCTACAGAATGGAAAAAATCCACCCCTTAAAAAATGTTACTGTACCTAACATGGAGAATGTATATCTGTCAAAAACTTATACCACGAGGCACAAAAGAGAAGGCCAAAATGACTATGCTAACACTGAGAAGGTTCAGGTATAAAAGAGAAGTTAGGACAGGCAGGACACACTTTTGACACTGCATGATCTTCTGGGAAGGGACTATTAAAAGCTATAATCAAGTCACTCCCTATTATATTCTTAAAGTGCACAAATCACAAATCCCTTCTTATTTAAGTACTATGGGGGATGGTGAAAGAAAGGAGTGCCTCTCCTAATATTTCTGCTGGATAGTTACAAGCAGCACTGAGAACCAGCAGAGGAAGGCGTAAGGAGTCCTGAAGTTGGGGAACAAGGGAAAGCTTCAAAAGATGAATGCTTTGATGGAAAGGAGGAAATAAAATCATCTGCTAAAGAAATGACAAGATTGGGGGTAAGGAGGGTACACATGTGAGTAAGAAGTGGAAGAAGGACAAAAACAAAGTGACTTCAGCCAGGCAGCATTTACTGAATGAGCACATTTACATGCCAGGTATTGTGCTAAGGATTTTTCATTCTCATCACCAGAACCTTATGAAGTGGGATTATCCTTCTTTCCAGATGAGGAAAGTGAGAGTGCGTGCTTCGGCAGCACACAGACTAAAACCAGACGAGGCAAGGAAGGCACAAGACTGCAGAGCCAACGTATGAAGCTATAAAGTGTAAGCTCATATATTAGTTCCCTAAATTCACATTCTCAAAACCCACAGTGTTGCCCTCACAGAATTGTGATAATTCAGTCTTTTCAAGAGTCTACTTACCTGTGAAGGGGAGAGACAAAAAGAAGCTGCAAGGGGAAGTATTTCCATTTCATGGGAAAGCACATCCAAGCATCTTGAAAAAAACAATTCTAAGTAGTACAATGCTTGGCAACACTAAGTAAAATTATAAAGTTTCCCCTTTGTCTCCAAATACATCAAGCCTTATTAAAAAGGAACAACATTCCATAGGTTATGAACATGACAGAACTGGGGCTATGGCCCACAGAAATGCTGCTGTAACCTGTTGTTACAACGAACGCAGACAACGGATAATCCGAGAGAAGTCTGTTGTCCTCCCATCCGTATCTACCCGCACAGAATTAATTTTACAAGTTAAGAACCTAAATGGTAGACTATTTGCAGAGAGAGACCATTATAGCTGAGCTTTTTAAAAATATAGCAAATTAACTTTTAACTACTCTTAATCTTTTTTTCTCTCACAAACTTTGTATTTTCCAAAACAAAACTTAAACAACAACAAACCAAAACAAAATGGTATGTCACATACCAAAATGAAATCAAATTAAAAAAAACTGCAAACAAACCCACTCAGTTCCGTTCTGGCTTCCAAGTTCTACAGAATGATTGTTAGCATTATAGTGATCAAAACAGTACTTATAACATTATCATTTAGATGATCTGAAATTACCTACGATGAAATTCTATTTGCTTTACGTTTTTTCCTCTAATAACAAAAGGACTCAATCCATGCACATGCAGAAAATTTGGAAAAACACAGAAATATCTTAAAAGCCAAACATTTATAATCCCCTAGAGCAGACCAAATCACTGGTAACTTTTTGGTGTTTTACATATCAATTAATTGTCCCATGCCTCTATTTAGTTCTAAATTTGTACTTTGCCTTTTTAAAAAATTTGGTATTCAGGGGCGCCTGGGTGGCACAGCGGTTAAGCGTCTGCCTTCGGCTCAGGGCGTGATCCCGGCGTTATGGGATCGAGCCCCACATCAGGCCCCTCCACTATGAGCCTGCTTCTTCCTCTCCCACTCCCCCTGCTTGTGTTCCCTCTCTCGCTGGCTGTCTCTATCTCTGTCGAATAAATAAATAGAATCTTAAAAAAAAATTTTGGTATTCATTTAAAAAATGTCCCTCTTGGTCAACACTCCTCTATTATTAGATATTCCAAATGTTTGTTTGTTGTTATAATGCAATGTTTCTGGTAGCTTAACATAACCTACCAACATTAAACTCTCCTTCTCCACAATGAGTTAGAAGAACTGAACTTCAAAGAACCAGTTTCAAGTCAGTTTTCTGCGCAATCCCAGGCAGATCATTTTTATTACTTTTCATGTGCACACCATGGTGACATCCACTTTGCTAGGACCTGGTACAGACCGAGTCCTGTAAATATCTGGCACAGTGCTGGGGACATGGTGAATAATATTATTTTCTTCTCTTCTGCTTGCGGAAATTGTCCAAAGTTTAGTTACCTACAAGAAGCTTTTCCAGATACCACTTTACTTAATCCTTTTAAAGCTCTATTCAATAGGCAGGGCACTTACTAAAGTCCCCACTTTATAAATGAGAAAATTAAGGCTGAGGGAGAGAAAGTGATCCGCTCATAGTCATATGATTACTAAATGGCAAAATTAAGATTAAAACCCAGATTTTGAGTGTTAGAGAATTCTTTTGATCACATCATGCTACTTTTCTGACATTTTACTATCACACAATGTTTCACGTTACTTAGAAGCATGTTCCTTCTCAGTGTATGTGTTTGTGGGGCATTAGAGTGGGGGAGGAGGGAGAATGTAATAAGCAATAAGCTCTGTTCTACTACTCAGTAGATGTGCTCCGAAGGAAAATTACACTGTTATGAATTTGCCAAAGTCACTGTTCCAATGAGGAAAAAAGGCAGTTAAGGACAAGAGATTTCAAATGTGCAGTAACACTAATGTTTCCTGTAGGAATTTCAACAACAGATTTTTTAAAAATAACTGGAAGTGGATAGCTGAAAACTTGAGGGAAAAAAATCCAACACTGAGCAGATGTAAAGTAAACTCAGAAAGAGTGGCAGCTCAAGAGAAGTGGTTTTTATTTATCTGTCTTCATCAGCGTTATAAATGGCTCAACAACGTTCCTACGACCTGTATTACCCACTGTTATGAAAAAGAGAATACAAACCTCCTTAAACAGCACCTGCGTTGCCTGTGTACCACTCTTTCCTATGCAAGAGGCAAGTTTTCCAAATTGATCGTATCTGCTAAATGTCATCATGTTCCCTAATTAACAAATTAAAAGATAAATTCTGAGCTATGAAAATCTCACTTTGTAAAAGAACTCCCATATAAGACATTCTGATAATGTAAAAATGATTAATCCTGAAGAGCCTAGATTCTAGTTTTTTTTTTTTTTTTAAGATTTTATTTATTTACTTGACAGACATAGAGACAGCCAGCGAGAGAGGGAACACAAGCAGGGGGAGTGGGAGAGGAAGAAGCAGGCTCCCAGCGGAGGAGCCCGATGTGGGGCTCGATCCCATAATGCCGGGATCATGCCCTGAGTCGAAGGCAGATGCCCAACGACTGCGCTACCCAGGCGCCCCTAGATTCTAGTTTCTAAGAACTACTGGAGACAGATGAATGAATGAAAGAAATCCATGAGGAGACAATGACCAGAATGTGGTACGTTCTATTAGATAACCACCTCAGACTCTTCAAAAGGTCTAAATTACAAAAGAAAATGTGGGAGGTTAAAAAGAGCAAAAGAGGGGCACTTGGGTGGCAGTCGTTAGGCGTCTGCCTTTGGCTCAGGGCGTGATCCCAGTGTTCTGGGATCGAGCCCAACGTCAGGCTCCTCCGCTGGGAGCCTGCATCTTCCTCTCCCACTCCCCGTGCTTGTGTTCCCTCTCTCACTGGCTGTCTCTCTCTGTCAAATAAATAAATAAAATCTTAAAAAAAAAAAAAAAGAGCAAAAGAGATACAACAAATGAAATGTGGAAATCTAGACAGGCTCCTGGCTCGGGGGAGGATAAAAAGGTAGACAATACATTCCTGGGACAATTTAGGAAACTGGAATAAGGTCAAGATATTAGATGAGACTATGAAATTGTTTTTCTCTTTCTTAGGTGAAGCTATGTAGGAAATTATCCTTATTACTGACAGATTCGTATTAAAAATGTTAGGGCTGAGTGCCATGACGTTGGCTAATTATTACCAAACGGTACAGAAAAACAACTGTAAGGTTAAGAATCTCAAAGTAGTAACAACCCCTAAATCTAAGTGTAGAAAATTCATCCTATTTTCTTTCACCTCTTCTGCATGTTTGAAATTTTTCATTAATAAAAAGTAGTAGGAGGGTAGAAAAAATAATTACATGCTAAAAGACCAGGAAAAGAGAGACAAAGGAAATTGTGACGTTGGCTTAGAAAGGGAAGAAAAAGAGGAGACAGAATTTACAAAGACACATGTTTTACTTGAAACAAGACAATGACAGAACTGGTCATCTAAGGCAGAACAGGTGGTGCGAATTAAGAGAATCTGAAGCTAGAACGCAAAAAGAAGTAGAACTATGATAGATCTTAAAAGCCAAGGACACTATAATTTTTACCTTAATTTGTTCTTCACTGATACTAGGAGTATTTTTCAGGAGATTCAGGAAAACTCCACCTGGTGTTCTTCTTCGACTACCATTCTACAAAAAGAAACAGAAAAATGATACTGTATAGACTGTTCCTACGAATGGCCTAAAGCATCTTTTAAACAGAAAGGTACCTAAAGAAATAATAAGGTCTACCCTGATCACCACAGTTTAACTGCAACGTCCTCTCTTCTCTACACCTTCACGTGATCTATTTCTTTTACCATAGTGTTTATCACTTTCTAACATAACTGAAGATACATTTATTCTTTATACATTATTTCCCTTCCACCCCCACCTACAATGAAAGATTGCTGTGTCTCTAACAGTGCTTAGTACACAGCAGTAAATAACTGAACAGGAAAAATGTCCATTAGGGCGCCCGGGTGGCTCAGTCGGTTAAATGTCTGCCTTCAGCTCAGGTCATGATCTCAGGGTCCTGGGATGGAGCCCTGCATCGGGCTCCCTGCTCAGCTGGGAGTCTGCTTCTCCCTCTGCCTCTGCCCCTCACCTCGCTCATGCTAATAATTAAGTAAAATCTTCAAAAAAGAAAAAAAGAAAAATGTCCATTAAAAGAAGGTGAATTTGGACTTGCATCTTTCCAACAACCAGCAGATTTCTACTAGCTCACTATGATATAAAGCTTTTATTACTACAGTATAAAGATATCAATGAATCTGCAACTTTGGGCTCAACTAAACAAAAATCCAAATACCTGAGCAGTGACAAACAAGAATGCCAGTACACTCATGATTATTGTAATTTATTTTCTTGTCAAGTTCTGTTTTGACTTCTATAATCTACGTTCACACGCCATTTCCTCAGCCAATGTTATCAATTCTAACTGGTTTCTTTTCTCTCCATTTCCACAGCATAATATTGATTCACTCTCATGTGAGGTTACCATTCAGATTCATGAGGAGCAAATAAGAAGGAGCCATTCAAACTTCACCCTTACCCTGCGGTGAAAGCTGAATTAAATGAGATCTCCAAAACCATATGGGATTAAAGTACCGTTGCCTGTGATGGGACCCTAACCAGAGTAGTGAGTGCTCTTTCTGCCATTCTCAAGCAGTAAAGTGTTTCTCACTTCACATCTGTCGGAATGGCTAGTATCAGACAAGAGGAAATAACAAATGTTGGTGAGGATGTGGAGAAAAGGGAATTTTTGTGCACCGTCGGTAGGAATGTAAACTGGTACAGCCAGTATGGAAAACAAAAAATTCAAAATAGAAATACCCTATGTTTCAGCAATTCTACTGCTGGGTATTCAGCCAAAGAAAACAAAAACACTAATCTGAAAAGACAACGTGGACCCCTATGTTTACTGCAGCATTATTTAAAATAGCCAAAATATGAAGGCAACCTACATGTCCAATGATGCTTAAAGATTATCTATATCTATACCTATATGATAAAATATCACTCAGCTATTAAAAAAAGTTTGAAGTCTTGCCATTCACATCACGGATGGATGTAGAGGATATTATGCTAAGTAAGCCAGAAAGAGTAAGCCAAATGCCAGATGACTTCACTTATACGCAGGATCTAAAAACCAAAACAAACTTGCTTATCAAAAAACCAGAGACGCATAAATACGGAGAACAAACTGGTCATTGCCAGAGGGGCAGGGGGTGGGGAATGGGCAAAATACACGAAGGGGATTAACAGGTACAAACTTCCAGTGACACAGTAAAGTCACAGGGATGGAAAGCACAGCATCGGGAATATAATCAATAATATTGCAATCACTTGGGGCGCCAGGGCAGCTCAGCTGATTAAGTGTCTTGCCTTCAGCTCTGGTCATGATCCCGGGGTCCTGGGATAGAGCCCTGAGTTGGGCTTCCTGCCCAGGAGGGAGTCTGCTTCTCCCTCTGCCACTCCCAACCACTTGTACTCGCTCTCTCAAATAAATAAATAAAATCTTTTATTTAAAAAAAAATATCGTAATAACTTTGTATGGAGCTAGTTGATAACTACACTCATTGTGGTGAGTATTCTGTAATGTTTATAATTGTCAAATCACTATGTTGTACAGCTAAAATTATTTTCCTGTGACAACTATACCTCAGTTAAAACAACAGAAAACAAAATGGTAAAGTGTAAAGAAAAACAAATACTAAAGTGTTTCTCAAGTTTTTGTTCACTGTTGCTTCCCCTACCCCAGGAGCCTTCAGACTTTTTCCTATTCATTCACTCCTCCTTCCATGGAACTTTAATACTCACACTGTATATCCACCTGGTTTTATACATAATATATATGGTTTTTTTTTTTTTTTTTTGGTCCCAAGAACCAATTTTTAAGAATGCATGAATTAAATGAACCCAAAGCAACATGTCTGTTCATCACTGCTAACTAAGGGCTGGGCACATTGTGGTATTTTTTGTGTATCATCTTGTCCAACCCTTCTAACACAGGATTAGGCCCCAATCTGCACCTGGAGAAAGAAGCTCTGAGAAGTCAAATAATTTAGCCACATCTCACACCTAGTAAGTTGCAGACCCAGAATTCAAAACAAGGTATCCCAAACTCTAAAACCTGTATTTTTAAAATTTGAGTTTCCAAGTTCCCTCCAGACTGTTTTCTTAAAATTTCAGCCCCTACTCTCAATGAAATCTATAAGAGATGTGTTGTTGACTATACACTTACAGGATACAATTTATGTATGGTTTTTGTAAGGAAAGTAGTAATTGCAAAAACTAACTATACATAATTTTTTAAACCCAGTCTTTAAAAATCTGAGCGACACTGTAATATACTGACAAATAAGAGATCCAACAGAGACAAGTTTATTTTGTAAAAAAAAAAAAACCAAACAAACATGAAACACAATATAAAATGGAAACAACAAAGCCGTTAAGTCTTACCATTATAAAAAGGCCACCATTTTGTTCAACTTCAGCAGTTTCCATCAGAAGTTCAATTGCCTTTTTGTTGCCAATTATCCTCACTACTCGTGCTATCAGATCTTTCTTTGGTTCCTGCAACCTGATAAGGAACAAATATAGTAAAGTAATATTAATCTCTTTATTTGCTGTATAAAGTTGAAGAAATCTACATTTGACTCCAGTTCAATCCCCAAGTAGAATCAAAATCCTATTCTGGTTAACATCTCCTTTTTGCAATCTTCAATATTTAACCTTAGAATCACTGACATGCCAACGCTACCACCTTGGGTCACCCAAGGAGACAGTAAACTCAAGGTTCCATTTCAAGTCTCAGAACTAGTCTCTTCATTTTGCCTTAATGGATTACGGTGAATTTCAAAATAAATGTGCATCTAGCAACGGGAATGCAAGCCTAAAAGCAAAAGAAGGTAAGTCCACTCTTGTAAAACAAGTAACAAACATATACTATGCTTTCAATTATCATGCCTACAAGTTAGTTCTCCTAAATCCAGAGATGTGTGGGAGCTTTAAAGCGGATACTCAGTCTCTCGGCCTCAGAACATAGTCCATAGTTAGTATGTACTGCTGACTTACTATGGGACGAGCACAATCCTAAAAACTGTGTATGCATTATCTCAGTTAATTATCTCAACAACCTTATGAAGTAGGTACTTACTTTCATCTTACCACTGAGAGGTAAAAACATAAGAAGCCTAACTAACACTTCTCACGTCACAGTCCACACTCCACAGACATGAAGGAGGATTAACATGGAAGTTCTACCAGTTCTCTAACTACACCTGGTTTTCTTGCTCCTTCTCAACAAAAGGCAGTGCATTATCGGGGAGAGAACACTGGGCTAGGAACAAAGTAACCAAGGCTTAGTTCCAAATCTGACACTTAAAACTGTGACTTTGGACAAGCCATATTAACTACTGGGTCTCAGTTTCCTTATCTGTAAAATGAAGGCTTTGGTATACAAAATCTCTAAATTCCTTTCCAACAGTCAAATTCGAAACTCACTCTGTAGGTTAAAGTCCAGTATTAGCGTAATTACTCTTGAACCATATGTTTTCAAATTTGTGACACTGTTCATTATAACTTAGAGCTAAGAAAAAGTTAAACAAAATCTGAACTTGTTAAAAAAAAAAAAGAAATATCAATTTACCATACGCCAAGAAATTCTTCTAGGTATTTATCAAGGAAAAATTAAAATACATGTCCTCATACCCGCATGTCAAAACTCAGATAGCATTATTCATGATAGTCAAAAAGTGGAATAGCAATATGGATGTTTGTATATGTACAAAAACCAAAAAATTAAGTGTTGATGCCTACTACAAAACGGACAAATCTCAAAAACATTACACATACAGACCACACACTGTATGATTCCATTATTACGAAATGTCCAGAAAATGCAAATGTATGCCAACAGAAAACAGATTAGCAGTTATCTGGGACAGGAGCAAACAATAACTTTAGGGGAGCCTGGGTGGCTCAGTTGGCTAAGTGTCTGCCTTCGGTTCGGGTCATGATCCTGGGGTCCTGGGATCGAGCCCCACATGTGGCTCCTTGCTCAGCAGGAAGCCTGCTTCTCCCTCTGCCTGCCGCGGCCCCTTGTGTGCACATGCGTGCGCACTTTCTGTCAAATAAATAAAAAAATAAAAATCTTAAAAAAAAAAAAACACTTCACACAGGCATACAGTCATGATGGATCTTACTAGGGTGATGTTTTTAAAAGTGGTTTATGGCGATGATCGTAAAACTGATAAATTTACTAAACAACACCCAAAATGGGTGAATTTTATCATGTGTACAATATGCCTCAATGAAGTTATAAAAGGTCATGAATATTTGAAAACACTAAAAACAAACAAAACACAGCAAAAGCCAAACGCCCATGATTTTAAAAGATATGCTTTGCTCTAAAGAGCTCCAAAGCACTGAATAACAAGAGTCATTAAGAGTTCATAAAAGCAAAAAAAAAAAAGTTCATAAAAGCTTACGAAATTCATTATTTTATCAGGTCTGTCCAAATTTAAGTAAACACAGATATATTCCCATAATCAAATAAGCCCATTCCTAAAATTAAAAAAATCTCAAAAGAAACATCATCCTTAATGCATTTGGAATTACTTCCTATAAATCGAAGATAGTTGGTCAAGTGTTCATTTCTAAGCCAAATTTTAATGCTCACCTGAAAGAAATTTCATCAGCCACTTTCTCTTGCGAATCGTCCTCTGTGATCTCATACCGGCCTTTATAGTTCATTTCTAGTCTGTCCCCCAGTCTGTCTTTGACAGGTCGTTTCCGTTTGAGATGACCTTGCCCATTTTCCTCTTCCTTTGATCCCATTTTTTTACTACCATGCATATATTCATCTAGCTCTTTGTCTAATTCTTTTGTATGTTCTTGGGATTCTCTCTTAAGTTTCTTAGCAAGTAAATAATTGTAAGTCTCGGATTGTCTGCTTTTGTCAATAGTACCCTCCATTCCCAAGATACCAAGTTCAGTGGCCACTGCATCTTGATTCTGTTCTTGAAGCACAGCACCCCATATGTTGTTAACCTTCTTTGCTCCAGGAACAGGTGGTTTCTGGCTGCTCTGGCCAAACTGAAAAGGCTCTGGCTTCGGAGGAGCGTTGAAACATTTCTGTCGCTTGCGTTTCCAAAGGGAGCTATCATCATCTGAATCAGAAAAACTCTCTTCACTTGAATCCACACTTTTAACAGTCCGATAATGTGATACTGGTGCACATGGTGTTGCAGTGCCCTGAAAGGGCCTCGCTGTGCTGTCCCCACCTAGTATTTTCTGCAAGTGAAAGGCAATACAATCAATTCCACCAAACACATTAAATCCACCCGCCATGTGCTATTTCAAAAAAATTATTTAGGGATTCAGCTGGACCACTGAAGCAGAACCATCCTCAATGAATCTCTGAAACCAATCCAGTCCCTACTAAAGTTCCACACGGAATTTGCCAATTTTAAAACCACAAATTCGATTTCTAAAGCTAATACAGAACTTAGTTCTAAAGCCTCTTTCTAAAAAGCTCTTTAATTCCCACATTAGAAGATTTTCAGTATTTTCAGTTATTGTCAGAATGCCTGAAAATGACATGCACAATAACTGTTAGTAGCAGTTGTGAAAATTAAAAGGAAACCTTACTGAAATGAAGTTAGGAGGCCTGAAGGGGGAGTTCTCACGTCCTATCAAAGGAAAAGACCTGACGTTGCACCTCCCACAGGAAGAAGCCTATACCTTACTAACACAGCAAGAGATTTTCTTCTTGCCTGGCAACAGCCCAGCCACTGAGACTGTCCCAACTCAGTCAATGAAAAGCCACTATACTTTTTTTTTCTTTTTAAACATTTTATTTATTTAGTAGAGAGAGAGAACACAAGCAGGGGAAGGAGCAGAGAGAGAAGCAGACTCCCCGAGGAGTAAGGAGCCCGATGCAGGGCTTGATCCCAGGACCCTGGAATCATTACCCGGGCTGAAGGCAGATGCTTAACGGACTGAGCCACCCAGGCATCCAAAAAACCACTTTTAACTCCCAGTTTACTCCAGTGGGCTTTTTTACAGCCCCTCTCAACTTCTCCACTTCCTCTATAAAAGAATATTCCTCTTCGTTTCCACTTGCCTATAGTTTTGCCCTAGCTTGCTTGTTCAGAGTTGTGATTCTCTGCTGTTCCAGGATAAGCCCTTTTTTGCTGGTAAGATAACTGGTAAGTTTTATTTTATTTTATTTTAAAGATTTTATTTATTTATTTGACAGAGAGAGAGACAGCCAGTGAGAGAGGGAACACCAGCAGGGGGAGTGGGAGAGGAAGAAGCAGGCTCCCATCGGAGAAGCCTGATGTGGGGCTCGATCCCATAATGCCGGGATCACGCCCTGAGCCGAAGGCAGACGCTTAACCGCTGTGCCACCCAGGCGCCCCTGGTAAGTTTTATTTTAAAGGTTAACACAGTTATAACAGAGTATGTTCTCTTTCTTTCCAAACATGTCTTTTTTGCATTTGGACACATTCAACTTCCGTTACACGATTTAGTAACCACACTCTTTTGAGATTAGATAGTAAACTCCTATGGGACAGGATCCCTGACATACTACTTTTTAAAACTGCACAGTCCATGGCATTACGTTTAACAAGTCATGGGTCAATCTATGTAAAACCACCTGGAAAAGATTGAAAACCTAAATTCCTATCAATTTCTGAAGACTTCCTATCAATGTCCGAAGACATTTATATGCAAAAGGGACACCTTGGGGCCTCTAGGTGGCTCGGATGGTTAAGCAGCCACCTTGTGGTTTGGGCTCAGGTTATGATCTCAGGGCCCTGAATCAAGTGCCACCTTGAGCTCCACCTCAGCACCGAGTGGGCTTGGGATTCTCTCTGCTCCTCCCCCATCTCTCTCTCTAAAATAAATAAAATCTTAAAAAAAAAAAAAAAAAAGAGGAACACCTTTGTGTTTTGTAGCAAAGGAAGTATTTGCTGAGCTCCTATTATGTGCTAGAAATGGCGGCAGGAGGAATGATTGAAGTCAATAAAGAGGCAGTCTTACCATTTTCAAATAACCACAGCATCTAAGATTTGTCAGGCATTACTTTATGACTCACTGAATCCTTACAAACACCCTATCAGTGGCGTACTCTTATCATTCCCATTATACAAATTGGGGCACTAGGCTAAATAACCTGCCACTGGTCACACAGTGGAGGCGCCAGTTTTCGAATGCAGGCTCGTTGGCACAAAGCCCGCTCATAGTGTGTGCTACTTAGCAGACAATCAAGACAAACTCCCGTTTAGAAAATGGGGAGGTTAATACAAAACCCGGTGCCACATTACTGCATGGCGAAACTAGGTCTGATGGGGACATGGAAAGCCAGGTCCTTAAGCAAATGATGAACTTCATTCCCGGTTTTCAGTCTCCCTATCTGATCATGGCGAAAAGGAGCGCCCGAAGATGTTTCTGCCCGCTGTCCCCAAGTTCTACATCCTGGGGCATCATCTGCGGGGCCGGGACAACCTAATCACGCTACAGTGGGGGCACTCCGTAAGTCTGGAAAACCCAGAGCGGCACACTGCAGGCGGAGAAGAGACGGCCGTACGGCCGCCAGCAGAAGGCCGCAAACCTCGCCGTCCCGCTTGGCAACAACATGCCGGGTCAGGGTTCGGATCGCCCACTGTCGCGTCCCCGCCCAGCGCCTCCCCTCCGCCGCCGGGGCCCGCGTGCCTCGACCCGGCCGGGGACACCCGCCCGCGGCTCATCCACACAGCCGCCCGCCCCTTCCCTCAGTCCCGGCTCCGCATGCCCGCCCCTCACCCTCACCACCGCCCGCCCCTCCTCGCAGCCGGGGCTGCGCGCTCCCGGCTCCGAATGACCCTCCTGCCCTTTACACTCACCGGCACCTGCAACGGCCTGTCGCTGGGTGCGACCGTCATGTCGGAATCCGAGTCGGAAAGCTGCCCATCTTCCATGTCGCCGGCGTCCTGCGCCATCTTCCCGCGGCGTGGCGCGGCGGGTCAGGAGAGCACTTCCGGCGGCGCGGCGGGAAGGTCCGGCTGGCTGCGGCTGCTCGGGCGCCCCCGCGAGGGGGCAGCTCCCGCCCCGACGGCCCGCGCCGGCCCTTCTCCGCACGCCTGGGTCAACGTTGAGCAATACGCATAATCATGAGTAACTGTGCACCGCTCGCACCACTCAGGGAAAATGAATCTCCTGTTTCCCCAGCGCTTTGGCGCGTTTTCTTCCGAACTCTGTTTTGGTGCAAACCTAAAGTTGCGCGTGGACAGCTGCGGTCGGGGATTCCTCCCTTGGCCTCAAATTCCTCAGCAAGATGCTCTTGTTCTTGCTCCTGCACAACCCACTCTTTTTGTAGCTTCTTGCAGAGCCTTTCAGACAGCACCTGAGGTCATTCCCCTGCTCAGACCTTCCAGGGACTTCGCTCCACACAATAAGTTGAGTTCTCAGCATGGCAAGTGCAGCCATCTGTGTCCTCTCGGGCTCTGAAGCCGCAATGGCGCTGCTCACGCTGTCCCTCAGGCATGCATCCTTTGTTCTGCATAGGCTCAAGGCCTTTGCAGTTGCTGTTGCCTCTGCTTGGAGGAGTTGACACCTCATTCTTTGCACGATTAGGTTTTCCGATTGAATGCCGCCACCTCGGAGAGTCCTTCTTCGACTACCCTAACTAAAACAAGATCCTCTACTCTCACTCTTGAACACTTATTTTTCTTCATGACGTCAGTAGTCCTATGTGTATTTTTATATATTTTTTTGTCTTCGTTCTCCCTTGGAATGTCTGTTTTACTGACTGTCGTTTCTCCCCAGTGTTCAGCCGATGACTTATTGTATATGATAGGTGATCAAGAAATATTTATGGATTTTTTTTTACATAAGGGGGATCTTATTTTTTGTACCTTTTACTATTCTACAATCTGATTTTATTTGTTGTTAAGATTTTATTTATTTATTTGGTAGAGAGCACAAGCAGGCAGAGCAGCAAAGGGAGTGGGAGAAGCAGACTCCCCGCTGAGCAGGGAGCCCCATTCGGGGCTTGATCCCAGAGTCCTGGGATCACGACCTGAGCCCAAGGCAGATGCTTAAGTGGCTGAGCCACCCAGACGCCCCTGTAATATAATTTAAAAAAAAGAAACAATGCCTGGCTGGCTCAGTCCATAGAGCATGCAACTGGATCTTGGGGTCATGAGTTCCGGCCCCACTTTGGGGGGGGGGGTAGATTGTACTTATAAAAAATAATAATAATCTTAAAAATTTTTAAATGAAACAATTTATCCTGGACACCTTTCTATACCAAAATAGAAAAATCTAGCTCCTTTTTAATGACCAGCTAGCATTTGGTTGCATAGAGGTACCATCATTTATTTAGTCCCTGATGGTGTCCATATAGGCTGTAGCCAATTTTGCAATTGACGCATATTATTACAAACTTGTTTTATTATTTCCTTGGGATAAGTTTCTAGACTGAATGGAAAAGAATTAATATAGATTTTTGAAATGTGAGTTTAAGATCTAAGACCTAGTCCGATCCCTTTTTGACAATGAAAAGAGATTACACAGGTAAACTATTTAAGCTGAGTCTTGACTCCAGGTTTCCTAACTCTTAGACAACTTTATTTTTTATCTTTCCTACATAGAATTGCAGTCCCCTTGGAGTTGATCCTGAATGGTGTGAGGTAGGAGTCAAATTTCATGCTATAATTAACATTTTACTATGTGGTATGGGATGCAGCTAAATATTATAAAATGCAGAGAACAGCTCCCCATCCTAAAGAATTTCTCCGTTGTTTTCCTCTAGAAGTTTTAGAGTTTTTGTTCTTACTTTTAGGTCCATGGTCCATTTCAAGTTAATTTTTGTATGTAATGTGAAGCGAAAGTCAAGGTTCATTTTTTTTTTTTTTTGGCATGTGAATATCCAATTAATATAGTACCTTTTGTTGACAAGGGTCTACTTTCCCTGTTGAATTTCCTTGACACCTTTATTGAAAATTGTGTATGTGAGAATCTACTTCTGGATTCTCTATTCTATTCCATTAATCTTTATGTCTATCTTTCCACCAATGTGACACTGTCTTGATTACTCAGGTTTATAATAATTGTACAATTGTATAATAATTGTTAAAATTAGGTAATGTAAATTTGTTCATTTTTCCCAAAATTGTTTTGGCTATTCTAGCTCCTTTGCATTTCCATTTAAACTTGAGATCTGCTAGCCAATTCTGGTATTTGATTGGGATTGCATTGAATCTATCATTTAATTCAGATGCTGAGGAGGCTATCTTAGCTTGATGCTATTAAAAGCTGGAATCAGGGGCTCTTGAGTGGCTCAGTCAGTTGAGCGACCAGTCTTGGTTTCAGCTTATGCAATGATCTCATGGTCGTGGGGTAGAGCCCCGTGATGGGTTCTGTGCTCAGCATGGAGTCAGTTTGGGATTCTCACTCTCCCTCTGCCCCTTCTCTCTCAAATAAATAAAACCCCCTTTTTTTTTAAAAAAAAAATATTTTATTTATTTATTTGACAGACAGCGAGAGAGGGAACACAAGCAGGGGGAGTTGGAGAGGGAGAAGCAGGCTCCCTGCTGAGAGGGGATGTGGGGCGGGGCTCAATTTCAGGACCCTGGGATCATGACCTGAGCGGAAGGCAGAGGCTTAACAATTGAGCCACCCAGGCGCCCCATCAAATAAATAAAATCCTTAAAAATTAAAAAAAAAAATCTGGAACCGTATATTATTAATCAATAACTCTTCTGATTCTGGGCTTATTAAACAACCAGATAGGTAGTGTGTGTCCTGGGAGAGAATGCCGTGAGTATAGGATGTGAATTGTTGGTTCTTTCTGAAGATAATTTTCCCTGTAAAAGAGTATGCCGGCATTGTAGTTGTAGCATCATTTCTTTGTGAGCGTGATTAACGAGTTTGCCCAGAGCAATAGTGTCACTCACCCATGCTCTGACAAATCAGGTTTTGCATTTGCATTTGCCTCCTGGTAGCTATCTTTGAAGAATGAAGGCTTCTAGCATTCACTGAGGACATCACATCATAAGCACTGTTCATTTGTTACAATGCTGTGATTCCAGAGTCCTTGCTTTAATCACCAAGCTACGATGCCTTTGATAAGTCATTGGAAAGCAGGATTGGCTCTTTGCAGACTCTGCCACTTCTAATACAGAATACTTTCAAGGTGCCCTGAGTTCAGTCAGTATACTGACATTTCTGTAGGGCTTTGCAGTTTTTATATATGCTTTTCTATATGATTCACTTAATTCTCTTTCATATATGAAATGTGCTCTCATGAATCATTTAATTCTATCTCTTCCTACTCTGCTCCATCAAAATTCATTGCTTATAATTTTTTCCTGACCTCCTATTGGGCAGGGATAAGTAGTTTTGAAAAACGGAGGTAGAAGAGAGAGATGTAATCTCCATTTTCCATGTAGGCAATTGCTGGTGTCTATTTTTGCTAGAACTGGTTTAGAGAGACAGCCATGAACTTCTCTACTTGACACAGTGAAGAGAAAGAATCTAACCTTTGTCAAGGGCATTATGTATTGCTTCTAAAATTTAGTGCATCTGTACATGTTTCCTGAGTTAAATGGAGGAGAAGAGAAAGAAGACTGTGGTGTTGGGATCTATGTATAAGGAATCTTGCTAGCAGCCACAAGTGAGAAGCATTAAATTCTCAGTTAAATGTCTGAGGGGGAAAAAAAAAAGAAAGTCTGAGCTTTAGAACGAGGGAAATTAGGGCTTCAGTCCTAGGGGTGGATGAAGATAGCAGCTGGGCTGTTGATAGATTACCAGTGCTGGACAAGGTGTGTATGCCTACTGCTCCTCAGGTGTATTCATGGTTCATTTGTTCATTCATTCATGTAAGTGTTCATGAGCCTGGTACAATGCTGGGAATTGTGGAGCCATGCAAGGATGACAGGTAAAAATGGTAACGTTTAGGGGTGCCTGAGTGGCTCAGGTGGTTGGTTGAGTGTCTGTCTTCAGCTCAGGTCATTATCCCAGGGTTCTGGAATAGAGCCCCGCCCACATCTGGCTCCCTGCTCAGCAGGGAGTCTGCTTCTCCCTGTCCCTCTGCTGCTCCCCCTGTTCGTGCTCTCTCTCTCTCTCTCAAATAAATTAATAAAATCTAAAATTAAAAAATATTTATTAAAAAATGTAACGTTTACAAACAGAAGCATCATTCTTGTATATGCAGTGCCCACTTTACTTTCTGGTAGGTGTTTGATATGCCAGAGTATTTGTTGCAATTATTTGAGCCGTAAGGATGGAACGGATAAAGCTCAAGCTTGAATGCAGAGATGGAAGTTTCACAGGTGGAGAGAATAGCAAAGGACAAAAGCACAGTGGGAAGAAAACAGGCTGTGCATAGAATCAAAGGGACTTAGTGTGTCTGGCTGCAATGTGGAAGGCCACCAGCAGTTTGGAGGAATATTTTCAAAAGGTCTGTTGGAAATCACTGAGAGGCCTATTAACTCAATTGATTCTAGAGTGGTGCGTGCGTGCGTGTGTGTGTGTGTGTGTGTGTGTGTGTGTATAATGTGTGTGTATATATATATAATGTGTGTATATATATATATTTTAAAGATTTATTTATTTGGGGGGGAGGAGGGGCAGAGGGAGAGGGAGAGAGAGGCCAAGCCTATTCCGCACTGAGTGCAGAGCCAGACATGGGGCTCCATCCCACAACCCCAGATCCCAAAACCAAGAGTCTGAAGTTCAACTGACTGGGCCACCCAGGAGCCCCAGAGAATATGTATGTGTGTGTGTGTGTATGTATATATGTATTTTTAAATATTTTATTTATTTATTTGACAGAGGGAGAGAGAGCACAAGCAGGGGGAGCAGGAGAGGGAGAAGCAGGCTCCCTGATGAGCATGGAGCTGGTTGCAGGGCTTGATCCCAGGACCCCAGGATCATGACTTCAGCCGAAGGCAGCAGCTTAACTGACTGAGCCACCCAGGCACCCCTACATATATATGTTTAAAATATTTATTTATTTATTAGAGAGAGAGAGTACTCATGCAGGGGGAGGGGCAGAGGGAGACAGAGAATCCCAAGCAGACAATCCCCCCCTTCCCCCACTAACTGAGAGCCCCACATGGGGCTTGATCTCAGGGCTCCCAGATCAGGACCTGAGCCGAAAGGAAGAGTGGAATGCTCAATGGACTGAGCCACCCAGGCGCCCAAGAGTGCGCGTATATTTGTAACCCACATCGAAATCATGCTGATAGAGATGTTAGTATGTCCGTTATATAGGGTGGGCCTAGTTATGGTGGAATGAGATGAGAGGTGGGATGGTTACGCGTGGTGGGGGGTGGGGGGAGTGAGTGGAAAGGCTACTGCAGGAAAACTGAAGTAATGGAGAATGAAGGGAATTGATCAAAACTGTCTTTATTCTTCAAAAGCAAGAATATACCCTGGCAGGATATTTAGAAGGCAGTGTCATCATTTAACATTTTTCATTAATTAGAAAACTCGAATTTGTAATTTAACAGAGCAGTGAAAACAACCCTCTCCCTCCTTCCACCAAGAAACGTCCTTTGGCTACTCCAGGCAAACAGCCGCGTCACCATCACCTGAGAGCTGGTTAGAAACGCCGATTTCAGACCCCAGGCTAGATCTACCGAATCAGAATGTGCCTGTAACATGACGGCCAGGTGAGTACACGCACGAGACCCCCGGACAAGCCCTGCTCTAAGCTAGGATACTTTAGAACCGGTATTTTGCTGGAAAGAATTTCTAGCTGGAGCCAGGGTTCTCGGCGTTTTTCACCAGATGGCGGTATCCATCTCACTTGCTCCTAGAGGCACCCCACTGTTTCTGGCGGGGGCGAGCTCCGCGCGCCTCCGGAAGACCCAGGCTGGCCTGGGCCGAGGCGGGGGCGTGCTCCGGGGGGCGGGGCCCGGCCTGCCCAATGGGCTCTCCCGGGCGGGGGGCGGGGCGCTATTTCAGCCGCTCCCGGGGGCGCGGGCGCGCCGCGCGTCCGGGGTCAGTATGTGGCGTCTTCCTCACCAGCTGTGTGTGCACGTTGCGAGGGGAAGCAAGCTCTCGGGCCCTTGGAATAGGCCTGCCGCCTTCATGTCTACTCTGCTCATCAATCAGGCCCAGTACGCTTGGCTGAAGGAGCTCGGGCTCCGCGAGGAAAACGAGGGCGTGTATAATGGAAGCTGGGGAGGCCGGGGAGAGGTATGGGGGCGTGCGGGAAATCTGTGCGGCCTCAGTGCGGTCCCTGCCCAACCTGACCCGTCCCCCCCCCCCCCCCCCCCCCCCC